>NC_090321.1:173966720-174283018 GCF_040869045.1 Eurosta solidaginis | reverse complement strand
AGGACATCAGAAATTTGAAAAGCAATTCGACTTAACACATTTCTGTAACTTCCCGGCATAACCAAAAATTCCTTACAGCTGTAAAACCTACCTTAATGTTTTTAAAGTGAACTTGATCGTGCAGTTGTTTGTCTGAGAAATGTTAATATCATGAACTGAATGTCGGATATTACATTGTAAATTGATATTAGCTGTGTTTTTTTTTTACATCTATAGACGTTTACGTCAAACTTAAAATACACCTCTGAAATTGCTGCGCATAAAATTAGTACTACTAAATTTCAATACGCATTATACTCAAATGCAACTGAAATATGTGGGTATGTTTCACCTCTACACTAATTCTATGTATCATTTCTAAAAATGGTGCTTGTCCACAATTCATCGCAACTGATTCAGCTATGTATATGTTATACACTATGACAATTAGAGAGTTGTGTCTCCGCTTTTCTGTACACCCTGTGCTGTAGCTAGTTATTTAACCACTGCCGCTAGATGGGTCTCCTAAGCATTATTTAAGCGAGGATAAACGTTTTTTTACGCGCAAACGTAAACGTATACGCGTGTAAAAAAAAACACTGCTATTATCTGGAAAGATTTACATTTACAGATACTAAAATGCGCTTTAACTCAACTTCGAGAAAAAGTGACTTTTTCGGTTATGCCCGGAAGCTACAAATTTCGATTCTCGAAAAATGGTTATGCATTATTTTTTTACATAAAGATGATAATAATAAGAAAAATCTGCGATAAGAAATAAATATGTGCTATAAATAATGCTTTTGTTATTTTGTATCTATTAACTATCTTTACGATTAAGTTTTTGGTGTTTTCTTTACATTCTTCGTCTCACTCTAGCCGCATGTTCGCTTAGATTATTTTCTTTGCCGTTAAATTTCATTTTTACTTGAATGTAATCATAATCCATCGTTTTTATATCTTATTATATGTATAATAAAAGAGTCCCGCTCTGAAATGTGCCAAAGTACCAGCAGCTCTCAAGACAGCTCATTGCCTTACCACTCAAAGCACTCAGCCTGAAAGTATGTGACAGTTATGTATGTATGATGTTTTTAATACGCGACGTCTTGGAAGTTGGAATATATAGACACATGCATTGTATGGTTTGCAGCTAAAACCAGGAAGAAGCCGAATTAAGATTATGTATTATTGTAATTTAAGAAAAAGAGTCGATCGCGTAGGAGAACGGCCTTCGTCCCCACTAAAATTGTATATTGGAAGGCTGTGGTAGTGCAACTGTGTCCCAATGCTATTTTCACAGAGATTACCTGCAAATAAAAATAGAAAATAAAAATGTTTTAGGTAGGTAACTATTTTTAAAATGTCTTCTTTTCCTTAGCATATGTTAAGTTTTAAAGCGACACATAAAGTAAGCGTGGGCTAAACTTGACCCTGAATACGGCGTCGTCGAATATCACAGATGACAATTCCGCGAAACACATAATTTTCCTTAATAACCCTGCAAAAATCGTTGGATCATGTGGTCCACTTGTGTCATACTGGAGTACTTACCATTATACTCCACTGTAATGCAGCAATGGACCAACTCATGTTTCTACACGAACATATTGTAAGCCGATCATTGTTCGTTTTTAACGATTGTAATCACTACACAATGTTTAATGGACTGTGGGTACTCCATGGATTACTCTGATGTAATGCGGAGCTGGAGTATATATCGTCCAGTCCTAGGACATCGCAATGTTAATTGAATCATATTTGTATGAATTGTGGTTAGGTTTGGAGCACTCGCTTGGTCCATAGCGAGTACTCCATACATGCAAGCATGGAGTACTCGCGATTTTTGCAGGGAATACAAGAAACTGTCTAGCGTAACGGTTCAGAGCACTGAAGCTTACTCTCAACAAATTGATTGCACCTTATCAGTACGGCTTCACTAAGCAAGTACTGAACGGTGCATTTGCTGTAAAATAAAGTATCAAAGGGGAGGGGAAGGCAATTTGTATTTTGCGTTGGAAAATCAAGTCAGAACATGAATTCATTTGGTTTTAATAACTGAGGGCAGATATTGCGAAGAGGAAATAATTGATAAAATTTGTGAAGCGCGGACAGAATAACTTAATCGACTAAAGCGCCAAATACACGACACGACACGAACATTCCCGTTATGTCATGTTTCTGCGACCTTTTCTGTCGTGTATGGTGGTGTTTGCCAGTTCGCGCAAATGTTCGCCAAAAATTAAAATATTTTAATTTTTGGCGAACATTTGCGCGAACAGTGCGTGCGTGTATGGCGAAATAGCTCATAATCGTAGTAATTTCTGAACGGAACAGACGTGCGCGGAAAAGTAAAATGGACAATAAAAAATTTCTGAGTGAATTTATTGAAATGTATAAATTTTTTTTACGCTTAATTGCCACAGCGAGCAATATTGCTGCAGCACAATTGTTGTCCGTATTCATCGCTGTCTGAAAGAGAACTAATGTTCGGCCAAAAGTTCGTATGGTGTATGGCCAAAGCTGCGAACAAGATTGCGGAATGTTCGCGGAAATGTTCGTGTCGTGTATTTGGCGCTAACTATATACAGAATATTAGGGGGATTCATTAAAGCATATAAATTTATAAGGTGTTTATTTATATCCGTTTACATACACTGTTATATGAACGCAGATTGATAAACTTAATTGACGATCGCTGTATTATAGTAAAAAAAATTGTGATTTGCCCCTATTACCATTTACAACTCAACTCTGGTTGGGTTGAAATTTCGCAATTTGGTATTACAGATTACAACTCAACTTGTCAAAAAAAACGTCGGTTGAGTTGTCTAGTCTAACAACTTTTTGTGGCATTACCGTTTACAACCTTGTGTTGATGTAGTTGTTAAAGACGTCAAAATCTTACAACTGATTACTAGCAGTTGTCTCATACAATTTTGTAGTTGTTTTGGAAAAATGTAACGTTTTACAAGACGGTTCTCCACCTAATTTTTAGCAAAAATTTTCAAAGTTGGTATCAAAAGACATGTTTCGGCCTACGATTTAAGAATCCGAAAACAAAAATTAACTATTTTATTTCTAATAAAATCTAATTTCATGTGGTTGTGTATTAAAAAATTCTGTAAATTAGAACCTTCAGTAATTAGAATCAACTTTTTCAATACATTACACGATCTGAAATAAGAATCGAAAATTCTAATTTCTGAGCGTATTTTTTATTTTTTTTTTTTTATTTTTTTGTTGCAAAATAGACATAAAAAGGGGAATCCCCAATTTATTCGTATTAGGCTCGGTAGTCGTTGGATGTTCGTCGCGGTTCCGTACAGTTTTTGTACGAAATTCGATACGCGTGCACGTATTTTGGCATTGTTTGTTTAAAAGTAATTCGCTGAAATGCCAAATAAATGTAAGAAAAATACTTAGTCCTTGGAAACCAAAGTTCAGATCTTGGAAAAGCTTAACAAAGGTATTCAAGGGAATGGCTTAATCTTAGAATTTGATGTGGCGCCATTTAAAATCGGCTATATCAAATCAAATAAGTCATAAATTTTAAACGCTGCTTCTAATACCTATCATTAGGCTAACAAAAAATCTTTGCACATCGCTGAATATTAGTTATGAAGTTTTTGATTAATTTTTGGCTTTTTTAATGTATATCTATCGATCTTTTATGTATTTTCAATGAAAAAATATATTTATTGTAATTGGAGTTTTTGTTTTTTAGATCTTGTCAGGGTGGGTGTTCCCCACGTTTGGGCGTCTGCAAGATATACGATACCTTGGACCGCTCGTGATGCATTGGGTGGGGTGGCCGTCATGGAAAAACACCAGGTTGACGTTGTTGTCACCTCCATGGCGTCTTGTCCACCACCCAAGACAACATGGTCCATAATTGAGCTGATGGTAGCCGAGGTTACAGGCCATTCTGTTTTATAGGTCTTCAGACACATCAGTGATTCCAAGTCAAATAGCTTCGCTGCTGCATCTTTGGATGCAGTAACAAACAGAGTACACTCTTTATTTATCTGCATATCGTTTTTTAACATCCGTATGATCATTTAATGAATTAATCTCACTACCACCCTCCCGTATATCCCAAACAGAAATATGGCCATTTTCGTGCCCTATGATTATTGTTTCATCCAAGGGTCCCCACAGCATAGATGTGATTTTAGATGCCAGCATTGGTATACGTAGCAATGGGCTTTGCTCGGCAGTGCTTTCATCTGCTGTGCGTGCATCAATCGCGTACCGTTCTGGATTTTGTTCCATATCTTTATCCGTGGAGTGGGCCGCTTGTTTGCCAGAGTGGCTGAAGTCGCATGATCGCGCCGACGACTTTGTAGGTATTGGTGCAATTGCAACGCCATGTTCTGCATCCCGTGTTTTGTTGTCATATCGCCTGCGCCCGATATAGGTTTCGTCGTAGTCCAATCAACATCTGGGCACCATGCCGCTCCTTGATGCCCATCGTAAGCACCAAGACGTTCATTTGGCGAGTGCCAAACATCTGGCTTTTGATCTTTTGAGCATGAAAATGGTAGATCGCCCTCACGATTGGGTTTGATTTGAGTTATGGAACGCTCATGACCTTGCAGTATTAATGGTCGCGTTTTGCATTATTATCTTATATATTTTATGTGGGGTTTGTTTTATTTTAATGCCGGTCTGCGCCGTGAAGTGTCAAAACAAATGACAGCAACAACTTTCTCACCATAGGTAAGTTAAAAGCTCTATGTCAGAAGGTTGCCATATGACGAAATGTAGGTACGGTGGGCTAGGGCTTAGGAAAAGGATGGATATAGGGAGACATGGTCTTTGTTGGCTGGAAGTAAAACAATAGAAACGGCAACTAGAAACGGTGTTGCTGTTTAGCTATTGCCTATATAAAGGGGTTAGTTACCATTAAGAGAATAGAATAGCTGTGTCATTAAAGTGGAGTATGTCGACGGTGCGCAGGATCGCGTAAACATTTGTATTAACTTATATATACATACATATATCCCTGGACAAAATCGTACAGTTTGTTTTTTTTTTTTTTTTTTTTTGTGTTCAAAATTTATGTGCGGCGGGGCAAAACGCCCATAAAGAAACCCGCGTTGTCCGGAAAAAAGCAATTTTCAAGGCCAAAGGCCTAGGATTCCAGGCGGCACGAAAACTACATAGTTTTTGGCTAATGCGCATGATGGATGTGGAATAGCAGTTGTACGCAGGAACAGCAGTCAAACCTTGTTGAACACCCCGACACCCCGTCAATAAACAAAAGCTTGTGGTCGGCGCCAGGGAATTTTTTTTCGGAAATCTACCACAATCACTTTTCACCAGCATACAGGCATACAACAGTGCCTCTAAAACCACGCGAGGTGAAGACAGCAAAGCTTTTGGTTAATGTAACCCACAAGCAAATGAAGGCAGTTTCTTTTAAGATAAAAAAAATGTATATATATATGTATACGTATCAATCGATTTTGTAATTGTTGGTATTTGATGTCAAATTGGTGATAGTCAGATACACGAAATCACCAAACCAGGGTGCCAAGACCGCAATAGTTTCCTGATTGCTGAAATATCCAGCTGCCCCAAATATCCGTTTTCCACCAAAGAGAGCTCGTTTAGGTAGGCTGTAGGATTTGGGTGTTTCATTAAAAGTAATGCTCATCTTGAGCCAGGCGAAGGGTTTGGTTTTTTTTTTGTGCTGACACAGAAGAAAAGAGAAAATTAAGATACTTTATTTAAAAATTTTTTTTGTATGGTGTAATTTTTTGTTGCTTTGACCGAACTCATGATGAATAAATCACTTAAAGAGAATCCGTTGAAGAAATTTTAAAATAATATATATATATATGTATATGCAGTAGGATTGTCAAATCCACTTATACATATGTGTTATGCGTAGGCATTCGAGATTAAATATAAATGTCCGTTTAATTTATAATTGTAAAAAGATAAATCTGTTAAGCATGTTTCTTGTTGTATTAAAATACCTGTTTAAAGCATGAAAAGAAATTGGAATATCGTTTGCTGATTTAATCGGTTGGGGATGGGGATGCTGGCAAAAGGGTAGGTAGTGTGGAATCGCGAGGAGCAAAGGTAAGAAAGGGGACCTGTTGAACTCCGAAATAAACGAACGGTGCGAGGTAGGATGGGCTTCTGGTGGGATGTATGGAGGCGTATGAGGATGATGATTGTAAAATCCGCCTCGCATCAATGTGGCAAAAGGGTTGAGGATCCCGCCTTTAAACTGAGCTAGCTGTGGGCAAATCCACATTGATCGCGAGGGGCGGATGCACTTTCAAGGTGTACGTTACAATTATTAATTATGGCGCCCAAACAAAAGAAAAATGGTGTCATGTAGTATATGACACAAAACCAGAAGTAGGAAATTTAGTATATACCTATATTTATAACACCTAAACTAAACCATAGGGTACAACACCTGCGCCTTAGCTTGAAATTGGCGCCCACTTATGAGCAAACATTCCATGGATTTTTACTATCTAATCCGGCGAAAAGGATCAAAGCTCACTCTCTCAAAATAAATATTTCAAGCTAAAGGTAAAGTCACCAGATACACAATCATCCAACTAAACGGGTCTGCCTCTGTGTGCCCATCAGTCCAAATTGGTGACTTGGAAGTGATGTTAGTTTAACCCAATCGCACCGATACGGAAGGATGGAATCACATGGGTAGATCCTATCAATAGCCCAGAGATGACATAGCCAAACCAAAAAGGTCAGGCCATTCGCATCTAAGTAAATTTTTCAATTGATTTTTTTTTTGCCTTTTTTTAAATACAACACAATCTACATAATTTGTTTTTGTGTTACAATCAGGAGAATTGGAAGTACTTTTTTTTAAGTAATGAAATAAGTAGTTGCCAAGTCAGCTTTTAAAATGTTATGGCCACAAGCATTTAGGCATGTAAAGCTTGTGGTGCATAACGAGCCCCCTAATTACGATCTTTTCATTTTGATATCCTTTTTTGGTAGCATATACAATTCTAGACATCCTCACTGGAACGTAACTGTTGCTCCTGGGATTCCTCACAGAAACCGAGTTTTTTTTGGTTACCCTCGAGTCACCTGAACCTCACCATACATATACAGTGAAATTAAGAAAGTAAAGAAAATAAATTCGAAACTATTTAGCGTTGAGTCATAGATGGTGAAAAGCGGTATAGGAAAAAAATTGCGTAATCTAATGAATCGTAGACCTGCCCCTTATAATTTCCGATATACAAACAGAAATAAAATCATGTTACAGCCGAACGAGCAGAACCCCAACCAGCCTAGTAGAAACGACCCTGCTTTTATCGATCTCTCGGATCGCATAGGAGGGGGTAACAATGCAGGAGCCATGGGCGGGGATAAAAGACAGGAGGCAGGCTCAAATAGCACACAGATAGAAACCAACAAAAATACAGGCACATTGCCAAAGCCACCAAGAGAGTCCCAGCCAGCACGGCCAATAGTGGCCACACCGCCCAACTTTTCCTTTCTCCCACCTATCGTGTCCAACAATGACGAACCCAATCGCTCATCTAAAAACGGCTCGCGTGATATTCGGGAAGATATGGAACCAATTTTGAGGGAGATGATGGCGGAGGCAAAAACCACTATTGTTAATGAAATGCGCGATATAATACCGGATTTGGTTAGAACGGCAAGAGACGCAGATGCAGGAATAGGGAGTAATGGGTCGCGTAATAAAAATAAAAGAAGGAGACATAACTCCAGTATGGAATCCTACGATTCCAAGCGTTCTAGAAATGGGTTTGCGATACAGGAGAACCTAACCAACGCTCAAACAATGAGAAGCAATAATAGGCCCACATCGTATAACACATGCCTTCACTCGCCACGACCCACGACCAATTCGCCAACAACCAATTGTGGATGCAGGTGCACCCGCGGCTATCTCTACATAACATCGTGCAACAGTAGTACGCGAAAACAGGGAGTTCGTCAGATCAGATCTTAACATCGAGAAGTGGGGCATTAGCTTCCAAGGGAATCGTGACACGATGACGGCAGAAGATTTTATTTTTAGGTTAGAATATCTAAAAGAACAATACGGGTGTTCATGGGGCGAGGTCATACGCGACTTTCACAAACTACTGGGTGGTGAGGCGCGTGAGTGGTACTGGCTCTATATCCGGTCCCATGGTAGAAACGATTGGCCAACCCTACAACATGCACTCCGGCGCCAGTTTGCGTCGCAACAAACTGATTTCGAGGTTCTAACGGAATTGACAGAGAGGAAGCAGAGGCCGAATGAAACGATCGACAAATATTTTCACGTCGTTGGTACGTTGCGTTAGCGACTCCGGAATCCCATCCCTGAATATGAAATAGTACGGTTGGTAAAAGGGAACTTGCGCGAGTCCCTGGCCAAAATGATTTACCCGATTTCCGCGTACTCATTGGACCAGTTAAGGATGGAGTGTAAAGAGGTTGAACGGGTTTTTCCGCGTCGCGAGCGTATGCCAGCGAATGTATTTACGACACGTACACAGCGCGTCGATGAGGTTAGCCAGGTACAAGAACAAGAGTATTTCACTCCCGGTGGATGAGGGTCAAGTCGCCGTGGAGGAAATACATCATTCGTCAAGCAAGCAGGGTGTGGTTCAGAGAAAAGTATCGTGTTGGAACTGTGGTGCGGATGGGCACTTTTTCACCGAGTGTATATCTCTACAGTGTCGAGTTTTTTGTTACAAATGCGGGAAGCGAGACGTGATTATCCCCAAGTGTCCGTCGTGTAATCCTTCGGGAAATATGTCACGGAGCGCGGTTGCGACGGGGGAATCGCGCGGCACCCAAACCCTGTCAAAATAGATCCGGCTACGAACACGCCCCTCGACAAGGAGTGTGCATTAACAAACGAAAAAGAAATTTCTATTTTTAAAAACACTACGATAGATATGCAACCGAAGGCGCCTAAGGAAAGTACGCCATCCTACGAGGAACGGTACCGAAAATATATTGAAACTCGGGAAAGAATCTTTCAGAAAGTATAGTGATGGGACGTCGGACAGTGTCGCGAAGAGTTCAGAAGGCGAGGCAGCGATTTCGTCAAAGAAAAATACTCCGGAAAAAAGTAATAGCTTCGGTCAAGAAGATTAGTAGTGTTGACCCGCGGGTATTCGCGGAGATTGAAATCTGAGAGGTACAAACACGCGGCTTATTAGATACCGGCGCGTCCGTAAGTACTTTAGGCCGGGGGTATAGGGAGTTCGTTGACGAAATAGCTGTGCCGATCGAGCGGTATGGGTCCTCCGTCAAAACGGCAGGCGGTCGCAGGCACAATATTCTTGGCAAGATCACGGTACCCGTAAGATTCAATAGTTTAGTAAACAAAATCACATTTTTTTATGCCCCTACCTGAAGCAAAATATTTACCTTGGCGTGGACTTTTGGCGTACATTCCAGTTGGCCCCGGAGGTAATAGCTGCCGATGAAATCGATCTTACCAAGATAGAAGAGGAAAAGGTGTCTGAAGAAGATCGAAATGAGAGACGCGTATTACACAGCCTTACAGCTGAGCAAAAACAACGCTTAGACGAAGTTGTTAGTGGTTTCAGGACGTATGAGAAGCATGGGTTACGACGCGGTGCCAATCAAGGAGCGGCACTATCCTCTATCCCCAGCCATGCAGAAAATCGTATATGAAGAAGTAGACAAGATGCTGAAGCTGGGGGTGATAGAGGAAAGTGAAAGCCCTTAGGGTAACCGCACGACAATAGTACGTAAACCCGGGAAATCAAGGAGCGGCACTATCCTCTATCCCCAGCCATGCAGAAAATCGTATATGAAGAAGTAGACAAGATGCTGAAGCTGGGGGTGATAGAGGAAAGTGAAAGCCCTTAGGGTAACCGCACGACAATAGTACGTAAACCCGGGAAAAATCGGTTTGCGTGCATCTACGCAAATTAAATGGAGTCACGGTGAAGGATGCGTATCCGATACAAAACGAGGGCATTCTAAGTCGCCTCGATGACACACACTTTATAAGTAGTGTCGATTTAAAGTTCGCCTTTTGGCAAATCGAACTTGATGACAGTAGTAAGGCATACACAGCATTCACCGTGCCCGGACGCCCTCTCTATCAATTTGTTACAATGCCGTTTGGGTTGTGTAACGCAGCCCAAAGATTATACCGTTTAATTGACCGTGTCATTCCACAAAAGATCAAATCTAACGTTTTTATATACCTTGAAGACTTATTAATCATCGCGCCCGATTTGGAATCACATCTGCGAATCCTACAAGAGGTCGTTATATGTCTAAGAGACGCGAATTTAACGATAGGGTTAGGCAAATCCAAATTTTGTTTTATGGAGTTGCCCTATTTGGGTTATATAGTAGGAGGAAGTGGGATGTTAAAGACAGACCCCGAAAAAATTAAAGCAATCCAGAACATTCCTATTCCTAAGTCAGTCAAGGAAGTCCGTAATCTCCTTGGCACCGCCGGTTGGTATAGGCGATTCATAAAAGATTTCGCCACTATGGCAGCGTCTCTAACCGACTCTTTAAAAAAGGGAAGGAAATTTGAAATATCTACCGAGCTCTGGAAGCAATCACTGATTTAAAGAAAGCTCTGACGAGTGCCTCGGTCCTTAAGCACCCGAATTTTTCGAAGCGATTTTGGGTGCAGTGCGATGCATCTGACTATGGTCTGGGTGCTGTACTATACCAGAAGGAAAGCGATGGCGCAGAAAAGCCAATGGCGTACTTTTCGTAAGTTTAACGAGTGCCAAAGAAAGTACAGCACGACAGAGAAGGAATGCCTCGCGGCTGTGATGGCGGTAAAGAAATTTCGTCCCTATATTGACCTGATGCCTTTTACGGTAGTGACGGACCACGCTAGTTTAAAGTGGTTAATGTCTTTGAAAGACTTAAATGGGAGATTAGCTAGGTGGTCACTGCAACTACAAGCGTTTAACTTTGAAATCGAACATCGGAAAGGCTCAGACAATGTTGTGGCCGACACCCTGTCGCGTTGCATTCAGGAAATTTATATTTCACCCATCGCAAATATGGAAACAGTGGATTTCGAATCGAAGGAGTACAAAGATTTAATAAAGACTGTAGAAAACAATAGGGAACGGCTTCCTGATCTCAAGGTAGAAGACGGGATGGTATTTAAAAAATTTGTATCTAAAGACATGGAATTGGAGGAAAATGAATGGAAATTATGGGTCCCTGAAGCTTTGACTTCGACTCTTCTCGAAAAGGCACATTGTCCAGAGATAGCTGGGAATGGTGGCATGGCCAAAACGTTACACCGCCTACGGAGGTTGTACTATTGGCCGAATATGGTGGTACAGGTGCGAAATTTTGCGAGGGACTGTCAAACCTGCAAGGAAACAAAACCAGCGAATGCGGCTTTAAAACCGGGAATAGGTAATGAGGTAGTTACGATCCGCCGATTTCAGAAAATATACATCGATTTTCTGGGGAAATACCCTAGATCGAAATGAGGAAACTGTTTCATATTCATTGTGGTCGATAATTTTTCTAAATTTATATTTCTAAAAGCCATGCGCGAAGCTACCGCCGGAAATGTGGTTAAGTTCATCACAGATGAAATTTTCCATAAATTTGAGGTGCCGGAAGTTATCCATTCCGACAATGGAAAACAGTTTACTTCGAGTCAATTTTCTGACCTGTTAGGGGCCTATGGACAGCTTTCTATGCTCCCCAATCCAATGCATCCGAACGCGCTAACCAATCCTTACTAGCAGACATCAGATCGTACCTTGACAACGATCATCGTGACTGGGATTTATATCTCACAGAAATAGAATGCTCCCTTCGCAGCGCGGTGCACTCTGCAACAGGAGTGTTACCTTATTTTAAATTGTTCGGATGCACTAGCACGGAAATTAGATAGTCTATCTGACAACGAAATGTTCATCCTCGATCATAGTGAGAGACCGAGGATAATGCGTGAGAAAATAAGAGAAAATCTACATTAAGCATATGAGACGAACGCGTCTCGCTACAACAAAAGAATTCCCGAAACACGCTTCATACCCGGACAAGAAGTATATAAACGCAACTTCGTGCTTAGCGACTTCAAGCAAAACATCAATTCGAAGTTTTGCAGAAAATTTACTAAATGTCGCGTTTCAAAGGTGTTGGGGAACAACATGTATCTTCTTGAGTCTTTGGCAGGGAAAAACCTAGGTGCTTGGCATGCCAAAGATATCAAACAATAACCTAACCGGAAAGAAACATCCGTCGATGAGGGTCAAGTCGGCGGGGAGACAGCATCCAGGGGGTGTCAGTACCGGGTTCACCTACAAAGAACACCTAAAGTAAAAATTCCTATATGCAAACAAATTATGGCAAAAACTTCCCGCAAGTAGTCGTATACTAATCGATTCAACACATGCCCGGCTGAGCTCTCGTGGCAGGAGACAATGTCAGGGTGGGTGTTCCCCTACGTTTTGGCGTCTGCAAGATATACGCTACCTTGGACCGCTCGTGATGCATTGGGTGGGGTGGCCGTCATGGAAAAACACCAGGTTGACGTTGTTTTCACCTCCATGGCGTCCTGTCCACCACCCAAGACAACATGGTCCATAATTGAGCTGATTGCAGCCGAGGTTACATGCCATTCTGTTTTATAGGTCTTCAGACACATCAGTGATTCCAAGTCAAATAGCTTCGCTGCTGCATCTTTGGATGCAGTAACAAACATAGTACCATCTTTATTTATCTGCATATCGTTTTTTAACATCCGTATGATCATTTAATGAATTAATCTCACGACCACCCTCCCGTATATTCCAAACAGAAATTTGGCAATTTCCGTGCCCTATGATTATTGTTTCATCCAAGGGTCCCCACAGCATAGATGTGATTTTAGATGCCAGCATTGGTATACGTAGCAATGGGCTTTGCTCGGCAGTGCTTTTATCTGCTGTGCGTGCATCAATCGCGAACCGTTCTGGATTTTGTTCCATATCTTTATCCGTGGAGTGGGCCGCTTGTTTGCCAGAGTGGCTGAAGTCGCATGATCGCGCCGACGACTTTGTAGGTATTGGTGCAATTGCAACGCCATGTTCTGCATCCCGTGTTTTGTTGTCATATCGCCTGCGCCCGATATAGGTTTCGTCGTAGTCCAATCAACATCTGGGCACCATGCCGCTCCTTGATGCCCATCGTAAGCACCAAGACGTTCATTTGGCGAGTGCCAAACATCTGGCTTTTGATCTTTTGAGCATGAAAATGGTAGATCGCCCTCACGATTGGGTTTGATTTGAGTTATGGAACGCTCATGACCTTGCAGCATTAATGGTCGCATTGTGCATTATTATCTTATATATTTTATGTGGGGTTTGTTTTCTTTTAATGCCGGTCTGCGCCGTGAAGTGTCAAAACAGATGACAGCAACAACTTTCTCACCATAGGTAAGTTAAAAGCTCTATGTCAGAAGGTTGCCATATGACGAAATGTAGGTACGGTGGGCTAGGGCTTAGGAAAGGATGGATATAGGGAGACATGGTCGTTGTTGGCTGGAAGTAAAACAATAGAAACGGCAACTAGAAACGGTGTTGCTGTTTAGCTATTGCCTATATAAAGGGGTTAGTTACCATTAAGAGAGTAGAATAGCTGTGTGATTAAAGTGGAGTATGTCGACGGTGCGCAGGATCGCGTAAACGTTTGTATTAACTTATATATACATACATATATCCCTGGCGCGAGGTCCAGAAAGGACAAAATCGTACAATTTGTTTTTTTTTTTGTGTTCAAAATTTATGTGCGGCGGGGCAAAACGCCCATAAAGGAACCCGCGTTCGTCCGGAAAAAAGCAATTTTGAAGGCCAAAGGCCTAGCATACTAGGCGGCACGAAAGCTACATAGTTTTTGGCTAATGCGCATGATGGATGTGGAATAGCAGTTGTACGCAGGAACTGCAGTTAAACCTTGTTGAACACCCTGTCAATAAACAAAAGCTCTTGGTCGGCGCCAGGGAAATTTTTTTCGGAAATCTACCACAATCACTTTTCACCAGCATACAGGCGTACAACAGTGCCTCTAAAACCACGTGAGGTGAAGACAGCAAAATTCTTGTAAAAAGCTTTTAGTTAATGTAACCCAACAAGCAAATGAAAGCAGTTTCTTTTAAGATAAAAAAAAATATATATATATATATATGTATACGTATGGTATCAATCGATTTTGTAATTGTTGGTATTTGATGTCAAATTGGTGATAGTCAGATACACGAAATCACCAAACCAGGGTGCCAAGACCGCAATAGTTTCCTGATTGCTGAAATATCCAGCTGCCCCAAATATCCGTTTTCCACTGAAGAGAGCTCTTTTAGGTAGGCTGTAGGATTTGGGTGTTTCATTAAAAGTAATGCTCATCTTGAGCAAGCGAAGGGTTTGGTTTTTTTTTTGTGCTGACACAGAAGAAAAGAGAAAATTAAGATATTTTATTAAACATTTTTTTTTTGTATAGTGTAATTTTTTGTTGCTTTGACCGAACTCATGATGAATAAATCACTTAAAGAGAATCCGTTGAAGAAATTTTAAAATAATATATATATATATATATATATATATATGTATATGCAGTAGGATTGTCAAATCCACTTATACATATGTATTATGCGTAGGCATTCGAGATTAAATATAAATGTCCGTTTAATTTATAATTGTAAAAGGATAAATCTGTTAAGCATGTTTCTTGTTGTATTAAAATACCTGTTTAAAGCATGAAAAGAAATTGGAATATCGTTTGCTGATTTAATCGGTTGGGGATGGGGATGATGGCAAAAGGGTAGGTAGTGTGGAATCGCGAGGAGCAAAGGTAAGAAAGGGGACCTGCTGAACTCCGAAATAAACGAGCGGTCCGAGGTAGGGTGGGCTTCTGGTGGGATGTATGGAGGCGTATGAGGATGATGATTGTAACATCCGCCTCGCATCAATGTGGCAAAAGGGTTGAGGATCCCGCCTTTAAACTGAGCTAGCTGAGGGCAAATCCAGATTGATCGCGCAAAGGGGCGGATGCACTTTCAAGGTGTACGTTACAATCTTTTTTGATTTAGCGTATATACATATATATATATATATAAGAATAAGACACAATTTAATTGTAGATTTTTTATGCAAATTGACTTAATTTTTAAGGTTTTATACAAATAAAAAGACGTCCAGGAATAAGAATTTTCAGAAATTAGAATTACCCTAAGAACAAAGTGGTTCTAATTTGTGAGCGTCTACCGTACCAGGAGAAAAATAGATGAATAGCATGCTACGACAGTCGGTTCTGAAACGCTTGCCTCTGCGTCTGCCGGAAAAGTAATTATGTGTGTAGTGGACCACTTTCTACAATCGAAGCCAATCGGACCTAATAGTGCCTGCACAATATAATTCCAAGTTAGGTTTTGTTTTTAGCATGCATTCAACGGAGGAGTATTGTACTGCAACACGCATCCTGTCCTCTCACCGATCTCCTTTTATTTTATGTATTATTGCTACGCGTCTAAGCACAGGTATGATACAATATCCTTTTGGGATGACAGTATATAAGCTTTAGATAAAAAATGAAGAAAAAGGCAGAACGTATATATATTCTGCCTCACAGAAAAGACCTTTAAAATAGAAGATGGTGCATTGTAAACCAATAAAACTTTGTGGAACTAGTAGAACGTCCCTGGGAGGAACTCACCATCCCTTTTGTTTTCTAATTTCTCACAACTTATTTGTGTTTTTTTTTTTCTGTGCATTTATCTAGTTTATTTTGTTATCGTTTTCATAATAATAGTCGAAGCCAAAAAGAAGAAGAGAAATGAAATTAGTTTCATATTTCGTTGTAATTGCAGTGAAAAATTAAATAAAATAATAATAAGTAATTAAATACAACTTGAAAACTTGAGTCGCAATCAATGCAATGAAGTGATGTGGTAGTGAAGAAAATATGTATTGTTGTGTCGTGTTACTGGTGTTACTTCCATCAAATAAACAAAATCATTGTATATATTAGTCGCGTTTTTTAACACGCGCGTATACATTTCGTTTGCGCGTGTAAAAAAACGCCTATCCTCGCTTAGATAATGCTTATGAGACCCATCTAGCGGCTCTGGTTAAACAACTAGCTACAGCAACAGGGTGTACCGAAAAACGGAGACGACACGCTCTGATGGCCATAGGGTATAACATATGGCTGAATCAGTTGCGATGAATTGTTGACACACATAGAATACATAGAATTAGTGTAGAGGGTGAAACAAAGACACATATTTCAGTTACATCTGAGTATAATGCGTATTGAAATTTAGTAGGACAAAATTTATGCGCAGCAATTTCAGAGGTGTATTTATAGTTTGTCGCTTAGCAGTCAATATTAAGTTTAAGCGTAAACGGATATACGCGTGTTAAAAAACACGGCTATTATGCGTTAATTGTATGTACTGAAAAGAAATCCATACATATATTTGTATAAGTGTGCAATACTTTGTTTTCATCTTTGTACAAAAAAATATTGAATCCTAATTGTTCCCACGAGTTAGATAAACATTTTCTAATTAGATTCTAGTGACAGGTGAAAAGTGCGCCAGAATTGCGAAAATTCCAACTAAATGTGCAGTTATTTGGAATCCAGTTATTTCAAAGTGTTTTTTCATAAACGCGAACGCGAAAGTTTGGCAATTTTAAATAATTAAAAATAAATATGCCGGTCGATAAAAAATGTATTATTTCGGGATGTGGACGGACAAATCTGTCCATTCTTACACCCCGATTTTTCAAAATGCCGAAAACGGTATACATGATCGAGAAATGGGTCACCAATTTGGGGGTTGCTTTCAATCTGAAAGGATACATATGCAACCACCACTTCGAAGAGGAGGGGATTGGGAAGCAGAGGCTAACGTACAATGCAGTACCTACATTGTATTTAGGTGAGTTAATGTAATTTGTTGGTGTTTTATGGTTGTGAGCGAAAAGGCGTTTACCGATTCTGTGTGGATTTGTCTTAGGGCCTGCTTATGCTTAACTGGATCAAACGGCCGGATAGGTAAGAGTTTAACCTGTTACAGTACTCTGATCGAAGTTGAACTAGACTGACGCGCGTTTCCCTAGGGAGGGAGAGTCCGTTCCTCCTCTGCTAGTTCTGGGTATTTTTCTTTGAGTACCTGATTCGCTGGACAATTCCTGGAGAGCATGCAGCCGTCATTGTACCGAAAATCCAGAGCCGTAATCAAATCCTCAAATCTCTTGCCGGCAGCACTTTGGGTAAAGATAAAGAAACGCTCACCACCACTTACAAACGTCTCTATCTTTCCCTAGGTGCTGCCGGTAATCGACTTGAGGATTTTGCTGAAAAACAAAATACAGAAGAAGTGTCAAAGAATCTAAGTCTGATCACCCTGCTATGTCGAAAAGACAACACTTCGGCCAAAAATACAGTCTCGTTTTCTGCGTTATGAATATTCTCTTTTTTTTCAAACTTAGACTCAATATAATAGAGTTGAAAATAAAATGATTAGAACAGGAGGAGGGTGCTTTGAACTCCATCGGTGTCGTTATCGCTTAGAAAGAATGACTTGCACATATTTAGCAGACTTTTCTCTTAGTTCCTTATGTAACTGGCGGGATGGCCTAGAGGGTTCGTGCTATTACCCTAATGGTGCTTGTTCCAAACCACGGACGGTGGGAAGTACAAAACAAAGCATAAAGGAACCTGGCAAAGAGTGAAATCGGATATTGATAAAAGAAATAAATTGGCAAATATTTCGACGAATTGTCTTTCAATCCACGGTTTATCAAGAACTGAAGCGTCAAATGATGATGATGTGTTAAGAGTGTTAATTGCATATGCATTTTATTTTAATTTCCTTAATTCTGTCATATTAATCCTCACAATAATAAGAAGTGCTTTATTGAAAAGTTTAATAAACCGGATTTGTTAATTTAAAATTACTAAATTGATTAAAGTTCAATATGCGGTCAACATATGTACATATATTTTTTTATATATTAGCTGTGTTTTTTTTTTCCATCTATAGACGTTTACGCTTTAACTTTATATGGGCTGCTAAGCGTCAAACTTTAAATACACCTCTGAAATTGCTGCGCATAAAATTAGTACTACTAAATTTCAATACGCATTATACTCAGATGTAACTGAAATATCTGTCTATGTTTCACCTCTACACTAATTCTATATATCACCTCTTAAAATGGTGAGTGTCCACAATTCATCGCAACTGATTCAGCTATATGTTATACACTATGGCCGTCAGAGGGTTGTGTCTCTGCTTTTCGGTACACCCTGTGCTGTAGCTAGTTATTTAACCACTGCCGCTAGATGGGTCTCCTAAGCATTAAGCGTTTTTTTACGCGCAAACGTAAACGCGTGTAAAAAAAAACACGGCTATTTATATAATCGTGCAGTCGTCAGCATAGGAAATGATCTTAACTCCTTCTGGTGGGGAAGGGAGTTTTGATATGTAGTGATGAGTTGCAGCGGCCGTGTTAGGTGGAGGCGCCATTTGGCGCGAGCAACAGCGGACAGTTGATGTGGCCTGCTGGGCAGCGTCGGAGGTGCGTTTGAGAGTGAACCACGGGACGCCCTGAGACGTGAACAGCAGGGAGCCACACATGTTTAATATAAATTTCGGGATTGAGGGAACTATACTTAAATCCGATAATTTTTTTAAATCAAGCGAGAAGTGGGAAATATTCAATTTTACCAGGTCTACTGATACGAGAAGAATAACTTTTTTTTTGTTTTGTAGGGAAGGAAGGAGCCACCAACCACACCTTCTTCAAAGCGATGAAGCGGCCAGGCTGCATCTCAAGTTGCCAGCCAATAGAAGGCTTGAAATTGTTTGAGTTTCCAAAATGCGAAGCTGAACGCAAAACTTGGGCTTTGTCCTGCAATATAAATTTATTGGATTTTCCTTATAAAACGGTTCATATTAGCGACCGCCATTTCGACCTAAAGTTAACTAAACATAACAGACTTTAGGATGGTGCTTTCCCAACATTCAAACTGGGGGTTGAAAATGATGGCGATATTTCGGCAAGTGGGCCCAAAATAAAAATTATATGTCCTCTAAGGCATATGACCTTATGATAGACGATTTGGGATTTCTTCTGCCTCACAAAAAATCCTTACTGCGATATCTACCAATACCATATGCCCGACCTGGCATTGATCAAAATGTTTTTGCAAATTTGTCGAAACTGATAAGCAACATGACTAAGAAAGGGAAAATATGTCAGATCATGTTCGACGAAATTTGCATTAAAAAATATTTAATAATAAAGAAGATCTTTTTAATGGTTATGTAGACTATGGTAATGGTCAACGAAACAACTTGGTCGGGGACAAGTGCTTATTTTTCATGATAAAAAGTATTTGCGGTCTATTCAACAGACCAGGATATGGTTGTAGAAAAACTTAAAGAATATATAAATATCGCAGTAAAGATGGCCTTGATGTAAAAGCTGTATTGTGCGATCAAGACAGTTCAAATCAAAAGGTATATCGCTTTAAATATTGATAAAGATAATAGCACTTGGATATAAAATGGCAAAGGTATATGTATGTACATGTTAGTATGACTATTGGCATTTGTTCAAATCAATTAGAAATAACTTTTAAAACTACGAGAAAATTATGACAGATGATGGGCCTGTAAGGCGGGCCATTGTTCAAAAGCTTTATGATTTCGACAAAAATGATGAAAATTTTAAAATTTGCCCAAAATTAATATACTCGCATATTTATCCGAGCCGTTTTGAACGGATGAGCGTTCCCAGAGCCAAACAATCGTTGAACAACTCAGTGGTCGCTGGGATCCATATGTTATCTCAAAATAACATGCTTGGAGATGAACAAATCATATTGGAGAGTGACAAAACCACTGTAATGTTTATTCAAAGAATGTATAACTTATTCGATGAATTGGACTCTAAATATGTTGGCAACAAAAATCCGCTGAAATGGCCTCTGAAAAGAGGAGATACGGATAAAATAGCTCGCATTGAAAGCCATATACAATACTTTGAACGACTGATGTTCTAGGGTTATCTTCAAACCAAAAATAAATAATTTTATTTCCTACAAATCAGTAGGCCGATATAACAACAAAAATTGATAAATAATTTTAAAAATATCAATCTAATTGTTGATATAGATGTCAACACACACTCGTAAATTGCAGAACTTTGAAGGTGTAATTATTACCCTTAAATCAATATTAAATTTATGTAAGGATATTTGTGAAAATTATAGTGCGGTGGACTTCAATTTGCTGGGAAAGTTAAATCAAGATGCGCTTGAGAATTTTTTCTATAAAGTACGCGCAAGCCAAGGTGTTAATTGCCACCCAACTGCTCATGAGATGCAATATATTGTTGCAAAACTAATGTCTATGCAAATATTACGACACCGATTTAAGGCAAAAGGCAGTAGGTAACTGCGAGGATGATGATGACGAGTTTATCGATTAAATAATAAATAAATGTAAGACGCGATAACCTCCTCCTCTTGATTTTCCCTACAACTTGGCCGTATGGGACCTACATGTTTTATGCGTACTCCGAACGGCATCTGCAAGGCAGATGAGTTTTCATTGAGAGCTTTTCATGGCAGAAATACATTCGGAGCGCTTGGCAAACACTGCCGAGGGGCGACCCCACTTAAAGTTTCTCGATTGGGTCGTAAACAAGCATCATCCAAAAGTTACTGGCCAAATCCTATTAGATTTGGAATTAGAGCAAGATCAAAATGACAAACGGACAAAAGCGGGTGAAGATCAGATGGCAGCCAATCCGGAGATATCATTAGCCGTTTGTCAAGAAAGAGAAAGTCTTATAGGAAAGGGCGTAGCGGAAGATCTTTTTAATGACATTCCCGAAGACTCCTTTATAGAACAAATTCCGGAAAGGCCTGGAGGACTCGAGGTACATCGTTATTATACGGGCTTGAAGTTTAACCAATTTAAATGCAAAATAAATTGCGAATACTTTCTACTGTGGTGAAGTATCTGTATATAGTATATATCGTTTTTTGCGCAAATTATCGTGTTAACGGCCGAGCGGAAGGCCAGACGGTCGACTGTGTATAAAAACTGGGCGTTCACAAGGATTGGTAAATTTCTGTTCGACTTATGGCATTAAAAGTATTCTAGACGAATTAAATGAAAAAGGGCGGAGTTGCGCCCATTTTGAAATTTTCTTTTACATTTGTATTTTGTTACACCATATCATTACTGGAGTCGAATGTTGACATAATTTACTTTTATACTGTAAAAATATAAAATTTTTTGTTAAAATTTGGCTTAAAAAAATTTTTTTTTTAAAAGTGGGCGTGTTCGTTATCCGATTTTGTAAATTTTTATTTTGCACACATATAGTAATATGAGTAACGTGCCTACCAAATTTCATCATGATATCTTCAACGACTGCCAAATTACAGCTTGCAAAACTTTTAAATTACCTTCTTTTAAAAGTGGGCGGTGCCACGCCCATTGTCCAAAATTTTTCTAATTTTCTATTTTGCGTCATAAGGTCAACGCACCTACCAAGTTTCATCGCTTTATCCGTCTTTGGTCAAAGAGTATATATTTGTTAAGAGGCGTCACTCGATACTTTGTTGTTGCCAAAGCAACCCTGTCATGTCGAATGTGATTCTCAAGGAAGTTTTGTTTAGTTTTTTTTAATTGAATCCTATATAGTTATGCGGTAAAGTGACTTTGCATAATTACGATTTTTGGAAAGAGAATTAATTAATTAATTTAATACAATCAGTAAAATAAACACAAATACCCCACGAAAATGTATAGAAGGCGTTTTTATAAATACATCTGATAAAAAAAACCAACGACTACCTTGAGAAAACATCGAGTAATTTGCTTTGGCAACAACAAAAGTATCGAGTGACGCCTCTTGACAAATATATACTCTTTGCTTTGGTAATGAATTATCGCACTTTTTCCGTTTTTCGAAATTTTCGATATCGAACCTACATACCAAATTTCACCAAGATAACTCAAAATTTACTCATCTTAGCGTGTTTACAGACGGACGGACGGGCATGGCTAAATGAATTTCTTTTTTCACCCAGATAATTTTGATATATAGAAGTCTATATCTATCTCGATTAGTTTATGCCGTTACGAATTACCGTTATGCGAACAAAGTTAATATACTCTGTGAGCTCTGCTCAGCTGAGTAT
Organism: Eurosta solidaginis; assembly: GCF_040869045.1. Classification (NCBI taxonomy): domain Eukaryota; kingdom Metazoa; phylum Arthropoda; class Insecta; order Diptera; family Tephritidae; genus Eurosta; species Eurosta solidaginis. Next base: position 174,260,830 of record NC_090321.1, on the reverse strand, counting down.
AAACAGTCCACGTGGCGTTCAGAAAGTTATCACTCAACGACTGATCAACAGTTGCGTTTGATGAAAGCGCTCATTGTGTTAGGCTGGCCACCACTACTCTCAAGTCTTCTATCAACTTTCACCCACAGAATAACTTAATTAATAGCCGTCTTTTGTTTTTTACACGCGTATACGTTTCGTTTGCGCGTGATAAAAACGCCTATCCTCGCTTAGATAATGCTTAGGAGACCCATCTAGCGGCAGTGGTTAAACAACTAGCTACAGGGTGTACCGAAAAGCGGAGACAAAACCCTCTGTTGTATTTCTGTGTATAACATATATCTGAATCAGTTGTGATAGATAGTGGGCGCGCACAGAATACATGGAATTAGTGCAGAGGGTAAAACATAGACACATATTTCAGTTACATCTGAGTATAATGCGTATTGAAATTTAGTAGTACTAATTTTATGCGTAGCAATTTCAGAGGTGTATTTAAAGTTTGTCGCTTAGCAGTCCATATAAAGCAGGCATGCTTAAAGCGCCAAATACACGACACGAACATTTCAGCGAACATTCCCGTTATGTCATGTTTCTGCGACCTTTTCTGTCATGTATGGTGGTGTTTGTCAGTTCGCGCAAATGTTCGCCAAAAATCAAAATATTTTAATTTTTGGCGAACATTTGCGCGAACTGTTCGTGTGTGTATGGCGAAATAGCTCATAATCGTAGTAATTTCTGAACGGAACAGACGTGCGCGGAAAAGTAAAATGGACAATAAAAAATTTCTGAGTGAATTTATTGAAATGTATAAATCTTTGCCATCATTTTTTTACGCTTAATTGCCACAGCGAGCAATATTGCTGCAGCACAATTGTTGTCCGTATTCATCGCTGTCTGAAAGAGAACTAATGTTCGGCCAAAGTTCGTATGGTGTATGGCCAAAGCTGCGAAAAAGATTGCGGAATGTTCGCGGAAATGTTCGTGTCGTGTATTTGGCGCTTAAACAACGAACCGATATCATTTCGTTTCGATAATTAACGTTAATAAACGAAACGAAGTCAATTTGTTTCGTTTATTAACGTTAAGAACGTCAAATTAACGAAATGATTTCGTTCGTTTTCTGCCATATCAAAACGAAATCAAATCGTTTATGTTGATTATTAATTTCAAACTATGCTGGCAAAGCTGATTGATGGCGGAGTCATCAAAGGTGAAAGCATTAGCCAAGCTGATTGCAACTTTTTTCATGAATTTTGACAGTACGAACATTTCTCAGAGTATTTTTGACATTACCACCAACGAATTAGGCAAACAAATTACATGGAGTTTGTGTGTGTATGTCCGCTCGCTGTTACCACCTTACGGCTTCACCATGGCTATAGCATTGCCAGCACAATTCAAACATGAAGTATCACGTTTTTGTTAACGTTTTTAACGTTAACGAAAGCTTTTCGTTTCGGTTAAGAACGAGATAAAATTTATTTTTATAATTTCTTTATCGATAATATTTCGAAGTATTTCAACGCAAACGGTGGAAATTTTTTGATAAACGATTAGCTTAACGTTAGGGTGCATCCCTGATATAAAGTTTAAGCGTATGTAAACGTCTATAGATGAAAAAAACACGGCTATTAAGATGAAAGTAATCAGAATAATTATTAATTCAATCAATCTATATTGTTCGTGTGGTCAGCTCGTCAGTTGTATGCGTTTACTATAAATTTACTGTATTATACCTACATACATATTTATCTATTTTAGCAGCTTATGATTTATATGATATGCCCTTATTTGCCCTCATAACACGATAAACTTGATGTCGCATGAATATATACAAATTTCCATATAAATAACATAAATAAAGGAATATGAAAATCACTTAGCATATTAAACTATAATAGAAATTTGCGCCTGCTACCCGCACTTTCAATAATTTTTCTTCTTTTTTTGCCTATCAATTTGCAAAAAAAAAAAAACGAAAACCAAAAGTTGTATCTGCATTTTATCGCTGCTGCTACTGTCATCCGCACTCGGTAACTCATTATCGTGGTCATTTTCATTTATATTCCATTTCATCGCATTTATTCACATCTCACAAGCAACTTCATTGAACTTGCTTAGCACTCGTATTTGTCACAATCGCACAATGGGATAGAATAAAAAAAAATTTATTACAATTAATTTCCGCACAACTCGTCACGACTACTGACTTAAATAGAATGGAGCAAGGGATACCATGTCATAGTCCTTAGGCATACCATTTGGGCCGGAGCGGAGTGCTCGCAAAACACCGCAAAGTCCACGAATCCTTTATTATACACAGCTATACTTGTAAACATGGTATTATATCTTTGATTGGATAACGGTTGGTTGTACAGGTTTAAAGGAATCGAGATAGATATAGACTTCCATATATCAAAATCATCAGTATCGAAAAACAATTTGTACGTCCGTCCGTCTGTCCGTCTGTCCGTTAACACGATAACTTGAGTAAATATTGTGATATCTTCACCAAATTTGGTACACGCGCTTATCTGGACGCGGAATATATTGGTAATGAAAATGACCGGTTGATTTGGAAAACACAAAAACATTATTTAGTAAATTATACACCTAGAATGTTGAAATTTGACGTGTGGACTGATATTGACAAAATTCGGCAGAGAGGTTGCCTTTATTATAAGGGTTGTTTTGATAAGGGTTGTTTTGAAGAACAATTAACGAAATCGGTTAAGGACCACGCCCACTTTTATATAAAAGATTTTTAAAATGGTCGTGAACGAATGAAATAAGCTTTTCTTTGCAAAAAAAAACTTTATATCAATGGTATTTCCTTTCCCCAAGTGAATTTATAACAATAAATAGGAAAAACTTCAAATTTAAAATAATGGGTGTGGCATTGCCCCTTTTATGACTCAGCAATTTTCTATGTTTCGGGAGCCATAACTCGAAGAAAAAGTAGTTCAGAATAGAACCATATGTAATGTATTATTGCGCAGCCTGTAAAACTTTAAAGCACACAAAACAAACAACAGCATTTCAAGTGTACAGCTGGGTATGTAATGTTCGGTTTCACCCGAACTTAGACTTCCTTAGTTGTTTACATAGAAATTGAAAAGTTGCGAAGAAGACAGAACTTACGGTACATCTTTGAAAGCGAGTTTTGTATACCATTATTACTGGCTACCTCTAGAAGTTTCTTGCTTCCCTGCTCGTGAATGATTCAAGTATCCTTAGGAACTATTTCCTACAGAAGATCAAGTCCCTACAGTTGACGTAGCTTTATCCCGGGCTAGATATGTAGAATGACTACCGCCCCCGAATTCCAAACGCTTAAACTCCATCGCCAAAATTATCTAAAACAGTAACAAGTGCGCAGAAAAGTATGCTACATTTACTACAATATAATCATAAAGAATAACCACCTAAGTAATATGTAAAAGTATATCAGTTTGGTTGTTATTCCTTGTGACCCTAGCAAGTAAATGTTGCATACTTTCCGGCGTACTTGATACTGTTTTAGATATTTTTGGCGATGTCGTTGGCGATGTCGGGCAGGCACCTCTCAGGGAGGCGTGTTGTCGTTTCTCCCATTTTTCCTAGAATTCTTCGGAGCAAAAGAAACGAGGGTGGTCGCACAAGCTGACAACAAAATAACACTGATTACAGGTAAATTCCTTTCAGCGGTAAGTGAACTCATGGAAGTGCTACTTTGCGGTACCCCGCAGTACACATGCAAAACGGACTAGGGGTTGAAACACAAAGAGAGAGAAAAAATGCCGAGGATAAGGTGCACAATGAGAAATTTCTCTTCTGAAGTCCCGGGCAAAGGAACATTAAAAAAAGTTTTTTTAAGCGTGGTCGCCCCTCGGCAGTGATTTTGCAATCACTCCGAGTGTATTTCTGTCATAAAAAGCTCCTCGGTAAAAATTTACCTGCTTTGCAGCTGCCGTCGTAGCGAAGAATTTAAAAAAGAAGCACTACGCAAATTGGAAAGCTCAGGAGATGATTTAACGGTGTCCAAACGAACATAAAGTCTGCCGCGGATTATATAACGGTAATTGTTGACTTGGAGGGACATTACGATTAGCACAGACGGCTCGAAAATGGAAAAGGGACCTGGATCTGTGCTTCTTATTCTTCTTTTTGCAGCGATAAAGACATGTTGATGGTCCTTTGCCGGATATAGATCCGGTACATTCCGGTAACAAGTACCATTAAGATACTAGACCGACCATCTCGGGAGCAATGTAACATGAATACGTTGAACGGTCTAGGTCATCCCACCTACCCTCCTCGTATTTCCATCAGCATATTGGGGTTGCCAGAGGCTCATCTGCTAAATAAGTGTATGAAACATTCATATTTGTGACCCTTCGCCTCGGTAGGTAGGTTTGCCCCTTGAATCCCTTGGTGTGGGATCTGCTCTAGTGTCATCCAAGCGCGCTCTCTATGCCATAGTGAGATTAACTATCATATTCAAGGTCAGTACTGTCTCATAAGCCAATCTTTGTTGACAGACACACAAAATATCAAAGGGGGTGAATTTGCTCTTAAGATGCCAGGAAATGTTCCGAAATGGATATAAACGAAGCGTACCGCTCCAAACGAACGCAACTGGGTTATCGCTGGGGGAAAAATCGAGGAATACACAACGAGGACAATGAACTTGCTGGCTTTGAGATGATTGTGTGCTATTTAGGGCCAAATGGCCATGCTAGTTAAGAAAATAACAAGCTTCGTCCTTACGGTGGAAAGTGGATCTTTCGCTCTTACTTAGGGTCATAAAGAAAAGGAAGTAGTTTGTTGAGTATTAATTAGGAAGTATTAAGCTGGATGCATGTGCTCACATCTGGCATTCACCTAGGGCATTTACAATCTACAAAAAGCCTTCAAGCCCTCTCAAACTAACATTATCTATCTTTTTCAAAAATGTTGCACTCGTTTTCTCTAACGGTTCAGGTAAGTCATACCCAAGCCTGGAGCACTGCAATTGAAAAGACGGTTGGTGTCATGTGAAGACATATTACATGCAGGACATTTGAACATTGCGTATGTCGAGATTGATTCTGTAAAAGTAAGAATTTAACCTTTTAAAGTATCTAGATCGAAGTTGTGACAGTGTGATGCGCGTGCCCGTGGGAAGAGCGATTTCCTCAACTGCGAGTCTCGGGTATTTGACATTGAGAACTGGGTTCGTCTGGCATTTATCGGCATGGGACTGCGCCGACTCTTTGTGGATGATTCTGAGGACATTTTTATTGTCTTTTCGTTCAAACGCCTGAATTCTTTTCGGCCAGAGCACTCCGAGTGTATTTCTGCCATGAAAAAGCTTCTCAGTGAAAATTCATCTTCCTTGCAGCTGGACTAAGAGACGCTTAAGCTCCACATTAATCGAAGTTCATAGTAATCGGTTAAAAATAAATAAATGTAAGGCGCGATAGCCTCTGAAGAGATTAAAGATCGTGCATCTATTCCAATTTGCGTCGTGCTCCTTTTCATTTTTCCTACAAATTTGCAGGACGAGACCTACTTGTTTTATGCCGAGTCCGCACGGCATCTGTAAGGCAGATGAGTTTTCACTGAGAAGTTTTTCGTGGCAGAAATAGACTTGGAGTGCTTGCCAAAGAACTGCTTAGAAAAACTTTCTGTTAATTGAAAAAACTTGTTTCTTAAATTTTGATGTTGCTTTGCCCGAGGCGTGAACCCGGATATTCGGTGTGCTATCACCACACCACCACTGTTACCGCAACAAAAACCACACCACGGCGGCTAAATTTTGTTTAATTATGATCGCATTTTCGGGATTTCACCCCATTGTGCATGACTGTTACTTTTGCCTTCAGATGTGCTTTGACCCAATGATTTAACTTTTATCCAAGTAGTATTTTAACATTTTTTGTCAGCATTAAGAAATTGAATATGTGTGTAAGCTTGTGCAGACCGAAAAAGTGAGTGTTAAGGTAAAAACCAGCAAATGAACATGAATTGTATAAAGTGGGAAAGGTGGCGCCAAAAAGAAAAACTTTAAGCTAAATAGCAATTCAGCGCAATGCAGCTATCTCTGGCTAGTTGAAGAGGTGTGTGGGTTGGGTCAGGATTAGAAATTGAACTTTGTCTGACGAAAAGTGCAATAATACATATTGGAAAGTACTAAAAGTAAATACAGGATGAACGTACTTGATGTGATGCATTTGGTTCGTGTTAGTACACTTAACGTCCGTTGGAAGACGGGTTGAAAAACTGGAGCTTACTTATAACAGAATTAACGAAAGTCTACTCATTTAATGTACTTCGATTTATTTTGCTACAATGAGAAAGGATTTTGATGCATTACCGCCTGCAGGTGTTAAAGAGGTTTTTTTTTTTTGAGTTGACAACGTAGTATCTGCAGAGCAATAGTTGGTTAACCGATAGAGAAGAATTGTTCGATGTACTGGAAAGATTCCGATTTTTCTTTGTAGGTTGGCTTATATTGGATTGAGAGGACGTGCATAGGAATTCCAGACACTGTCCATTGTGAATACCCTCTGCGAAAGTCGAGTGGGGTCACATTCATGCAACTGATACTTCCTAATTAGTCTTCAATTGACCACTGGTTTTCCTATATGAACAGTAGTAGCAAATGGCCCACCTTCCACATCTCCTCCTGACTGAAGGAAAACCGAGTGCTCAGAAATTGATGAATCAACTCCTCATCCTGACACCTTCTGCAGATAGTTGGCTTTCACCACCTCGTGCACCTCGTTTATATTCATTTTAGAACCTTGCCTGAGCAAAGGAAGACATTGAGATGCCATACGGACGCAAGTGCCTCGCTGACAAAAAAATTTGTTGCACTGGTTACTGAGACAGTCTTGTCTGGAGCATGCTAGACGCTTTATCTCTGGCATATACCTTTTTCCTGGAGGACGCTTCAAAAGTCAGGAAGCTTGTAAGACTGCTTGATCCGTAAACGCTTTGAGTATAGCCCAGCACCAGCTTTACTCTGTAGAGGGTTGCTATTAAGCTGAACCTTATTTATTATGGTAAATCCTAACCTAAGTACGAAATATTGGGGCAGCTCTTTGCAATAGGTCTTTTAATCAATCGTCGGTCCGGGTGGCCATCCAACTAATGTACCTGCGCTAGCTTTAGATAAGCTTGGAATATATCTTCTCTCAATTTTGTAAATAGAAGTTTTGTGGGAAGTTTGGGTCGAGCTCGGAGTTATTTGTTTGCAAGTTTGGCGTGAAAATCAAACGGTTCTGCTAACAATGCACAAACAACTTTGGAGCCTGCCGCAACTATAGACTGCGGTGACGGGAGAAAGGCTTGCGCTAATCTGCCACGTATGTATAATAACGGCGGTTCGAACGAATCTTTCTTGCCAAAACAGAGTATGATCAAATACGCCAAGCTATGCTTTAAAAATGTACGACTACTCAATAAGAAATAGGAGAAAGGACAAAGACGAGACGTAGGATCGCATCGGAACCACCGTTAAGCTATTTAGCCGAAATTTTATTCTGAAGCGCCAGCGGACAAAGCTACACAAACATGAAAATTCGGACGTTCGCTTTCTTGAGTGCAGAGGTTAAAGAAGCCTTGAAAAAGGGTAAAGGTCCAAAATCCATCCATCGCCATTGTGTGTCGGCAGTTGGTCCCTATTCAAGCTTTACATCAGTCATTCGCTCGCAAGGTTAAGCTGTCTAATTGCTATAGCATATTCCAATAGGAATGCCCTGATTAAAAATAATATCCAGCGCTACCACGTCTAGGGAACTTAATACCTACTTTGATAGGTTAGGTTGAACTGGTCGGCCCATGTGGACCTCTCATAGACTGAATGAGTCCGTAGTGTTACCAGAAGTTTGTTTTAACGATCAAACTGAAAAGCCCCATCAAAACTAGGACCTATGTTATAAACTAACTCCGTCATCTTGGGAAATACTAGAAACTTTCTGGAGACTTAGCCTGTCAAGCGCAGGGCACGAGTACAAAACGTGCTCGATCGTTTCCTCCTCCAACCCGCACTTCCTACATCTGCTATCACTGACCGAGCCTAATTCAAAGGCGTGTGACGCCAGAATGCAGTGTCCAGTCAGAATACCCGTCATGAGTATACAGTCCTCTCTTTTTAATGATAGAAGCCACTTTGTTAGTCTAAGCGCCTTAAGAGGTGCGCCCCCTTTTAGTTCATCAGATTTTTCATTCCCATCTATTACCATATGCCCTGGGAGACAATATAGATGTACATATGCTTCTCCCTTGCCTTAATTGCTGCTTACCTATCAATATAAAAGTTAACACGGTTGCAGTTTAAGCTATTCTTTTGCAGTGTTTCTACAGATTTGGTTCCGGCCAATATTTCCGCTTGGAAAACGTTACAGTAATCTGGCAGCTTGTAGGATCTATTTATTTCCGGATAAGCACAGTACATCGCAGACCCTACTCCTTCCCCTACTTTGAAACCGTCTGTGTACACATGTATCGCCTCGTCCGCCATTTAAGCACCCGAGGCACTGAGCCTGCTTGAAGTTGTTAACGCTATGTTCTTTGCTACCAGGTCTACAGGTGGAATGTACAGAGTGGCATACAGTGCAGCCGTCGGGGTTGTTTTCAGGGTTCCCAAAATGTTAAGCATTGATAGTCTGCATACCCCCTCTAATTTTTTGAGGTAGGTTGTTTTTTGTGTGGCTTTCCACCAAATCAGGTACTTCATAGTATAGAATAGGGTTTACAATCGCTGTTAAAACCCAATGGGAAAGAGGGGGCGAAAAACCCTACGTACACCCCAGCATTATTTTGCATGCATAAAGTGCCGTTGAGGCCTTCTTCGCCTTCTCCTCCACGTTGACTTTGCATGACAGTTTACTGTCTAAAATGATTCCTAAATATTTTTTGTTCAAGGTTTCAAATGTAGGGTCACCCCTTCTAACTTAGGTCTGGTCCAATTTGAGACCATAACCGTCTTCTCTGCATTGGCTGTCAACCCGACACTAGATGCCCAGGTATGAATATCCCGAAGCGCCCGATCCATCAAAGAGCTAATCGTTGAAAGGCACTTTTGCAGCATCATCTGCGTAAGCCGCAAGTTTTACGGGTCCCTCATCGAAACGCCTGATCAGTTGGTTGATGACCAGCGTCCGCAGCAGAGGTGATAGGACCCCTCCCTGTGGCGTGCCCCTGTCCACTGATTTCGTGGCCTCATATAATCCCCATTATGATGTAATCTTCCTGCAATTTAACATACAGCCGATCCATCTGGTTAAGGCTGTATGTACTTAAATGTAATTAAGACCATCAATAATCGCCCATTTAGAAACATTGTTGAAAGCCCCGGCAATGTCTACTTTGATAAACAAGTGGATATACGGGTTGCTATTTATATTTTGAGCCTAATAATGAAAATACAGTAATTTATTATAATTATTGTTTTTCGAAGTTTTCTCCATGATAATCAAAACACTTTTACATGCGTTCAAACCAATTTTCGTAGCACTTTTTCCACTCCCATTGAGGTATCTCCAAAACATGGTTTTTGAATGCATCAACGGCTTCTTCAGGCGCCGAAAAACGTTGGCCACGCAATTTGTTCTTGATTTGCGGAAATAAAAAGAAGGCATTTTGCGCCAAATCAGGGCTGTACGGAGGGTGACTCATTAATTCGACGTTTTGGCCAGTCAAATAGACGGTTGTTTCAGCCGATGTGTGAGAGCTGGCATTGTCATAATGAATAATGATCCTTAGCTGCCGCTTCTTCTTCCGTATTTAGCCAAGCACTACTGGTAAACAAATGGTTGTGTACCATTCGGAATTCAACGCTCTTTGTTGCTCTAATGGCACGGTAGCCACATGTCCAGTTATTTTGAAGAAACAGGCGAGCATTTGCTTCGAAGTGCTTCGCGCATGAATCACTTTTGTCGGATTTGGCTCATCTTGGAAGACCCATACTGTGGATTCCTGTTTTTTTTCGGGTTCATACGCATAAATCCAAGATTCGCCACCTGTGTAGATGTTAATACAGCTTTTGATGCATCGCGATTGTATTTCTTGAGCATTTCTTTGCACCAATTGACACGAGCATCTTTTTGAGCTTTTGTCAAATTATGCGGGATCCAACGCGGATAAATTTTTTTCACAGCTAAATGTTCATGCAATATCTTATTGATGTTCGTCATACTAATACCCAGGGATGCCTAAATCTCACGATAAGTTGTACGACGATCTTGCAATATAAGTTCGCGCACAGCGTCAATGTTTTGTTGCACAACAACTCATTTTGGACGACCTTCACGACTTTCTTCACTGAGTGAACGGCGGCTACGATGGAATTCGTTATACCAGCGTTTCACAGTGGCTAAGGATGGAGATTCATCACCAAAAGTGGAAGTAAGTTGTTCAAAGCACTCTTGTCTGGATAATCCACGTCGAAAGTCGTAAAAAATTATCACACGAAAATTTTCACGAGTTAATTCCATTTTTACAATTTTTAAGTTACTGTTAACAACACAAGTTGTGCTGAAATGTCAAAATTTTCTGAAGAAGGTTATGCTTAAAAACGTCAAACTTTCAGTTGAAAACGACAGATGGCGCCGGCAAACAATTAGTTTTGCCAAGGCTCAAAATATAAATAGCAACCGTAAAAGCCTTTATTTGGTATGCTTGCCATTAGGTTAGAATAGGTCGGAGTTTAAATGGAATGTACGGAGGCTGGGATTTTCTGTAAGAAGCTCGATGTTCAAGGTTAAGCTTCCTGATCACTGTAGCGTCTTCCAATGGGAAGCTGTCGTGATTAAGGATACCATCCAACGCCACAACAGTTAGGAAATTTAATGTCTACCCGGACAACTAAGTGGCTATTAAAGCCCTAAGTTAAACTGTGACATGCACTAAAATGGTCTGAGAGCGCTTCATTTATCTAGTCACTAGGCTGTGTTAGGTTGAAGTGTCTGCGGCAAAGACACACATACGCCAGTGTCGCACAGTTTCGAGGACCTACGGCGCGGTCTTTCACCCCTTAACGCCGGTCAGTTGAACAAGGTTTTTCACCGTTTCCTCCTTTTCGTCGTCTTTACAACTCGTTCCGCATCGACAATAGAGTGCTCCTAGTCTTTCTGCATGTTGGTGGGCAAGGTAAGGCACTGTCGAGTTAGTCCTTCTACAAATTGTATCCCTAATTAGGGTGTAAACGTGACGGGATGTCTTCAAATCCCATTTTGGGCAGGTTAGCTTGACAGTAGATGTACTCTTTTAGCACTGGCTTATATATGTCAAAGGGCTTACCTTAGCGTTCTTTGTAAGGAAGAATCCGCTTTGTCGTGCCTTGCCTAATAAGTTCCCAGGACCCATGTAAGGTATACTGAGTACCGTTGGGCCATCTCCTCAATAGCTCGGTGACAGTTAAGCGCAAGTTCAGAATTGAAGGAGTAAGAGTTAAGAGATTTGATTGCCGTTTGGCTCTCGCTTAAAATAAAGTGTACTTTGACGATCATGTCTTTCCTATCGAAAACCGCTGATTTCATGATAGATGATCCCTAGCCATTGCATCGATTTGTTTTAAGATTGGGATCATCTGGGCCAAGCAGAATTGCTGGCAACTGTCAGGCAGATTTCCTAGTCAGCATGGATTCAACTGTATCAAAAGTGGAAGCTAGGGAATATGGAGTTCGGTGTATCTTAAAATACCAAAAACAAATTTTCTTGGTGCAGCTATATGGAAGATTATGAGGTGGATTCATCGAGTAACTTTATGCTTGACTATTCTACTGTAGCCAAAACTAGGCGAAAGTATTCCGATCTCGGTTCACTTGGATTTCCAGAGAATTCATCCATGGTTGGGTCTTACTGGGAATAATATATTTTCTACACCACTATTATTTCTATACGTAAAGCTTACGTCACCGTTATATTATTGTAACGAATTTAGGGTATTTCTGCTTATTTTCAACCTTCTGCTAACGTTCGAATCGCTAAACTGTTGAATAAATCACTCCAATATTCTGTATTGAAAAATGGTCTTTATTAGACTACGTTTGGAGTAGTACAATTATTCTTCAGAATTAAATTTCACTTCGCAACTGATAGCGTGTTTAAATCAAACTGATTCCTGACTACTCAGCTCTCGCTGCATTTACACTCTCCGTTGCCTCTTCCACCCATCCCTTCTAAGGTCTAGTAACTTCGCGAACTTCATGCTTGGTTACCAGCCATATATGTATGTACATGTATATTTTTAGTTTATAGTCTCTCGCATAGCCATATGTGTGTGTATATGTGAGTACTACGTCGGCTGATGGTGAGTATCTCTCTGCTGCCTTTTATGTACATGTGTAAATGGTGATTGATTTGTTTACGTACGTACAAGTGGCTGCTTAGTATCGGATTAGGGTTGCTAGTATCACTTAGTGATGTGAATATTCTTTACATTATATAATATCACCATGGACCTTCATTTGCAAGTGAATTTCTCCTACCGAGGTAGCTATCATTCAACTGAATCTAACGTAAACATCGCTCTCCTCAGCAGTACGAGCAGTATGAAGAGATCCGGATATACATACAATGTGGATTCGTTCACCAGTGTACCGATAGCTATTTGTCTAGATTTTTCGATGGCAATGGAGCCAAAATATCGGTCAGAAACTGGTTTGTGCTTTGCTTGCCTTTTGGGAATGACTGTTCATAATGCAAAAGAAAAACTGCTCGCAATTTCTTTTTTTAGTCATAAGCCACCTTTCCATAGGCCGAGTCACATATGTTTATATCGGCTCAGCAGTGCTAAAACTGAAACTGAAAACAACAGATAACTAAATTATTTATTTAAAACATAACTGAACTTTATTTACTTAGAAACAATTACTGCAGAAATGCGCCTGCAGCAAATGGCTATCAATGATTTGGCGCCATCCGTAAATGCCATTTAACAAATATTTTGCATTCATTTTCCGCTTCAAATACGCTTTCCTTCTTCTTTCTTCCACTTCTGAAATTTAGGGAAATAATTTTTCTTTCATCTGTGCAAACTTACTTTTGGTTAAGAGCCAAATAAACTTGAGTTTCCGCATCACTTGAAATTGTGCTTTAGTACCGGAAGTAACAAAAAAAAAATGGCTAAAAGAATTTCATATAAGTGTATAATAAAATTAGGTCAGAGCTTCCAAAAATTTGGTTTAGCAGGATATTATAAAACGCAAGAAGATGAAAAGCACCGGCGGAGTTATCTTTGGTTAGAGGCGCATTAGGCTTGATGTACAGAAAGCGAAGCGAGATTCGGCATTCGTAGCCTCGCGCGTCGCTTCAAAAAGCAAACAGTTTTATTAAATTTTGACATGTGGAGGGAAGAGAGAAGTGAGACAGAAGAACGTGGGTGCTTAAGTTGTGGAGGGAAGACTTATCCTCATTGCTAGAAAGCAAGGGAGATGAGGCACCCGATACCCTACTGCCTGATGATGGAATATACGTTGCACTATCATAATATGAAGAGGTGAGAATGGCAACGTCCTGGCTAAAATCTAACAAGGCGCTGGATAACGACGGACTACCAGCCGATCTGTTTAAACATTGAAGCGAAGAGTTGCTAAAGAGAATGCGGCGATTGCTTTGCAAAACAAAAACAAGTAAGGAAGGCTAAGTTCGGGTGTAACCGAACATTACATACTCAGCTGAGAGCTTTGGAGACAATATAAGGAAAATCACCATTTAGCAAAATGAACCTAGGGTATCCCTGGAATGTGCTTGTATGACATGGGTTTCAAATGGAAGGTATTAAAGAGTTTTTTAAAAGGGAGTGGGCCATAGTTCTATAGGTGGACGCCATTTCGGGATATCGCTATAAAGGTGGACCAGAGGTGACTCTAGAATGTGTTTGTACGATATGGGTATCAAATGAAAGGCATTAAGAAGCCTTTTAAAAGGGAGTGGGCCTTAGTTCTATAGGTGGACACCTTTTTGAGATATCGCCACAAAGGTGGACCAGGGGTGACTCTGGGATGTGTTTGTACGATATGGGTATCAAATTAGAGGTACTAATGAGGGTTTTAAAATGGAGTGGCCCTTAGTTGTATACGTGAAGGCGTTTTCGAGATATTGACCAAAATGTGGACCAGGGTGACCCAGAACATCTTCTGTCGGGTACCGCTAATTTATTTATATATGCAATACCACGAACAGTATTCCTGCTAAGATTCCAAGGACTTTTGATTTCGCCCTGCAGAACTTTTTCATTTCCTTCTACTTAATATGGTAGGTGTCACACCCATTTTACAAGGTTTTTTTTGGATTGTTGTCGAAATTCTGTATGTACAAAATTCTAAAAACAAAATTCTGCTTTTTTTAAAATCCTGCTTTCTAAAATTCTGCTTTCTAAAATTCTGCTTTCAAAATTCTGTATTACAAAATTCTGTATTAAAATATAATGTTAACAATGTTAAAGAGGTCATGTAATTATCTTGAAAAAGTGCGCCATGCACAGTAATTCTGCGTAGATCACCTTTCTGCATAGGCGGACTTCGGCCGCGCTTATAAAAAATAACCCTGGGCTACGCCATGCCAAGTCCGGGAGTGTGGTATAACCGTGGCTACCGCCACGGTGATGTCTTTCTGCGTAGGCGGCCTTTGGCCGCACTTTAAAAAAATAACCCTTAGCCGATCCAACACCGGCTACGCCATGCCATAATTCCGGAATTTTGACTTCCAGAATTAAACATGCAGAATTTTGAAAAAGCAGAATTTTAAAAAGCAGAATTTTAAAAAAGCAGAATATTGTTCGAGCAGAATTTTTTTGCAATTTACAGAATTTTGTCACCCAAAATTATGTAATACAGAATAATGACACGCTCCCTTTTTAAGTTATATTTTGTGTCAATAAACCAATTCAATTACCATGTTTCATCCCTTTTTTCATATTTGGTATAGAATTGTGGCATTTTTTACATTTTTCGAAATTTTCGATATCGAAAAAGTGGGCGTGGTCATAGCCCGATTTCGCCCATTTTCACAGAAAACAGTTATCGTCATAGAAGCTATGCCCTTACACAAGGATTGGTAAATTTTTGTTCGACTTATGGCATTAAAAGTATTCTAGACGAATTAAATGAAAAAGCGCGGAGCCACGCCCATTTTGAAATTTTCTTTTATTTTTGTATTTTGTTGCACCATATCATTACTGGAGTTGAATGTTTACATAATTTACTTATATACTGTAAAGATATTAAATTTTTTGTTAAAATTTTACTTAAACAATTTTTTTTTTAGAGTGGGCGTCGTCACCCGATTTTGTTAATTTTTATTTGGCACACAATAGTAGTAACGTTCCTGCCAAATTTCATCATGATATCTTCAACGACTGCCAAATTACAGCTTGCAAAGCTTTCAAATTACCTTCTTTTAAAAGTGGGCGGTGCCACGCCCATTGTCAAAAATTTTACTAATTTTCTATTTTGCGTCTTAAGGTCAACCCACCTACCAAATTTCATCACTTTATCCGTCTTTGGTAATGAATTATCGCACTTTTTCGGTTTTTCGAAATTTTCGATATCGAAAAAATGGGCGTGTTTATAGTCCGATTTCGTTCATTTTAAATAGCGATCTGAGATGAGCGCCCAGGAACCTACATACCAAATTTCATCGTGTTAAGGACGGACGGACGGACATGGCTAAATGAATTTCTTTTTTCGTCCAGATCATTTTGCTACATATATAGAATTCTATATCTATCTCGATTATTTTATGCCGTTACGGATTACCGTTATGCGAACAAAGTTAATATACTTTTTGAGCTCTGCTCAGCTGAGTATAATAAAGGCGATCTCGCAAGCAGCGCTGAATATCTCAGTTACATTTGTATGAATTAAGCAGGGATTGCCCACATTGCTTTAGATGTATGAAAACATTTATTTGAAACAATTTTTTATTTTATAATTTATTTAATAATGTGGGAAACATTTTTAAACAACGTGACATCGGGACGGACAAGGTGACAGCTCTTTCGATTATACCTTGTAAATCTCTTCAAAACCTTTTTTCACGGGAGTGGGATCGAACCCGCACTCCTACGATGGTTGAAGTGTTACAAACGCATTCAGTCACGTCATGCCTTAGTTTTGCATACAAAATGCGACTGAAGCTTAACTAGTTTTTAAACTCGTGGAAAGGATTCACGTTCAGTGAATGAATTATCTTTTTTGTCGACTTCAAAGCGCTAAAATGAGTGTCTTCTATGATGCTATGTATGAAGTTTGAATCTTCAATAAAGCTTATGAAGTTATGTTAAATGGAATTGAGCAATAATACCAACTTCGCGGATAGGGATGAACTATTCCGACATAATCTGGGCTTGAGACAAATGGCCAAAAGAGTACTCTGTTACTGTCCGTGTTATCGGCAGTCTGTAACGAAAAAGGTTTAAGAGTGAGCTGTATGAGCTTTACGCAAATATTACCATGGTTAGACGAAAGCCACAAGGCTGAGAAATGCATTGCGGCTCAGGGGAGGCCTCTAATGAGCTTCGAGGGACAGATGTAAGATGACTTAATCTCCATTTGTGCTCCCATTTGGCATTAGTTGTCGCAAAACCGAGATAGGTGCTCCTTTCATGAACATGAAATGGTATATTAACTTTGGTCCGATGTTTGTAACGTTGAGAAATATAGAAGATAGACTCACCATTAAGTATACCGAATTGATCAGGGCGACGAACTGAGTTGATATAGCCATGTCCGCTTGTCCGTCCGTCTGTCTGTTTGAACGCAAACTAGTCCCTCAAATTTTGAGATATCTCAATGAAATTTGGCACAAGGATGTATTTTTGTATTATATTAGACATTTGTCCGATTCGGTAGGATCGGACCACTATACATATATCTCCCATACAACCGATCGTTCAGATAAGACGACTTTGGTCATTCCTGCCGCAATTTAGAGAGTATAAACGTGAAACTCGGTGATATATATTCAAATATATCATAGAAGATATCCTGAAAAAATTCCTTTGATCGGAGCTATATATAGTATATATCCCATACAACCGATCGTTCAGATAGAAAGATTTTTGGCAATTTCTCCCTTAATTTCCAATATAAAAACGTTAAACTTGGTGATATTTATTCTAATATATCATAGAAGATTTCCTGTAAAAATCATTTCGATCTGAGCTGTATATAATATATATCCCATACAACCGATCGTTCAGATAAGGGGGTTTTTTGCCATTTTTTATTTTATATTTATCTTAAAAATCGTTTAGGTATGTACATCTGTTCACTATATATTTCTTATTTTATACATCCGATTATTTGGAGATTACGAACGGGATAAGATTATTGTTCAGCCCCATTCATGCATGGTATGAAGTCTTCAGCACAGCCGAAGACAGTCCCGTCCTTACTTGTTTTTAATTTGTTGTTAAATAGTGGCTCACTTCTACAAGGCTGCTAAAACCTGTTATTGTCAAGTTGGTTTGACCTTTTATAAATATACATACTTGAGATAGGCACGTAGATACATAAAACAAAAACAACTATCCAATTAACTTACTGTATATTGACGCTCCAGGCGCCAATCTTGGCCAAACGCAATCATTTAAATCTTTCCACTACGATAATGCACCGGTCGATGGCCGCCAAAGAGAATTCGTTTGAACGCTTGTCTAAATTCCGGACTGAATATCGTGTAAATCACAGGATTCAACGTTGAATTGAAATAACCCAACCAAAGAAATACCGACGCTATGCCATCGTTAATCTCGCAAGTGTCACACAGTGGCAAAAGCAGCGCCATCACAAAGAATGGCAACCAACAGATAACAAAGGCACCGGTAATGATGGCTAAAGTTTTGGCCGCTTTTCGTTCACGTTTCGCTTCCAATGTTTCTTTACGTTTTGACACCTTATGTACGGGATTTGCTATGCTCGATAATGGTTGTTGTTGTTGTTGTGAATGTTTTTGTTTAGGTGTAGGCGTTAATTGGTAGGAGGATGGGGCAGTCATTGGTGTCGACGCTGTAGGCGCCAATGGATGTAATTGTTCGTCACCTACGTTATTAGTGGTAATGGCTGCGGTTGTTGGTGTTTGTGGTGATAACGCCGATATGGAAGTGATTGTGGTGGCATTGGAAGCACAGGCGGCAGGTGGTGGGGCTCCAGTTGTCTTGCCTACTATAGTCGACGTTGTTATTGTTGTGTCTGTTTCTTCATGTACTTGTTGTAATTGCTGCTGTAGCTGAGGATCTTCAAGTACTTCGGCAGTTCCATTGACGACACCAATTGTTTGAGTGCCACCGTTAATCACGGGTAGCGTGGTATTAATACCGTTACTATCGTTTGGTACAACAATGCACACTTTGGTAGTCGCTGGCAATGGCAATTTATTATTTTCTATTATTGTTGTTATATTTGTTGTTATTGCTACATCTGAGGTTGTAATGATTTGGCCTGAATTTTTATTGCTAATGTCCTTATAGTTGTGTTGGTGTTGCTCTGTTTGTTGTTGTTGTTGTTCGGGTGCTGATGGTGAAGTTTTGGTTACTGCATGCTGTTGATTAGCCAACGCCACCAGGTGGGACACAGTCGATATTTGGCTTATCGACATGGTAGGATTCTGCAAAAAAACGCATAAAAACAAAGTTGTATGGCTTTAAAATCAATTACGATATTAACAGCTACACAGTTATGCATATGCACATTAGGGTGGGTCAAATTGTTTGAGTAGATAAAATGTGTACAGGGGTATAGCAGTCGTTGGACAATTCTAAGAAAATAAATTAAATATTCATCGAATGACAAACTTAAGGAAAGTTATGGGCATACTTATTCAAGTCGTTCTTAAAAAAGAGGCGAACAGTGGCTCAAAAGCGGAAAAAAATCTCGCAAAAACCTATTTTTACCATATTTTTTGTCATTAGCTAATTGAATGGGCGTTTCGAAGGAATAATTCAAACTTCAAGGTTAGCTCTGCAGGAAAAATCGAAGAATTTGTTTATATTGCTTTTAGTCGATAAATATTATAATTTTAATGAAAGTTTGTTCAATAAGTTTAGCCATTGAGCGAGTAATTTTAACATTTTTTTTAGGATTTATAAATTCTATATAAAAAGGATCTCCGTAAAATTTAATGAGTTTGAGACGTATGTCAGCCAGTATGTTTAACTCCTTTCAGTTTTTCCATAATAATAAAAATACAAAAATTTAAAAAAAGAAATTATTGTGCAATACGTCTCAAACTCATTAAATTTTACTAATGTAGTAAATGAATAGACGATTAAATCAAAGATTATAAAAGTGACCTTTAAAAGAAGTCAAATGTTTTTCTTCTTCTCTTTCTCCTCATGCTTCTAATCGCACCCGACAAAACGATCCAAAATTATAAATTTAGCTGGGACTGGGGTTTTAAGGCCCTAGAAAAAATGTTCACATTGCTCCAGGCCAAGTCCAATATTTAAGTTCTAATTCTTCATTTTACAAAAAGAAAGCAATATATTTAGATGCAAGTAGCTTCAATATGACCAGGCCTTCAGGACCCTTGCTAGCCATGAAATATTTTTCAACAAAATCACAAACCTTTCAACCGAATATTTCGGGTTTTTTGATATGCAGATAAATGCACAATTTATTTAATTCTACTACAATAATTTATTTGGCTAAATATAAGGTGCAATTTTTCAATGTGTTGTAAAATTTTTGTGCTGGCAATTTTTTGTTTAATATAAATATATAAAAATTTTATCCCCTGTGTGGAAATATAAAAAAAAAATACTTTTGATTCGTGATGAGCGATCTCAAAACTGCCCTTATACTAAAATTAAGTTCATGCGTTATTTATTTAAAATCGTCCGCCATTTTGCATCCGCCAATCTAATTTTGTTTATACAAATTTCAAATTCATAAGAAACGACCTCGAAAACAACTTAGTTTTAAGTTTTGTACACTGAAACAAAAACTCTAGTAAAATCAACCAAGCTACGGGTCAATTCCACTGATTTTTTTGTAAGTTTTTATCTATCGCAAATAGCTGTTGAATCAACTTTGCACAAATTTAGTGTATCAACAGTCAAATCAAAAAAGAAAGTTCATCAAAGTAAGCCACAGCTTTAAAAAAATAAATAAATACATTTGCAGGACGAACCGCCCCGAAAAAAACTTTTGTTGTTGGTTTTTCCAGGCCTTTAACCCAGGATTTTCGGTGTGGTAGACGTAGCACGCTACCATCACACCACAGTGGCCGCCTAGCTCTGCTCTGTTAACAAACAACTATTTATGCCACTGCCACCGTGGTGTGCGGTAGCGTGCTCCACTACCACACTGAAAGTCCTGCGCTCAACTCCCGGACAAAGTAGCATCAAAATTAAAACACAAGTTTTACAAATAGAAACAAGTAAGGACGGACTTCGGTTGTGCCGAAGACTTCATACCTTTCATGAATGGGGCTGAACAATAATCTTATCCCGTTCGTAATCTCCAAATAATCGGTATAAGATAAGAAATATATAGTGAACAGATGTACATACCTAAACGACTTTTAAGATAAATATAAAATAAAAAATGGCAAAAAGCCCCCTTATCTGAACGATCGGTTGTATGGGATATATATTATATATATCTCCGATTAAAGTGATTTTTTCAGGAAATCTTCTATGATATATTAGAATAAATATCACAAACTTTAACGTTTTTATATTGGAAATTAAGGGAGAAATTGTCAAAAATCTTTCTATCTGAACGATCGGTTGTATGGGATATATACTATATATAGCTCCGATCAAAGTGACTTTTTCAGAAAATCTTCTATGATATATTAATATATATATCACCGAGTTTCACGTTTATACTTTCTAAATTAAGGGAGAAATGGCCAAAAATCTTTCTATCTGAACGATCGGTTGTATGGGATATAACTATAAATAAAAAATAAATAAATGTAAGGCGCGATAACCTCCGAAGAGATCTAAGACCGAGCTTCTCTTCCAATTTGCGTCGTGCTCCTCTTGATTTTCCCTACAAATCGGCTGGACGGGACCTACATGTTTTATGCCGACTCCGAACGGCATCTGCAAGGCAGATGAGTTTTCACTGAGAGCTTTTCATGGCAGAAAGACACCCGGAGCGCTTGCCAAACACTGCCGAGGGGCGACCCGGCTTAGACAAATTTTCTTCTAATTGAAAAACCTTATTTCTAAAATTTTGATGTGGCTTTGCCCGGGGTGTGAAACCAGGGCATACGGTGTGGTAGGCGGAGCACGCTACCATCACACCACGGTGGCCGCCAACTAACTATGAATAGCTCCGCTCAAAGTGATTCTTTCAGGATATCTTCTATGATATATTAGAATACATATCACCGAGCTTCACGTTTATACTTTTTAAATTGCGGCAGGAATGACCAAAATCGTCTTATCTCGGTTCTACGGTCGGTTGTATGGGAGATATAAAAATTTCATTGAGATATCTCAAAATTTGAGGGACTAGTTTGCGTTCATACAGACAGACGGACGGACAGACGGACATGGCTATATCAACTCAGTTCGTCGCCATGATCAATTCGGTATACTTAATGGTGAGTCTATCTTATATATTTCTCAACGTTACAAACATCGGACCAAAGTTAATATACCATTTCATGTTCATGAAAGGTATAAAAAGTTTTTCTAATCGGGGCCGCCCCTCGAAAGTGATTTGGCAAACACTCCAAAAGTATTTCTGCCATGAAAAGCTTCACAGTGAAAATTCATCTGACTTGCAGATGTCGTTCGGAGTCGGCATGAAATATGAAGGCACCGTCCCGGTGGTTTCTGTACCATGACCATAAGAACATTGTAGTGAGCGCCGTGAGCGTAAGTTTCTGTTTTAAATTGGCTGATATGTTTGCATAATATTAAAAGTTGTCCGCTGTTGAAGTGATCAATGAAATCAGTTTTCTTTACAGAAAATTCAGTTAGATTGATGGAAAATCTGTAGCTTTTACAGAACATTGTTAACTTTAGACCAACAGGGTAGAGAGTGAGGTAGAGAAAGAGATAGAAGACTGGGAATAAAGTCAAGGAAAGGGAGAAAGAGATTAAGGTGGATAAAAGGAGAGTGAAAAGTGAAAAATAGAGGAAGGTATGGCTTGATAAATAGACACCTTTTTCCAAGAAAGTGGTCTGGGAACAAATGTATTAGAAATATCCTGTTTATCGTTTAAAAGGGAGAAAAAGGTATATAAACAGTGGCACCGAAGCGGGATGAGGAAAGTATAATAAAAAGTAAATGAAAAAGAACGGGAGGGAGGCAACGAAAGCCAAAGCAATAAGCAAAAAAGTGGAGGGATAGTGTGAAACAGAGGCAGAATGAGAGAAAGAGTAAGGTGAAGGGTAGAGGGATAGTGAGGTAGAGTAGTGACACGGAAAGGACAGTAGGAGTGAGTTATAAAAGTCCACAGCATAAGTTTTAACTAAAAAAAATGGTAACAACGCGCCGGGTAATAGGGAATGAAATCTTATCAAAACTTTATTTTGCGAAAGAGTTTTGCGGCCTTAGACCAGTTAAGTTCCCTAACGAGAAGTTTTTTCGACTCTCCAAACCTGAGAGAGACCCATTAGAAGACAATAGACACCTAACAATATTTTGCCTATTTCTAAAAAATAAGTGAAAGTAAGGAGCCGCTATGGCAGAAGGCCTAAATTGGGTTTCCTTGAAAACCTTATTCGGTAGTGTGAAATGAGGCGGAGCAACATTACCAGCTGCATCAGGATTTGAATAGACTTCTGGAATTCATCTGGGACCAAATTAAGTTTGAGATGCTATTGGCATAGATCGCATCAACAGAGTCGGAAATTTTGCCTTCTCAAAAAAGACAAGACAACCAGCTATGAGCCTTGTGATAGTTGCACCACTTTATCAATTTCTAAAGCAGCCTTTATATTGAAAATATTGGCAAAGCCACATTTACCGACACTCTGATATTTCTCTCCTCCTATTACTAATGAAAATACTTAAACAAAAAGAGACCTCAATTAATTGATGCTCCAAAAAAGGACATGTGGACAGGACATCATTTTTGCTAGCAACTTTGTCACCAAGTGAAACCCAAAATTGTAAGTCCTTAAAGGAAAATAGATAGACCCACCATTAAGTATACCGAAATAATCAGGATGAAGAGCAGCCATGTCCGTCTGTCTGTTTGTATATATAGTATATATCCCCTAGAACCGATTGTTCAGATAAGAAATTTTTCGCAATTTCTACCCCATTTTAACAGTTATAAGCTTCAAATTTCACCGATTGCTTACGTATATAGCATATATTGTTGTCTGAAAAAATCATAGAGATCGGTGGTATATATATTATATACCCCATATAAACTGTAATTTTTGCCACTTTTTTACGGCTAGAAGCTTACGAATTCACCAAATTTCATCAAATAGTTACGTTTACGTCATATATTGTTGAAATACGTGATTCGTAGTCATAGTTTTTACACGCAGACCACAAAAAACCTGAAACTTTGCATCCTCACACAAAGTACCTACCTATTTTTATACTCAGCTGAGCAGAGCTCGCAGAGTATATTAACTTTGTTCGCATAACGGTAATTCGTAACGGCATAAACTAATCGAGATAGATATAGACTTCTATATATCAAAATGATCTGGGCGAAAAAATAAATTCGTTTAGCCATGCCCGTCCGTCCGTCCGTCCGCCGTAAACACGATAACTTGAGTAAATTTTGAGGTATCTTGATGAAATTTGGTATTTAGGTTCCTGGGCACTCATCTCAGATCGCTATTTAAAATGAACGAAATCGCACAACAACCACGCCCCCTTTTTCGATATCGAAAATTTCGAAAAACCGATAATTCATTACCAAAGACGGATAAAGCGATGAAACTTCGTAGGTGCATTGACCTTAAGACGCAAAGTAGAAAGTTAGTAAAATTTTGGACAATGGGCGTGGCACCGCCCACTTTTAAAAGTAGGTAATTTAAAAGGTTTGCAAGCTGTAATTTGGCAGTCGTTGAAGATATCATGATGAAATTTGGCAGGAACGTTACTGCTATTACTATATGTGTGCTAAATAAAAACTAGCAAAATTGGATGACGAATACGCCCAATTTAAAAAGAAAAAAAGTTTTAAAGTCAAATTTTAACAAAAAATTTAATATCTTTACGTATATAAGTAAATTATGTCAACATTCAACTCCAGTAATGATATGGTGCTACAAAATACAAAAATAAAAGAAAATTTCAAAATGGGCGTGGCTCCGACCTTTTTCATTTAATTCGTCTAGAATACTTTTAATGCCATAAGTCGAACAAAAATTTACCAATCCTTGCGAAATTTGGTAGGGACATAGGTTCTATGACGATAACTTTTTTCCGTGAAAATGGGCGAAATCGGTTGAAGCCACGCCCAATTTTTATACACAGTCGACCTTCTGTCCATCCGCTTGGCCGTTAACACGATAACTTGAGCAAAAATCATTATATCTTTACTAAATTCAGTTCACGTACTTATCTGAACTCACTTTATCTTTGTATAAAAAATGGCCGAAATCCGACTATGACCACGCCCACTTTTCCGATATCGAAAATTACGAAAAATGAAAAAAATTCCATAATTCTATACCAAATATGAAATAAGAGATGAAACATGGTAATTGGATTCGTTTGTTGACGCAAAATATAACTTTAGAAAAAACTTTGTGAAATGGGTGTGACACCTACCATATTAAGTAGAAGAAAATGAAAAAGTTCTGCAGGGCGAAATCAAAAGCCCTTGGAATCATGGCCGGAATACGGTTCGTGGTATTACATATATAAATAAATTGGCGGTACCCGACAGATGATGTTCTGTGTCACCCTGGTCCACATTTTCATCGATATCTCGAAAACGCCACTCCCTTTTAAAACCCTCATTAATACCTTTAATTTGATACCCATATCGTACAAACGCATTCTAGTCACCCCTGGTCCACCTTTATGGCGATATCTCGAAAAGGCGTCCACCTATAGAACTAAGGCCCACTCCCTTTTAAAATACCCATTAACACCTTTCATTTGATACCCATATCGTACAAACACATGCTAGAGTCACCCCTGGACCACTTTATGGCGATATCTCGAAAAGGCGTCCATCTATAGAACTATGGCCCACTCTCTTTTAAAATACTCTTTAATGCCTTCCATTTGAGACCCATGTCATACAAACACATTCTAGGGTTACCCTAGGTTCATTTTCCCTTGTTTTGTCTTTGTCTCCAAAGCTCTCAGCTGAGTATGTAATGTTCGGTTACACCCTTCCTTACTTGCTTATTTTATATTTATCTTAAATATCGTTTAGGTATGTACATCTGTTCACTATAAATTTCTTATCTTATACATCCGATTATTTGGAGATTACGAACGGGATAAGATTATTGTTCAGCCCCATCCATGAAAGGTATGAAGTCTTCGGCACAGCCGAAAACAGTCCCGTCCTTTTTTGTTTTAACTAAAATAGTTCCATTCCAACGAATTGTGTATAGTGTGTTGCACGCCGGCTCTGAAGTAAGATTACGGTTGTTAGTTTGCTCTACCTCCAATTACATCCGAATATCAAAAAACATAAAATGTGTATACTCGGGGTAACTCTCTGCTTATAATTCTCATGCCTTGTGGCATACCTGGAGATCTATAAGGCTTGTACTAGCACACCCAACAGACGTTGTTATATATTAACTTTGCTTGTCTGCATCACTCCCCTTCTCCTTTCTCTTCTTTTACTTCGCTTCTCCTCTCCCTTTATCCCTTTCTCTCTGGTCCTTTTTCTCCCTCTTCATATTTTTTGTCCACTTCCTCTCTGCCTGCATCTCTAACGACTTCTTCATTCCCCGATCCTTTTGTCTTCGTCCAACTCTTTTCCTTTCTCTTTCTCTCCTTTTTCTTCCCGTAGAAGTTTTTGCAGAGCTCCGGAAATTAGTACCATTATGGTACTAGCCCAACCATAGCGATTTCATATGACCACACTGAAATTTCTAGATTATCTAACGGAGGGGCATCTGTAAGAAACTGGGGGTCGCCAGAGCCTCGCCTGCTAAATAACAGGATTTGCCACGCGTGGGTTAGGTTAAAAAATAGTGTTTAAGAAGCTATAAATAGCATTTTGATTCTTCTTCTTCCACAGTTTTTTCCTTTCTCTCGTTTACTTCATCGAAATATATAGTTATTGCCTTCGGAAAAAGGGTATACAAGGTATTTATTTGAGCGAATTACAAGAAATTGCACGATAAATTAAGTTTTTTTCGCATATTTGCCCCCAGTTCCCTAACCGGAAAAACAGTAGTGCCCTAACTTCCTCATAATCCAGCTGAAAACAAAGCAATGTCTGTATGATTGCTCGGCTCATACCAGCATCCGCTTTCATAGCTTTGTATTCAGTGTGATAGGCGCTAAGTTGGCTACGTCGTGTAACATCTTCTTACAGCTTTCGGTGACCTTAGTGGATGTAAATTGTGAATCCAATGCCTGGAGCACTACTTGGGGATCTGAGTAAATCCATGCCTCACGACCAATCACAGGATAGACCGATAACAAGCATCAGGGATCTCTATTCTTAGTATCTCTGCGTAAAAATACAGGGTCCAATACCACAGCTTATTTTGGACCTGTATGTACAAAGTGAAATGACGTCCTCCTTGAGGTACTGGTTAAAGTTTCATGTGGGTGAAAGAAAGTCTAAACATTTTTATACTCAGTTGAGCAGAGCTCACAGAGTATATTAAGTTTGATTGGATAACGGTTGGTTGTACATATATAAAGGAATCGAGATAGATATAGACTTCCATATATAAAAATAATCAGGATCGAAAAAAAATTTGATTGAGCCATGTCCGTCCGTCCGTCCGTCCGTCCGTCCGTCCGTTAACACGATAACTTGAGTAAATTTTGAGGTATCTTGATGAAATTTGGTATGTAGGTTCCTGAGCACTCATCTCAGATCGCTATTTAAAATGAACGATATCGGACTATAACCACGCCCACTTTTTCGATATCGAAAATTTCGAAAAACCGAAAAAGTGCGATAATTCATTACAAAAGACCGATAAAGCGACGAAACTTGGTAGATGAGTTGAACTTATGACACAGAATAGAAAATTAGTAAAATTTTGGAAAATGGGCGTGGCACCGCCCACTTTTAAAAGAAGGTAATTTAAAACTTTTGCAAGATGTAATTTGGCAGTCGTTGAAGATATCATGATGAAATTTGTCAGGAACGTTACTACTATTACTATATGTACGCTTGATAAAAATTAGCAAAATCGGGGAAGGACCACGCCCACTTTTAAAAAAAATTTTTTTTAAAGTAAAATTTTTACAAAAAATTTAATATCTTTACAGTATATAAGTAAATTATGTCAACATTCAACTCCAGTAATGATATGGTGCAACAAAATACAAAAATAAAAGAAAATTTCAAAATGGGCGTGGCTCCGCCCTTTTTCATTTAATTTGTC
Source organism: Eurosta solidaginis (assembly GCF_040869045.1). Lineage (NCBI taxonomy): Eukaryota > Metazoa > Arthropoda > Insecta > Diptera > Tephritidae > Eurosta > Eurosta solidaginis. The sequence continues at coordinate 174,233,400 of NC_090321.1, read as the reverse complement.
TAGGATACTTTTAACGCCATAAGTCGAACAAAAATTAACCAATCCTTTTGAAATTTGGTAAGGGAGTAGATTTTACGACGTTAACTGTTTTCTGTGAAAATGGGCGACATCGGTTGATGCCACGCCCAGTTTTTATACACAGTCGTCCGTCCGTACGTCCGTCTGCCCGTTAACACGATAACTTGAGTAAATTTTGAGGTATCTTCATGAAATTTGGTATATATGTTCCTGGGCACTCAGCTCAGATCGCTATTTAAAATGAACGATATCGGACAATAACCACGCCCAATTTTTCGATATCGAAAATTTCGAAAAATCAAAAAAGTGCGATAATTCATTACCAAATACGCATGAAGCGATGAAGCTTCGTAGGTGAGTTGAGCTTATGACGCAGAATAGAAAATTAGTAAAATTTTGGATTGGGCGTGGCACCGCCCACTTTTAAATGAAGGTAATTTAGAAGTTTTGCAAGCTGTAATTTGGCAGTCGTTAAAGATATCATGATGAAATTTGGCAGGAACATTACCCTTATTACTTTATGTCTGCTTAATAAAAATTAGCAAAATCGGAGAACGACCACGCCCACTTTTTAAAAAAAATTTTTTTTAAATTCAAATTTTAAAAGAAAAGTTAATATCTTTACAGCATATAAGTAAGTTATGCCAACATTCAACTCCAGTAATGATGTGGTGCAACAAATTCCAAAAATAAAAGAAAATTTCAAAATGGGAGTGGCTCCGCCCTTTTTCATTTAATTTGTCTACGATGCTTTTAATGCCATAAGTCGAACAAAAATTAACCAATCCTTGTGAAATTTGGTAGAGACTTGGCTCCTAGGACGATAACTGTTTTCTGTGAAAAAGGGCGAAATGGGTTTGAAGCCACGCCCAGTTTTTATACACAGTCCACCGTCTGTCCTTCCGCTCGGCCGTTAACACAATAACTTGAGCAAAAATCGATATATCTTTACTAAACTTAGCACACGTACTTATCTGAACTCTCTTTATCTCGATATAAAAAATGGCCGAAATCCGACAATAACCACGCCCACTTTATCGATATCGAAAATTACAAAAAATAAAAAAATGCCATAATTCTATACCAAATACGAAAAAAGGGATGAAACATTGTAACTGGATTGGTTTATTGACGCAAAATATAACTTTGGAAAAAACTTTGTAAAATGTGTGTGACACCTACCTTATTAAGTAGAAGAAAATGAAAAAGTTCTACAAGGCGAAATCAACAGCCCTTGGAATATTGGCAGGAATACTGTTAGTGGTATTCCATATATACATAAATTAGCAGTACCCGACAGATGATTTTCTGGATCACCTGGTCCACATTTTGGTCGATTTCCCGAGAACGCCTTCACATATACATCTAAGGGCCACTCGCTTTTAAAACCCTCATTAATACCTTTAATTTGATATCCATATCGTACAAACACATCCTAGAGTCACCCCTGGCCCACCCTAATGGCGATATCTCGAAAAGGCGTCCACCTATAGCCCTAATGCCCACTCCCTCTTAAAATGCTCAGTAACACCTTTCGTTTCATACCCATATCGTACAAACATTCTAGAGTCACCCCTGGCCCACCCTAATGGCGATATCTCGAAAAGGCGTCCACCTATAGACCTAATGCCCACTCTCTCTTGAAATGCTCAGTAACACCTTTCGTTTGATACCCATATCGTACAAACATTCTAGAGTCACCCTTGGTCCACCTTTATGGCGATATCTCGAAAAGGCGTCCACCTAATGAACTAAGGATTACTCCCGTTTAAAATACTCATTACCACCTTTCATTTGATACCCATATCGTACAAACACATTCTAGAGTCATCTCTGGCCCACCCTAATGGCGATATCTCGAAAAGGCGTCCACCTATAGACCTAATGCCCACTCCCTCTGAAAATGCTCAGTAACACCTTTCGTTTGATACCCATATCGTACAAACATTCTAGAGTCACCCCTGGCCCACCCTAATGGCGATTTCTCGAAAAGGCGTCCACCTATAGACCTAATGCCCACTCCCTCTTAAAATGCTCAGTAACACCTTTCGTTTGATACCCATATCGTACAAACACATTCTAGAGTCACCCCTGCCCACCCTAATGACGATATCTCGAAAAGGCGTCCACCTATAGACATCATGCCCACTCCCTCTTAAAATGCTCAGTAACACCTTTCGTTTTATACCCATATCGTACACACATTCTAAAGTCACCCTTGGTCCACCTTTATGGCGGTATCTCGAAAAGGTGTCCACCTATAGAACTAAGGATTACTCCCTTTTAAAATACTCATTACCATCTTTCATTTGCTACCCATATCATACAAACACATTCTAGAGTCACCCCTGGCCCACCCTAATGGCGACATTTCGAAAAGGCGTCCACCTATAGACCTAATGCCCACTCCCTCTTAAAATGCTCAGTAACACTTTTCGTTTGATACCCATATCGTACAAACATTCTAGAGTCACCCCAGGCCCACCCTAATGGCGATATCTCGAAAAGGCGTCCACCTATAGACCTAATTCCCACTCCCTCTTAAAATGCTCAGTAACACCTTTCATTTGATTCCCATATCGTACAAACACATTCTAGAGACACCCCTGGTCCACCTTTATGGCGATATCTCGAAACGGCGTCGACCTATGGAACTAAGGATCACTCCTTTTCAAAATACTCATTAACAGCTTTCATTTGATACCCATATCGTACAAACATATTCTAGAGTCACCCCTGGTCCACCTTTATGGCGATATCTCGAAAAGTCGTCCACCGATAGACCTAAGGCCCACTCCCTCTTAAAATGCTCAGTAACACCTTTCATTTGATACCCATATCGTACAAACAAATTCTAGAGTCAGCCCTGATCCACCTTTATGGCGATATCTCTAAATGGCGTCCATCAATAGAACTATGGCCTACTCTCTCTTAAAATACTCTTTAATACCTTCCACTTGATACACATGTCATACAACCACATTCCAGGGTTACCCTAGGTGCATTTTCCTACATGGTGATTTCCCTTATTTTGTCTCCATAGCTCTCAACTGAGTATGTAATGTTCGGTTACACCCGAACTTAGCCTTCCTTACTTGTTTGTAATAAAACTTGATCCTTTCTTTCCCTGCAGGGTATGTAAGTTTGTTTGTATTCTTAATTAGTACAGAAAGTGTCAGCAAGCAACTTCATCAAATATTGAAAAGCATTTGCTTCAAAGTGTTAATGAAAATCTAATTTGCTTGAATTTTTGATGAGCCCCAACAAAGGTTGAAAATATTTTCTAAAAATAGTCATGTTGTAAATAGCAAAGTGAAGCAGGCATTTTCCAATTAGTCCTTCCAATTTTGCCAGTGCTCTTAATATATTTCGTTTCATTTATTTAGAACAGTTTTTCAAAATTGCCTGTGGATATCTAAGAAGTCAACTCTAAAGCTGCTCAGGATAAAATATATATGTAAATGCATAAATAGTTGATCAAATTTTTATTTGTGACTTTGAGTTATACTTTTGGCTTTAGTGCAACCTTATTCGAAAAGTTAGGACAACGCTTCCTTCGATTTGGCGAATGTTCATTGGGTTGGTAGTTGCCACGCTTAACGCCCTGAAATGCTATAACCATTAGAGAATTACATCTATCGGACAGACAAGCAGAAATTTCGACACTGCGGACTATGATATGACGGAGGGCAATGGGGGAGGTCTGACTTTGCTTGCAATTGCCTCGAATTATATAATATCATTTGGATTACGAGGCAAATGTCTTGTGGATGCCAAAGTCAGGATATGTAAAATTGAACTCGATGTTCAAACCTCCAAGGTATGCCTATTTAAGAGGCGACTAAAATACCAAATTGATTCAAGGGGTTGTGTAGCGCAACCCTCTCAAGGGGTTTACAGCGCAATATATAGCTTCTCCAACCCAATTATCAACCTCACCTACCCGTGGCGAATCCTGTTTCATTAACAATCGAGGCTCCGGCGACCCCAAGTTCCTCATGGAACTAAGGGGGTGTGGGGGGCGTTATGTTTCTAATGTGGTCATATAAATCGTTCCCGAGATAGTGGGGATAGTACCTTAATGGTGCTTTGTTACCGCAACGTACCGTATCTATATCCGGCAAAGGACCGTAAACATCGATAAAACTCCCCAAAACCTTCGGAGAGTGTCTCTATCGTTAATACAACAACAACAAACCCATGTGGTAAGGTGTTGAAAACCCGGTTGCTTTTGTACATATAGACGTGGAGTTAGCTAGGAAAACACTCGGTTACAGGATAGCGAGGTCTTTCTGGACAGACCATCTTTTCTGCATGCATATCTTTAGTCCACGCTGAAAGAAATGGTGCTAGTAAAATCAACAAATCGCCCTTCAAAAATCGTTGGACCATGTGGTCCACTGGAGTACTTACCATTCTACTCCACTGTAATGCAGCAATGGACCAACTCATGTTTTTACACGAACATGTTGTAAGCCGATCATTGCTCGTTTTTAACGATTGTAATCACTACACGATGTTTATTGGACTGTGGGTACTCCATGGATTACTCTGATGTAATGCGGAGCTGGAGTATATGGTCCGGTCATAGGACATCGCAATGTTAATTGGACCATATTTTTTGTATGAATTGTGGTTAATTTTGGAGCACTCGCTTGGTCCATAGCGAGTACTCCATACATGCATGCATGGAGTACTCGCGATTTTTGCAGGGCGCTTCTGTTGCTGTTGACTTAACGGAGATTCGGTGAAATTGATCGAATTATGGTTAATTCGACAGAGTTCTCTGTCAAGCGAACAAACTAGTTTAGTCATTTCAACAGAAGAGAAAAAATATAGCTCTTAAGTTAACAAAATTTTGTAAAATTTACAGGTTCTTAATCAATCTAACTGATTTTTCTGTTAACACAACTGATCTTACAGGTCATTTCAACGGCGATCAACTGTCAATATATGAGCAAATTTCAAAGAGAATTTTACGCTCGCTGCGCTATCTATTTTGTACTTATGACGATGGTGCCACTTGTTAAAAAACACCAAAATAAGAAAACCATCAAGTCGAAAAAACACAGAGAATGGGAAAACAATAAAAAACTAGTTTTTCATTTCAAGCGAAATGAAATATTGTGCCCTCTTGTTGCAAATGTTTTGCTTGAACGAACAGGATTTTTCCAAAGTTAGTAACATTTTGTTCAAGTTTTTATGAATTTTCACTCACGCGAACGAATCTAATAAGATAATAAAAAAAAAAAAATCCTTTTTTAATGTTCATGTTTCCGACAAAGTAAAAGTTTGAGTTGTTTTGGAATCGTTTCAACTTAAAGTGTTACGAAAATTAACATATTTACGTATTTATATGGCGGCCGCCGTGGTGTGATAGTATCGTGCTCCGCCTACCACACCGAAGACCCTGGGTTCACACCCCGGGAAAAGCAACATCAAAATTTTAGAAACAAGTTTTCAATTAGAAGAAACATTTTCTAAGCGGAGTCGCCCCTCGGCAGTGTTCGACAAGCACTCCGAGTGTATTTCCGCCATGAAATGCTCCCAGTGAAAACTCATATGCCTTGCAGATGCCGTTCGGAGTCGGCATAAAACAAGTAGGTCGCCTCCCGCCAATTTGTAAGAAAAATTAAAAAGGAGCACGACGCAAATTGGAAGAGAAGTACGGCCTAAAATCTCTTCGGAGGTTATCGCGCCTTACATTTATTTATTTATATGGCAACATAGGTACTTTCATACAAAGCTGTCGCAATAACTTTTTTTTGTTCATTTGACTATTAAAACGGTCAATTACGAATCAACGATTTGTGCGCAGTTGATTCAACATCTTGTTGCGATGGAAAAAAATTGACAGAAATTTCGGTTGAATTGACCCGTATTTCGGTTGATTTTACCAGTCTTTCTTTCAGTGCAATGACAGCTTCAAACTATAAATTAATGGGCGTTGGCTCCAGATCTACTGAGAAGATTACTTATCCTTCAGCTGGCAAATTGATAAAATAAATATTGATAAACCAAGCAAGAATCACACCTAAACTCAAGCATAATATTGAGACTGTGGCGAATGTTATCGAACATCTCATATTACTGTTCAATTTTAAATACACCCACCAGAGATAACGATAGAGGCATCGACGTGTGTGCGAAAAAGGGAAAGAGAAAGACATGTTAATACTAAATATGATGACCTAGGAAATTCATCCGGAAAAGGACCATCAACATCGATAACACTCCCCAATGCTTTCAGTGAGTGTCTTTATCGTTACAACCATAACAACGACAAAAACAACGATAACAATACCAGGGAAAGAGAAATGAGTGATAAATATTCGAGCGAAGTTTCGAGAAAAGTGCAGAAGTTTCTAGGTACTGAAACTGATCCCCGTCCAGATTATAAAAGGCAATGAGCGAGTAAGGAATGTAAAATTCGTTTAATTTAAAGCGCTGTTATTGAAGTTTGACAAAATTACACTATGGTTAATATGAACTTTGATATTTTGGTTTCGTGGTTTGCTCGTTTGGTTTTAAAAGTTAAATAATAAATAAATGCAAGGCGTGATTACCTCCGAATAGATTTATGGCCGAGCCTCGCTTTCAATTTGCGTCGTGCTCCTTTTAATTTTTCCTACAAAGTGGCGGGACGAACTACATGTTTTATGCCGACTCCGAACGGCATCTGCGAGGCAGATGAATTTTCGCTAAGAGCTTTACTTGGCAGAAATTCACTCGGAGTATTTGCCAAATCACTGCCGAGGGACGCCCTGATTAGAAAAACTTTTCTAAATTTTCGAATTTACTTTGCCCGGGGCTTGAGCTCAGGATCTTCGGTGCGGTAGGCGGAACACGATACCACCACCGCGGCCGGTTTTGATAGTTGGGATTTCCTGACTTAATTTCAAGCTGTTTGTAATGTTTGTTTTACATACACATTTTAATATTAACATAATTTTATTTTATGAAATTTTCTTTTATTTTTATTTGTTTATTTTATCGGCCCTAGCAAGCCAAGATTAGCGGGGTTGCTGGTTTTTAAACGGTTTTATTTAGCTTGACTTGACAGGCCCGACGAAACGAATTTTGTAATTGAAATTTAAGTAACTTCCCGATAAGCTACAAGCTTGAAACTTGGAACATAGTTCAGAACCCGATGACAACGCAATAATAAGAAAAAACTTCGATAGGTGGCGCATGGATCGAAATATTTCAAAAAATCATATTTTTGGTCCGATTTGGTTTATATTTGGAACACATAATATCTACATGAATAGAAAGCGACCTATGGCTCATATTTGGAACAAATATTACATACAGTCCGGTAGAAGTGACATCAAAATATGCTGGAGTTCGAGGAGGGACAAGCCCGTAGATTGTAACAAATTGCCGGGAAAGAGTCCTAGTAATAATGAGTCTCTAAATGAAGTAAATAAAATGAGAAATAATAGGCAATTAAATAGACTGAAAACTTGAAAAAAAAAAATAATAAAAAAAAAAAATGTTTAAGTTAAACGGTTTTATTGAAAACAATACTTACATGAACAAACCTAAACTTGTTGGGTAAAGTTCACAGATCCAGCATGATCAGCATAAGTGGTGCTCCAAGAACAACGCCTAGCGAAGCTCTACAGGTCATTCTTGGCATCCTAATATTAGATCTAGCTGATTATCGCGCGGTGTGATCACAACAGTTGCAGAAGCCAACTTTAAGATAAACATTCCCAGTAGGGATGACTGGACGGAGTCGGATGGGTGCTTTGCTATTGACGGCAGCATTTCGATATATACGGACGGCTCCAAGCTAAACGATAGAGTTGGAGGAGGAGTATACTCAAGAGACCTTGATCTCCACTCTCCTTCAGACTACCCGACCACTGCAGTGTATTCCAGGCAGAAGTCTCAGCCATCATGGAAGCCGCAGCTAGGATAGGAACTGTAAGGTTCCATTTTGGACCTCCGAAAATGTTGTACTTACGTACACACCCTACTGCACACTCCACACCAAAGACCAATTCCGAAAGACTACTTTTAGTTTTAAGTTATCTTTCTTTATTGAAGTTAGTTTTTTAGGTTTATAAATAGTTTTATTATAATTTATTTTACTATTTTAGTTTTTCGTTTTTAGTTTGTGCAAATAAATTAATTTAGGTTAGTTACACTTGAAGCCGGAAAATTATTGTGTCAGTGTCTCGTTTCTATTCAGTGACGTGGGCCGCAGTTGTACTTGATATGCGCGTTGCCACCTGTACGCGCCTGTCAAATACAACTAAAGGCCCAACCACATATAATACCTTATTATATTTTGGTGTAAGGCTTATGTTCCTTATATCACCCTCCCTTTTCAAAAGAAGAATTTGGCAAATTAAACACGTGTGCCATATTCTTCTTTTGTATTCTATTAATTGGTTCGGATGAACGAAAATATTAGGTTGTACCTTCCTTTTTGAAATTCGTTCATCCGGAGCAAGTTTTTTTTTTATATTTGTTGTAAAATAAGTTAAAAGTAAGAATTACGGTAATATATTTTGTATAATAAATTTAAATTGTATATAATTCGATTATGAATTTCCAATTTCCTAAAGTTTACATTAAGATATATATACATAAATACATGTAGGAAAATATTTTTTTGTGTTTTACATTTTTTCATTTGGGTATACAAAAGTGTGTGTTATTTTTGTTTTTATATATTTTTGTGCCTTCTTGGCTATTAAAAATGAAGAAAGTTAAACTATTGCTAAAAATTTTGGATTTTTCTTTCAACCCAGTTTAAGGTTTAATCAGGGTATTGAAGTGATGTTAATTTACTTAGGCGATTTTTATGTACTACTTTTTCTTTGCTCTTAACTTCATCGAAAATAGTTACATTGGGTTCGTTAATTTTGGTTATTGTAAACGGACCTTGATAAATATTTTCGTATTTATGATGTGGTTCTTTTTGTAAAAGTACTTGATCTCCGATTTTTACAATTAGAGGTCGTGCCGTTTTATCGTAAAAATTTTTACTTTGTAATTTATTTTTATTAATTAGGTTTTGTGCCATTTTGTGCGTTTTCTGCATCCTAAACTTAACTTCTTTGGCATAGTTTTCGACATTATAGATCGGGTCAATTTTTTTTTTTGTCAATTAATTAGGCAAAGTTGTCTTTTTCCCAAAAACTAACTCGTAAGATGAAAATTGATTGTCGAAAACTGTGCTACTCGTAGTATTGTGTAGGAAAGTAAAGTATTTTAAATAAACATCCCAATCAGAAAAAGTATCTTTCAAATATGCACGTAAGTATTCATTAAAAACTCTATGATTACGTTCAATCGTGCCAACAGTTTCATGATGGTATGCAGTTGAAAAATTATGTTGAATATTTAAAAGCTTTGTTAATTCTTCGAATAATTCGTTTTTAAATTCAGTACCTAAATCTGATTTTATGGCATTCATTGCGCCGTAAGTTAAAATGAATCCTTCAAAAATAGCTGAAGCGATTGTATTTAGTCATGTCGCAAATCATGGTAAGTGCGAACTTGTTACCATATTTGGACTCAGGTAGGGGTCCTATTGTGTCTATTACTAGTATATCGAATGGTTTACAAGGAGTTGGTGTTAAAACAAGTTCTGCTTTTGTTTTAGGTTTAACCTTGTTTAAAAGACAATCTTTACAATTTTTGATATATTTCGAAATATCACGAGTCATGTTCTTCCAATAAAATTTTGTTCGCAATTTTGCGTAAAGTCTTTTCATTCCGCAATGTCCACCGGAAATGGGATCATTATGGTAAATTTTCATAAGTTTTAATTTTGTAGCTTCATCTGTTACTGTCTCCTCTGGATCTGTTAATATAATTTCTAATGATTTTAAAATTTTATTTCCAATATTTTTGAAATTTGTAATAGTATAATGTTCGAACATAATATCGTTTTTAGGCCATTCAATTTTCTTAATCTTGTGTTTGCCGGCTTCTGATTCAAGCCTCGAAAGTAATTTCTCTAAAGTCATTATTTCGTTAACAAGCTCAAAACTAAGTAACTCGAGTTTCTTATGTTTAATGTGCGCAAAAATTCTTAAATTTGTTGTATTATTATTTTTATCGTACGTAATTGCGGATCTTATTCGTGGGACTTTTTTCGAAAAATTAAATGAAAATTTGTCGTAGACATGTAAAGTAATTTGTTTTTCGTTGTTTTTGTCTGTTTTCCTATGTAAATTTTTGTCGTTTGCCTTTTTTGTCATGGCTCTTGTCTGTACTGCCAAAATTTGTTTGTTAGCTTCTTTAATCTCATCGATTGTCATACGCGATAGTGCATCAGCACAAACGTTTGATTTACCTTTTATATATACAGTAGTAAAGTTATATTCAGACAGTTCCAGTCTTATTCTTGAAAGTTTTGAAGATGGGTCTTTCATATTGAATAAGTATACTAGAGGTCTATGGTCTGATTTTACAATGAAATGGGTGCCATAAACTTATGGTCGAAATTGCTTGATTGCAAAGTAAATGGCTAAAAGCTCTAATTCTATAATGGGTTTTTTCTGTTCGGCTTTATTAAATGCTTTAGAAGCGAAACAAATTGGTAAATCACTACCTTGTTGTTCTTGACTCAAAATAGCTCCACATCCAGTTGTGGAAGCATCAACTGTAATAATGAATTGTTTAGTAAAATCTGGATATGGAAGTAATTTTGGTGAAAGTAACGCTGCTTTCAAAGATAAAAATGCTCTTTCGCACTCAACATCCCATACAAATTCAACTCTTTTTCTGCTTAATCGGTTTAGAGGCGCTGCCAGAGACGCAAAATTAGGTATAAACCGTCTGTAATAGTTTGCAAACGCGACGAATCGTCGTACCGCGTCTTTATCAGTCGGGGTTTTGTATACTTTTTAATTGCGTTTATTTTAGAGTCGTCTGGCAACAAACCTTTGGCTGAACATTTATGACCTAAAAATGTAACTTCTGGTCGTAAAAAGTTGCATTTATTTGGGTTAAGTTTGAGATTAAAAGACCTAAAAGTATCGAAAACTTTTGAAAGATTTTTAATATGGTGTGCTTCACTACAACCTATGACGATAATATCGTCGACGTACAGGAATGCGACGTTGGGTGGTATACCCGAAAAAGCTATGGTCATCATTCGTGAGAATGAATTTGGTGCTATATTTAAGCCGAATGGAAGCACTTTCCATCTAAATGCGCCACGGTCAGTGCTGAAAGACGTAATGTCACGAGAGTCAGGATGCAAAGGGGATTTGATGAAATCCTGAAAAAAGATCTAATGTGGAAAAATATTTTGCTCTACCGAGATTGTCTAAAATATCGTCAACTCTAGCTAGTGGAAATTTATCAGCAATGAGTTTTTTGTTTACTGCGCAAAAATCTACGCACATACGATATGCTTTTTGACCATTTGTATCTTTCTTTGGGACTACAATCAAAGGACTATTGTAATTCGAATAACTGGGTTCAATCAAATCATTGCCTAATAATTTATTTACTTGGCGATTTATTTCTTCGCGTTGGCGGCCACCGTGGTGTGATGGTAGCGTGCTCCGCCTATCACACCGTATGCCCTGGGTTCAACTCCCGGGCAAAGCAAAATCAAAATTTTAGAAATAAGGTTTTTCAATTAGAAGAAAATTTTTCTAAGCGGGTCGCCCCTCGGCAGTGTTTGGCAAGCGCTCCGGGTGTATTTATGCCATGAAAAGCTCTCAGTCCGGTCAATTTGTAGGGAAAATCAAGAGGAGCACGGCGCAAATTGGAAGAGAAGCTCGGTCTTAGATCTCTTCGGAGGTTATCGCGCCTTACATTTATTTATTTTTATTTATTTCTTCGCGTTGAGAGTATGGCAATCTATAGTTTTTAACATATACCGGTTCGTTGTCTGTCGGTCTTAATTTTTGCTCGTAAAAGCTATTTAAAGTCATTTTGTCCGTGTCAAGAGCGAAAATGTCGGCATAATCTATGCAAAGGTCAAGTAATTTACTTGGAGCATGTTGAGGTATTTGATTTTTTAAAATTGAAATTAGTTTTTTCGTACGTTTGTCTTTTGTTTCTGTCTTGTTAATTGTACAAACATTGTAGTTTGAAAGTTTTTCTGTCCTAATACTTTTTCTCTTCACATACTTTATATCATCCGTGGTATTTATAACTTTAATTATTGGGTTACTGGAATTAACAATGTACCTAGCTGTGAAAACACCTCTTTCAATTTCCTGCGAGTCCACGAAAAGTGGCTCGGGTGAATCTCCTAAATCAAAAAGTCTGAATATTTCGCATCTTGGAGGAATGATACAACTGTCACCTTCTGTTCCGTGTAGGATTGGTGTCGCGACTTTTTCATTACCTACCCAAAAGGAAATACTATTTCTTTCGTAGTTAATAATGCATTTGTTAATTTTCAGAAAATCTTTACCCAGTATACCATCGGATGAAATATTAAAGTCTTCATTTACTACATGTAAATTATGTTTAATAGAAAAGTTAGAAAAATTTAAATTTACTGCAATTTTACCTAAAGTGGAAACTGAATTGGAAGTGACACCGGTAATGTTAATAATGTCGTTCGTATTTAAGGAAATATTTCTGTCTAAACATGATATCTTTATTAAAGAAATGTCCGTTTTAGTGTCTACTAGGAAAGAACAAAATTTTTGTGACTCGTTAAGTTGTAATTCAATGAAATCTGAGTAATTTAAATTTAAACAATAGATGGCTATTGGTGAGGGAAGTTCGCTTACTCGCTTAATTAGTCCTCCCTCAGTGTTCACTCCTGGGGGGCGCTGGCGTTTAAAGCGCGAACGTTTGCGTTTCGACCTCTACCATTGGCTGATCTAGAATTGTTACCTCTGTTGTTACCGCTGTTTGTATTTGAATTGGAATTTGGACGTATATTATTATTGTTGTTATATTGGTATCTATTTCTGTTATCATAGCGATATCTCTGATTATTGTTACCGTTATAGTTACTATTATATTAAAATGAACTATTATTTCTTTAACCAGTATAGCCGCGGTTTGGGTAAAAACCTCGATAACTACCACGTGAATTTCTGAATGTGTTGTTACCACGTGATCGAAAAGCTAAAACCTGACGTTCAGTTACTTCGTTGTTTTGTTCTACAATTAATTTTGCTACTACGTCTTTCGGATCAGTAAATGCTGTTGAGGCTAAAATGGTTTTTACTAAATTTGATTTTGCATTTAAACGACACACGTTAACAGTTTGTTCGACTGCCATTTCATGAGCTTTCGTTTGAGTGATCCCTTCAATAATAAGAGACCGCTCAAGTGAGTCAGCTAAATCTTCAACTTTTTTGGCAAAATCTGTATAACTGTTACCGCTAACATGCAACGCTGCAATTCTCCCTGCTACAACTTTCAAGTTGTCGGGTTTTATCCTATTACGTAGATCTGTTTTAATTTCATTGACTGTAGTTACTTGTGTTGGTATTGCTTCACGAGCTTTACCCTCTAATTTTGATTTTAAGAACGCTATAAAAGTATCGGTTAAATCTGCAGTAGAGAATTGTTCGAGTAATGAAAGAATCACGTGCTAGTGGATCACCACTGTAGTTTTCTCTAATAGAATTAGCACATGTGTTAATAAAAATTCTCTTTTCCTCAGGTGTTGCCATGATTTGATCGTTAAGATCGGAGCTGAATTAGCAGAAGATGAGGCCACGTTTGTACTAATTGGATCGTTAAGATCTGGGTTTACGTTAGTAGAAGGGTTAACTAACACCCCTATTATGAACTCGTACGATACACGATAAACGCTTGCAATCTGTTCTACCGTATTAATAAATAAATTTTAGCGTGTGAAACTCGATCGTTAGCGTTTATCGTTTATCGTGGTATTGCCATACGCTAACTATCGCATATGCTGTTCAATTTTTTACGCTAGCTATCGCTGATAAATTTTTCCACGATACGTTGGGAAGTATTTAAATAAAAGTAAATATACAATTATTACATAATCCAAAATAATCCAACTACAGCCTCATTCCCAACACTCTGTTGCAACACCCTGAGCAAGAAGCCTTAAAGTGGTACAAACCTTCAAAATATTTGAGATGGATGGCCTATTTTTACGGGCGCGCAAACTGCCTTCTATTTCTGTTAAGACATACTCTGACATCAATTTTGTTTTTTAAACTTTTTTTACTTTTAGTATGTCAAGTACTTACAATGTAGAGTTCATTTCAAGAAGATTGGAATGATCTCTCAATTTTCTTCTTTCTGTGGAATCTATGCAAATTCCGTCAATTTGTTCATTTGAGTTTATGTAAAAGGTAACAGAGGTTGCATAAAACATTTTATTATAACAGCTTTTAAAAACTTTTGCCACTTTTACGTACAAGACAAATGAATTGTTAGTATTTACGTTTTGTTTTGCTGTCTGTTTCGTATAGATTCACAAAAATTTGTAAACAAAACTCTGCTGTCATTCGCAATAGTACATCTATCGGGCGTGTGGAAATCGCAATATGAAAGCTGATTATTTACGATACGCTAGGAAGCGTTTATCTTCTATCGTATGAAAATTCATAATAGGGGTGTAAGTCTGTACTATTTGGGTCGGTAGGATCTGATTTTAAAGAAGAAGAAGTTAAAATTTCACTATTTGAATCGTTAAGATTTGAAGTTAAATTAGAAGTTAAATTTTTAATGGAAGAATTTTCGAAGCCTGGAAAATCTGTTGATAAAGAAAATCTATTTTCCTGGTTTGTGACTTTTTGGGTCGAAGATGAAGCTAAACTTTCGTAGCTTGATGCTGAATTATCGGATTCTGAGTCTGATTTTTTTTTGCACTTGCTTACCACTTCTAAGGTATATGTAGTTATCAGAATAGCACCAATAATTCAGTTCAAACTATGAAATTAATGAAGTACTTATTTGAATGTCTAAATTTATATTTGAAGTTGAAATATTGAGGAAAAAGAAAAAAAAAATTTGTAAAATTGAACTGATTTATAGGTGAATAGTCGCTAAAGAAATATTTAACAATTTATTTGAAGAATTAGTGAAAAATGCATTATACTTGTATAGAAAAATCTTTAAGAAGTAATTCAATTTAAACTTTGCACAAAAGTATATAGGTATTAGTTGGTAAAAATCTCAAAATTGTTGTAACTTGTTCAAAAGATCCATCTATATTCACGCTTTGTTAAAAAAAGTTGTATATTTACACGGACGCACCGCTTTATAAAAAAATCTCACTTGGCTTTTCACGGAACCGCCGTTTATATAAAAAAAATTTTTTATTGCTTTTTAACGGAACCACCGCATGTATTAAAAAAAAATTAATTGGTTTTTCGCAAACCACCGTTTATATCAAAAAAATTCAATTGGTTTTTCGCCACCAATTCATCAAATTTATAGCGTACCTGGAGACTGCCTATCTAGTTCACTCAGTCTTATATGATGATATTTTGTTGGAAAATGTACGTATTATTAAAAAAAAAACTGGAGTAGAATGAAAATTTGAAAAATGGAAATTTAGGCATGTGCAACTTTAAATAGAAGATTTGTGAAATGCTTTGAAATTTTGAAAAATGAGAGTTTGAAAGTTTGAGAATTTGTAAAATGAGTTGAAAGTATGAAAAATTTGAAGAAAATGTAAGTTTGTAAAATGAATTCAAACTTGAGAAAAAATTTAAATGTATATTTGCAAATGTTAAGATGTATAAAATGGTTCGAACAAATTTTAAAATTATTGAAAACTGAGGTAGTTAAATTTAGACGCACGCACCGTTTTAGAAAAAAATCAAAGTGTTTTACATAAACGGACGCACCGTTGTTATCAAAAAATCCAAAATGTTTTACATAAACGGACGCACCGTTGTAATCAAAAAAAGATTTATCTTATTTAATGTGAACACACCGCACTTAATAAAAATTGCAAATTTTTGTATACATATATGTAAAAAAAACCCTTAGGAACAATTTTATTAATAAATACATACATACATATATCATATACTTATTTTTCTGCTTCACTCCTGCTATGATGATGGCTGCCGCTGATGTTAATGCCAAAAATGTTTGAATATAAAGATATTGCCTGCGCGAACTTCGGTGGAAAGCAGCGGAGCGTAACAAAATTCTAGTAGGTCACTTTCACCACACCAAAAACTTTGACACAATTTTTAACATAATTTAAGCACAGAAATACACTGATTGGAGTTTTAGTGAGTAAAAGTTAAAATTCTGAACACATTTTCTGAATAAAAAGTGTACAAATAATTATTAAATAACAAATACAGACAGTGGTAGTTTAACAAAATCTGCTGTGGTAAGTGGTGAATGAGACCTACTAAAATTTTGTGAAGCTTGCCTCACACGATTTTTCGTCTATGCAATGTCCCTATATATATCGTTTCTGTTAATGCTGGCCTTCGCTGCCGACGGTGGTTGCTGCTGCTGGGCTTTGCTGTTGATGGTGTTCGTTGCTGCTGACGTTCGCTGCCGCTGGCGGTGGTACGGTTTGTGGATCCGTTATCTGAGTGGTGTGGGTTTTCGCATGCCGTTATTATGTATATTATAATTAAATGATTTATGTTAACTTATTATCTTTTTACTTTAAACTTTGTAGTTCGTAGAATTTAGTTCTTTATGTTATTTCCGTAGTGTTTAGTTTTTAGATAATTTGTTGAATTAGGAAATAGTATTTTGTAGATTTTTGTTATTTCGCATTTTATTGTAATTTTATTACAATTGTTAAGTTAATTTTATTATGTTCGGATCACACGCACTCAACTCACCTGTACCACCACCACGAGGCTCCAGCCTCACGGTCGCGATGTAAGGTTCCATTTTGGAACCTCCGAAAATGTTGTACTTACGTACACACCCTACTGCACACTCCACACCAAACACCAATTCTGAAAGACTACTTTTAGTTTTAAGTTATCTTTCTTTATTTAAGTTAGTTTTGTAGGTTTATAAATAGTTTTATTATAATTTACTTTGCTATTTTAGTTTTCGTTTTTAGTTTGTGCAAATAAATTAATTTAGGTTAGTTACACTTGAAGCCGGAAATTATTGTGTCAGTGTCTCGTTTCTATTCAGTGACGTGGGCCGCAGTTGTACTTGATATGCGCTTTGCCACCTGTACGCGCCTGTCAAATACAACTAAAGGCCCAACCACATAGAATACCTTATTATATTTTGGTGTAAGGCTTATGTTCCTTATAGAACATATAATGTCGGCAAAAAAATCTTTAGTTTCAGCGACAGCCAGGCTGCCATAAAATCTATTGGCTGCTACTCGTTCAATTCTGAATTAGCACTAAACTATCGCCAATCTCTTCAAGAGATGGCCAAACAGAACCGTGTACACCTCACATGGATCCCTTGACAAAGGCCCATCGAGGGAAATTGCATTGAAGATGAACTTGCTAGGCTAGGTACAATCAGGAAGATTCTTCCTGATCAAAAACGCTTAGGTATGCCCCTGGCCACATGCAAGCTAATGCTAAAAGAACACATCCACCGTCAAGCCGATGAAAGATGGCTACAAACACCGGGGTGTCGAATATCGAAGGAAACCTGGCCAACATGGGATTCTAAAAGATCCCGTCACGTGTACAACCTAAGTAGGGATACAATTTTCACATTTATGGGGGTACTAACTGGCCACTGCCTTATAGGTAAGCATGCAGAAGGGTTAGGAGCGCCTTATCGTCGATGCTGCAGGAGGTGCAAAGAGGATGAGGAACAGGAAATGGTGATTCACCTCATCTGCAACTGCCCGACACTAAGCGGAGCACGACAGCGCTTTCTGGGTGCTCCATTTCTAGATATTCCGAACCAGGGTGTGGAGTATGACGACAAGGACCTGGTAGTTTTATCAGGTCCTCAGAATGGTTCGAAGAGGAAAGGTAATGGTGTTTATTCGTGGTATCACAACGGGCCTAAAATTACTGGCCTAATTGTACCCTCGGGCAGCCACCTCAACCTAACCTAACCTAGGTACTAGTCATCAGACTCCTCATCAATTTAGGGCGTTGATCAGACAATTAAATAAAAGCGTTGTTGAAGGTCTCGAAGATGTGAACCACGAAGAGCGTGCCGGACGCTCGAGCACTTCAACAACATACGAAAAAATTGATGAAGTGGAGAAAATGGTATTGGCCAATCGTCGAATTACCGTTAGAGAAATTGCTGAGGACCTAGACATATCGATTGGTTCGTGCCATTAAATTTTTATCAATGATTTGGGCATGAGGCGGGTCGCCGCGAAATTCGTACTAAAATTGCTCAATTTCGACGCGACTTTTCCAAAAACAACACACTAATGATGACCCAGCCACCGTATTCCCCAGATCTGGCCCCATGTGACTTTTTGTTGTTCCCTAAACTGAAGACGCCCATGAAAGAACGACGCTACGCTACGATTGACGAGATAAAGACGGCAGCGAAGGGGAAGATAGAAAAGAGATAAAAAAGAAACGATTTTTGAAGTGCTTCGAAGATTGGAAAACCCGTTGGCACGAGTGTATAATGTCCCATGGGGATTACTTTGAAGGGGACAAAATAGGTATTCATGAATAAATAAATAATTTTTGAAAAAAAAAACACAAAATTCGCGATACTTTTTGAACACATCTGGTGTAAATGTGCAACGAAAGCTCTGAGCATTTGCAGTTAGAATTATCGCACCCGAACGGTATTCCGTTAGAATCTAACGCTTTTCTTTATCTCATGCTTCGCAGGGCTGTGGAATGCTTCCGTCAGGATCCGCGTCTTGTGGCAAATTTTTAAGAGTTCCGCGATTTTGATGTTCCACCAATTTACTTGCTTCTTAGCTATCAACCTTCTTCACAAGCTCATATGGCATTGCAAGCGTGATGTAGAGTGCTTTGTTCGTTAAATCATCTTGATCATTTATTCACCGGGTCCACCAGTAACGACACGGGAAACCATGTAAGTGTTTTTTCATGACTCGTCCTACTAATACTCACCTTAACTCTCCATGCATCAGTTTGCTCGCAGGTAACAAATTTAACTGAGCTGGTCGTGACCTTAAAGGCAAGCTTAATCAGGCTCTAATTCTGCTGCATTTCCCATTTGATGGCTCTTAAAGCAAAGTCTTTCGCAACAATAAGGTTACTCGTTAGGTACCTGGATCATCTGAGCCTAGACCATATGCGCCCATTTTTCAAGCCGATCAATCTTTCTTGAAGTACTGGTTCCGAAAGGAACATCATTTCTTGGCGTAACTGAGACTTCTCAATCTTCAGTGTTTTCTCATATTCTGTCTCGTAAAACCCTTAACCGCTTCACAAAAGTTGAGCTCTACCTTTACTTCTCCTTAGATGGAACTGACAAACATTATTTACTTTTCTGCAATGCCAGACAAAGAGTTTTGGAAAAACAGTTCACCTCACTTAACTTTGTATTAAATTTGACCCACAGCCCAACCCAGAGCTAGCGGCAGCCGAGATTAGAAAAATTTGCTGCTTGAGAAGCTAAATAGGAGTAGCAATTTTATACACAATCGGCAGCATCCAGGTGTCGAGCTATTTGCCGGTGTCAGTCTTTTTTTGTGCCGATAGCACAAAGTTCACGAAAGTTTAGCGCAAAAGTTTACCGTCTTGGAAGTTATTCGTCGCCTTGCGGTGGTTCTTATCATTAGGTATGGCTGCTGTAGAATTTTTGGTGTGCATAAGAAAATGAGCTACGACTTTACCTTGTAGTGGGGTGAAAACTTGCATTTTAAATCAGAGTTGGATGTACAAATCATACAAATTGCAATCATAAATTTTAAACGAGAGGCAATTTCTTTTCTTGAAGAAATTCTTCTACTTAACGCATAAATTATGAAGAGTATTCGCATAATTTTTATATGTTTGAACTTTTTCAGGCAATATTATAACGAAGAGCATTTTCACGCATACTTGCACATATAAAAATACACACATATATATGTTGATATATGCAAATGTCTAAAGTAAATAAAGCAGAGCAGCCAAATACAAAAATTTGTATCGTCAAGTAGTGATCAGCAGCAGCGGTGCATGCATCTAACGGTAATGAAACCTCAACAGCAATACAACTGTGCGACTTTCCATCAACAATAAACGGTGCGAAGTTGAGTGCTAAAGTTTTGTAACAGACGAAAGCGTTGCCAATAAAGTAAATAACAAGTAAGGAGGCCTAAGTTCGGGTGAAACCAAACATTACATACCCAGCTGTATACTTGAAATGCTGTTGTTGTTTGTTTTGTGTGCTTAATAGTGTTACATACAAGGCTGCGCAATAATGCATATACATATGGTTCTATTCTGAACTAATTTTCGTTTAAAAGGAGCAAAAAGGATACAGATGCTAACACAAATGACCTTGAGCTGGTAATAATGCAGTTTTCCTTCAGATATGGGGAAGTCCCTACTGTTTATTTTAAAATAAAGATATAACAGAAGAATAAACATAAACACACAAGTGCCATTGTAGTAAAAAGTGTTATTACAAAAGAAGGGCATGAAATTTTCCAACCTTTACTAGAAATAGCTTATTACCTGCATCTACGCACTTTTACAAAATCTTTTATATAAAAGAAGGCGATTTAACCCATTTAGTCCAATTTGACTGAAAATATTTGCTGTTAAAAGGCATACATGTTTACCAAATTTTTCGTCGATTTATGGCTCCAGAAACGTTGGGAAATGCATTGTAAGAAAGCGGCAGTGCCATGCCCATTTTTCAAGATATAAATTTTTTCCCATTTCTTGTTATAGCGGCACAAAAGACGATTGGTACAAAACTATTTTTCGATAAGAGTTAACTTATTATTTTTGCCTACGACCCTTTTTACACTAAAAGTAAAAGACTGGTAAAATCAACCGAAATTTCTGGCAATTTTTATCCATCGCAACAAGATGTTGAATCAAATGCGCACAAATCGTTGATTCGTAATTGACCGTTTTAGTAGTCAAATGAACAAAAAAAGTTATTGCGACAGCTTTGTATGAAAGTACCTATGTTGCCATATAAATAAATTAATGTAAGGCGTGATAACCTCCGAAGAGATTTTAGGCCGAACTTCTCTTCCAATGTGCGTCGTGCTCCTCTTTAATTTTTCTTACAAATTGGCCGGACGCG
This sequence comes from Eurosta solidaginis, assembly GCF_040869045.1. Classification (NCBI taxonomy): domain Eukaryota; kingdom Metazoa; phylum Arthropoda; class Insecta; order Diptera; family Tephritidae; genus Eurosta; species Eurosta solidaginis. The sequence continues at coordinate 174,212,289 of NC_090321.1, read as the reverse complement.
ACCTACTTGTTTATGCCGACTCCAAACGGCATCTGCAAGGCATATGAGTTTTCACTGGGAGCATTTCATGGCAAAAATACACTCGGAGTGCTTGCCGAACACTGCCGAGGGGCGACTCCGCTTAGAAAATTTTTCTTCTAATTGAAAAAGCTTGTTTCTAAAATTGTGGTGTTGCTTTTCCCGGGGTGTGAACCCAAGGTCTTCGGTGTGGTAGGCGGAGTACGCTACCATCACACCACGGCGGCCGCCATATAAATACGTAAATATGTGAATACATAAATACGGCTTGCTACATATACATACCTATGAATATAGAAATGAAAATAGTAGTTACAAAACTGATTCTGAATTCTTTCAGTTGCAGCGCAGCTCATTCTCAATTTCTTCTCTCGCATGTAGTTGCCACACTTGATTGTTTCGAATAAAACTTGTAGTATAAATGTTTGACGTAACATTTTAAAAAGAGAACTTGTAAGTTAAAGAAAAGTAAAGAATCAAATCGCAGGAAGGTAATTCATCACTGGAGTAACTTTACATGTAATTCGGCAAGTTTAATTTTCGTAACACTTTAAGCTGAAACGATTCCAAAACAACTCAGGCTTTTATCTTGTCGGAAACATCAACATTAAAAACGGATGTTTTTTATTATCTTATTAGATTCGTTCGCGTGAGTGAAAATTCATAAAAACTTGAACAAAATGTTACTAACTTTGGAAAAATCCTGTATGTTCAAGCAAAACTTTTGCAACAAGAGGGCGCAATTTTGCATTTCGCTTGAAATGAAAAACTAGATTTTTATTGTTTTCCCATTTTGTGTATTTTTTCTTGTGTTTGACTTGATGGTTTTCTTATTTTGGTATTTTTTTTTAAACAAGTGGCACCATCGTCATAAGTGCAAAGTAGAGAGCGCAGCGAGCATAAAATTCTCTTTGAAATTTGCCCATGTATTGACAGTTGATCGCCGTTGAAATGACCTGTAAGATCAGTTGTGTTAACAGAAAAATCAGTTAGATTGATTAGAAATCTGTCAATTTTACAAAATTTTGTTAACTTAAGAGCGACAATTTTCTTCTGTTGAAATGACTAAACTAATTTGTTCGCTTGACAAAGAACTCGGTCGAATTAACCATAATTGGATCAATTTCACCGAATCTCCGTTAAGTCAAGAACAACAGAACCGATTTGTTGATTTTACTAGCACCATTTCTTTCAGAGTAAAGTCATTTATCTAAAAGTGGGCGTGATCTTTAGCCAATCTCGTCCATTTTTTCTAGAAATATTTCCTGCTATAGGTAAAATTTTTGTACCCAATTTTATTACGATCCGTTAATTTTTCTTCGAGTTAGGGCCCCCGAAACATAGAAAATTGCTTAGTCATAAAAGGGGCGGTGCCGCGCCCATTTTTAAAAATTTTTAGTTTTTCCCATTTCTTGTTATAAATCCAAAAGTTTTTAGATATGTTGAAAAAGTTTTGTTTGTCTAAAAACAAGTTTGAATTAAAAATTTTTTTAATTTCACCTAGACAAATATTCATTTGTTCTGAGAAATGTTTCATTTGACCTTAAGAAGGCTCGATTTGACCTGGGTAAAGTTTTTTTAATATCAAAAAAGGGATAACTCCTAAACAAATTTTATTTGGCTTAAGGAAGATTTAATTTGGTCAGAAAAAAGTTTCGTTTGACTTCATGAAGGCTACTTCTAAATATATCATTTGAGCTGTAATGATTCACATTGATTTGAAAAGGGTTTTAGTTGGATCGAAAAAGTCTTGTTTGACCTGCGAAGGTTTCATTTGACTTGAGAAAGGTTTAATTTGACTTGAAAAAGTTTTAATTTGAGCTCAAAATATTATGCTATGCTATATGGATTTATTGTAATATTTTATACAGCAACATAACTTAAATTCTCAGTTAAAAAGCTTAAAGTTAAATAATAGAATAAAATGAAAAAGGTAACTGTAAATATACATATATCAACTTCAATTTACGGCAAACCACATATAAAAGTTTCCCCTATTGTATCAGTCTCTTTTGAAATATTTATATAACTTGACCATAGCAAGCAAATCCATCGAAATACATACATATGTTCATACAAAATAGGGTGTATATACATACATACATAGGTAAGGAGGTTGAGTTCACATCACTTGCTTAAACAATCAAAAATTGTGCTTGTGTATCTTACGCTCAATTTAATCAAATTAATTCAATATTTTAGTTTATGTATTTAACTTCCCAGCAACCAATACCTTTACACATTAATGAGTGCGTATGTGTGTGGGTGTTGACAAAATTGCTTTTTAATTTGAATTGCTACATATGCACACCTCAATAAACGCTTTTATGTTGGTCGGTCTCCCTCGAAGCACAGCCAATACAACAGTAAAGGAAAATATTACGATAGCGATTAAGGACGTGAGCCAAGGGGTGGAGTGAGTGTTTTACATATTTTAATGCTCTCACATGTGTATAAAATGCACAAAAAAGTCTTCAAGAGGAAAGATAAAAATGAATGTAAAAAATTTTATTTATATTGTGGGTAAAGAGCTATAAAAATAAAAACTTTGTATTTGGGTTGAAGGGTTGAGATGTATTTATTGCTATCGCTATGGGGAAATTTATATTTACTGTGAATGCTGTCAGTGAGTGCCGGATGCGAACACATTCGTCTAAACAGATACCCATTGTTTAGGTTATGAACGCACTGAGATCAATAAAAACTGGACCATACGATTTCTCGAACTTTTTCGAAAAGAGATTTCTCGCGAGTCTCGCCTTCTCGCGAGATTATCGAATCTCGAATTACCCGTAAGGCTCGCGAGCTACTTGACATTCAATTTAATCGATTCATTGGCTGTTTTATATAGAGCTCACGATTTCATCTGGAGCACAAGCGAAAATGTCCACAAAACCTCAAACAAAAATCACCGAAATGTATAGAATATTGCCAATGCAGAAACTGAAGTGAAAGTCGAGAAGCTCGCACGTATTACGAGTATCTCGAGATTCGAGAATCTCGCGAGAAACCGAGCTCTCGATGTCTCATTAAAAAATAAATTTTTGTGATCAAAGTTGTATGTATAATAAATATGATTTGAGGTGTCATTGGAAAGCAAAAGTCACAAGTAAAAAAAAACAAAGTGTAAAAATACTGTCCATACAGCTATTAACTTTGTGTCGAGAAGCTCGCCAGATTTACGAGTACTTCGAGACACGAGAATCTTGCGAGAAGTCGAGTTCTCGATTTCTCGGGTCTCGAAAATCTCCCTTGTGTTCGAGAAAAAATCGTAAGCTCTAGTAAAAACTAAGACTTTGAAAAGGAAAACAGATATTTTCCTAAAACATTTTAGTTGTTGTTGTTGTTGTAGCGATAAGGTTGCTCCCCGAAGGCTTTGGGGAGTGTTATGGATGTGATGGTCCTTTGCCGGATACAGATCCGGTACGCTCCAGTAACACAGCACCATTAAAGTGCTAGCCCGACCATCTCGGGAACGATTTATATCGCCACATTAAACCTTCAGGCCATCCCTCCCTCCCCACCCCGAAGTTCCATGAGGAGCTTGGGGTCGCCAGAGCCTCGTCTGTTAGTGAAACATTATTCGCCGCGGATAGGTGAGGTTGAGAATTGGGTTTGGAGAAGCTGTATATTGCGCTGGCAACCTGAAGGGTTGCGCTAAACAACCCCTTGAATCTGGTATTTTAGTCTGGCCCCCTAACCCGCTGGGGGAAAAATCTGAAAACAGTTTAGTCGCACAGGCTTACTCTTTTATAGAGAGAACGTGCCGCAGAAATTTAGGCAGCTTTACCTATAGTTTGAGCATAGCCACCGCACTGACAAGCCGACCTTTTTCATCCTATCCATATAGCTTTTGAAGTTCAAGTAGTTGCCCAGTGATGCCATCTAACGACTGGTACGATTCAAGTAAGAATGGAACATGTGATCCAGCGACTCTCCGGACATCGGCTTCACCAACTACCGGTTACTTGGGAATCGATAAATCGATTCGAAATCTGCGTATCGATAGACATCCAGCAATCAACTGGTTATTTGAAAATCGTTCAACCGATTCGTCATCTGCGCATCACCGATTCACTAAAATAGGTCACTTATATCCAATTGTCCACGGGTAAGTTATCTGCGATTCACCGAGTATCGATTCCACCCTCGGCTGCTTGGGAATTGATATCATGATTGAATCATTTTCGCCAAATCACCAACATCCAAAAATACACCTATTCGTCATCTACAATTCGTCGGGTATCGGTTCCACTCACCACAGATTGCTTAGGAATCACAGCCAAAAGTTCACCGATTAGTCATCTACGATTCGCTGAGTATCGATTCCATCAACCACCGGACAGTGTTCTTGTGCAGGGGCCGATCTATTGGAACGAATTTTATTCACGGTTCGATTTGTTGAAATTTGGTACAAAGGTAGCCCTTGGCCTAGATTAGTACTTACGATATGTACTTTGTTTTCCGGGAAATGGACCAGGGACTGACTGGGAGTAAGGAATGGAGAAGAATAAGACGATATTGAGAGAAGAGAAACAAGGGAACGAGAAGGGGAATGAGAAAGAGATAGAGTTAGGCGAGGATAGAGGTCAAGGGATAGAGGGAAAAGAAATGAGGGAAAATATCGAGAGAGGGAAAGAGGCGCGGAGAAAGAGAAAGGCAGAGAGATGAGTGAATAAAAGGGTAAGCAAAAGGGGGAAGCAGAGCAAGAGGTAAGAACTTCTTAAAGGTTATGCAGACAGAACAAAATTAGGGCAGAATAACATATGCCGGCTCTGCTAGTTATTTTCAATAATTAACGAAAATAAAATAACACCAAATAAATTTGATTTTCGCAGCATTTTCAGCAAATGATAATATGGCTACATCTACGAATAGTTGGATGAACACCTAAATAACTTTTTGTGAAATGCGTATAATTTTTTGGGGTGCTGACGGATATTTGTTAATAAAGCAATTGGTCCTGTGGGGAAAAGTAAAAATTAATGATTTATTTAAACAAAATTGCGATTCCATAAAGTTTCTGTTTTGGTCACATTCAGTTCTTCATCATATAAATTTGAAAATCTAAAATAATGGTCCTAAAAAATGATCGATATGTCGGGCTATCAACTATAGTTGTATAGCTATTTATATCTCGAGTAAAAATCATTTTATGCATCGATGTTTTTTTGACGTCCCTAGTGCCGCAGTACACCCACCCCTGGTATTAATAACACCTTTAAGGGCAAAAGGGAGCACATTTGCGCTGATCCTGATTGCACGCCTATATTTTTTGTTGCATTTTAATTTGCGCAAACATAAAATATACGCATATGCATATACATATGTACTTAAGTACTTAGGTCATATAATATACGGAAGACCAGTCGGTTCAAATCACTAAGTTGCTATGTATGGCATGTGATGCTGCCATGCCCAGAAGTCGCGGAAAAGCACAGCGCACTCCGGTATATTAGTGGAATGACGAAATTGCGGAAGAGCGTAGAAAATGCCACAAAGCACGAAGAATAGCACAGAGGGCACGCTCATCACCACGATATGCAGAGCTACACAGCACCTATGTCGCACAAAGAAAGGCACTTAAAAATGCCATAAAAAAGAGCAAGAAGTTATGCTTTAGGGAACTGCTGGATAATGTCGACCTAGATCCTTGGGGATCAGCCTACAGAACTGTGATGGCCAAAGTTAAAGGACCGATATCACAGCAACCTACGTGCCCGATACTGATGAATATTATTGTTGAAACACTTTTCCCGGCGCAAGATCGCTGGACTTATCCGAGCGAGGATCTAGAAAGTATGGAAATTCCGCAAATTACAGAGCAATAGGTGCTGGACGCTGCAAAAAGAGTTGCTGATAACAAATCCCTAGGACCCGACGAAGTACCAAACATAGCCCTTAAAGCCGCGATTACAACTAGGGCTACATTATTTACTGATCTTTTTAATGCCTGTATGCAAGAAGGCGTGTTCCCTCGCCCGTGGAAACGACAAAGACTTGTCCTATTGCTGAAACGTGGTAAACAGCCGGACCAACCATCCTCATATAGGCCACTTTGTATGCTGGATTCCCTAGGGAAGATTTTCGAGCGTATAATTAGTGAGCGCCTACAGCTGACTCTAGAAAGACCAGGTGGCTTATCGAATAGTCAATATGGATTTCGCAAATCAAGATCCACCGTAGATGCAATACAAACAGTCGTCAATATAGCTAGAGAAGCTATCTCTGGAGGCCAAAATAAAAGGAAGTACTGTGCACTGATTATGTTGGACATCAAGAATGCTTTTAACACTGCGAACTGGATGCAGATAATGGCAGCGCTGCAAAGCTTCGGCACTCCAGCTTACTTACGCAAAATTACAGGTAGCTATCTTAAAGACAGAGTACTTATTTTTGACACGGATCAAGGAGCAAAAGAGTACAAAATCACAGGAGGCGTCCCACAGGGATCTGTTCTCGGTCCAGCGCTTTGGAATGTAATGTATGACGGGTGCTAAAGATTGATCTACCAGAAAACACGCAAATTGTGGGATATGCTGATGATATTGCAGTGGTAGTAGTGGCCAAGAAACTGGACCTGCTTCAAGCATTATGTAATGACGCCGTAGCAAGAATAAAAGAATGGCTGACCAATACAGGACTGGAGTTGGCTAGCCAAAAGACGGAAGTCGTATTAGTAGGCTACAAACGGTCGGAACGAGTTAGTCTTAACTGTCGGGGATCATCAAATCACCTCAAAGGATTCCTTAAAATACTTAGGAGTGCACATTGACTCCAAGTTAACTTTCAAAGAGCACTTCAGAGCGGTGGGGGAGAAAATTACCAAAGTTAATGGATCACTTATGCGAATAATGCCTAACATTGGTGGTCCGAGCGAAGCTATACGTCAGCTATTGTCCACAGTAACCAGCTCAATAATACTATACGCAGCACCAGTGTGGTATGGATCTAAACAGACCCATCAAAAATATATATTAGCAGCGTACCGACTTGCTTCTTTAAGAATAGCAAGTGCTTATCGGACGGTGTCCGACGACGCGATCCTGGTTCTAACCCGGAAAATCCCAGTGGACTTACTGGCAAGCGAAATGGCCGTAAGCGACCATCTGAAGAAGACAAGAAAAGAGCAAGGACACAAACAATAGCTAAGTGGCAAGAACGGTGGGAGGCCTCGAGTAAAGGGCGTTGGACTTTCACACTAGTTTGGAACGTAGCTCAATGGAATGAGCGGAAGCACGGCGAACTGAACTACCATCTCACGCAGATAATGAGTGGACATGGCGGTTTCAAAGAGTATTTATAGAAGCGTAGGATAGAGGAAGATCCTCATTGCCCAATGTGTACCACAGAGTTAGAAAACGCAGAACACGTCATGTTCTACTGCCCCCGTTTCCACGAAGAAAAACTCACCTTGCATGGAGTCTTTGGGGAGGAACCTACCACGAGAAATTTAGTTTCACATATGTGCAACAGGAAAGAGTGCTGGACTGCAGTGAGCAAAATGGCATTTATAGTAATGACGCGCCTGATGGATGCTGAGAGGGAGCGCAGAGAAATGCGCATGCGAAGCAGTGGCGATTAAATGGACACTCAGAGCAAATAGCGGGAACCTGGACGCAGGGACAATAGTAGGCTCTTAAAAAATGAGAAATATGGAAAGCCACCCTGAAGTAATGCGAAAGTGGTGCCGGGGTGGGCGACGGTTCCAGAACGGGGCTGTTTTTTAGTCTACGGACACACGGTTGCGGCGACGGCAGCAATTATGGTGCATTAGGCATTTTTCAGCCTCCCCGCAAAAAAAAAAAAAAAAAGTCATATAATATATGCATACATATATGTGCATTAATCTTATTTAAACAAGTAAGGACGGGACTGTCTTCGGCTATGCCGAAGACTTCATACCTTTCATGAATGGGGCTGAACAATAACCTTATCCCGTTCGTAGTCTCTGAATAATCGGATGTATAAGATAAGAAATATCTAGTGAACAGATCTACATACCTAAACGATTTTTAAGATAAATATAAAATAAACAAGTAAGGACGGGACTGTCTTCGGCTATTCCGAAGACTTCATACCTTTCATGAATGGGGCTGAACAATAATCTTATCCCGTTAGTAATTTCCGAATAATCGGATGTATAAGATAAGAAATATATAGTGAACAGATCTACATACCTAAACGATATTTTAGATAAATATCAAATAAAAAACAGGTAGGTACTTTGTGTGAGGATGCAAAGTTTCAGGTTTTTTGTGGTCTGCGTGTAAAAACTATGACTACGATTTCAACAATATATGACGTAAACGTAATTATTTGATGAAATGTTTTGAATTTTGAAGCTTCTAGCCGTAAAAAAGGGGCAAAAAAATACAGTTTATATGGGGTATATAATATAAGTACCACCGATCTCTATGATTTTTTCAGACAACAATATATGTTATATACGTAAGTATTTGGTGAAATTTGAAGCTTCTAGCTGTTAAAATGGTTAAGAAATTGCGCAAAGTTTCTTATATGAACAATCGGTTGTATGAGATATATACTATATATACCACCGATCTCAATGATTTTTTCAGCCAACAATATATGCTATACACGTAAACATTTGGTGAAATTTGAACATATCTAAACGATTTTTAAGATAAATAGAAAATAAACAAGTAAGGACGGGACTGTCTTCGGCTATGCCGAAGACTTCATACCTTTCATGAATGGGGCTGAACAATAATCTTATCCCGTTCGTAATTTCCGAATAATCGGATGTATAAGATAAGAAATATCTAGTGAACAGATCTACATACCTAAACGATTTTTTAGATAAATATCAAATAAAAAACAGGTAGGTACTTTGTGTGAGGATGCAAAGTTTCAGGTTTTTTGTGGTCTGCATGTAAAAACTACGACTACGAATCACGTATTTCAAAAATATATGAAGTAAACGTAACTATTTGATGAAACTTGATGAATTTTGAAGCTTCTATCCGTAAAAAAGGGGCAAAAATTACGGTTTGTATGAAGTAATATATATACCACCGATCTCTATGATTTTTTCAGACAACAATATATGCTATATACATAAGCATTTGGTGAAATTTGAAGCTTCTAGCTGTTAAAACGGGGCAGAAATTGCGCAAAGTTTCTTATCTGAACAATCGGTTGAGAAATATATACTATTTATACACCCGATCTCAATGATTTTTTCAGACATCAATATATATTATACACGTAAGCATTTGGTGAAATTTGAAGCTTCTAGCTGTTAAAATGGGGCCGAAATCGCAAAAAAAAGATATATATATACTATATATATACGATATATACCATCATATATATATTATATATATCACCGATCTCTATGATTTTTTGACACAACAATATATACTATATACGTAAGCAATTGATGAAATTTGAAGCTTATAGCGGTTAAAATGGGGTAGAAATTGCGAAAAGTTTCTTATCTGAACAATCGTTTGTGGGGGATATATACTATATATACGACCGATCTCATCAATTTTTTCAGGCAACAATATGTGCAATATACGAAAGTATATGGTGAAGTTTGAAGCTTCAATCTGTTAAATTGGGTAAGATATTACAAAAACCCTCTTTTTCTGAAAAATCGGTTGTATGGAGGATATATGCTATAGTGGTCCGATCGGGCCGGTTCCGACAAATGTCTAATCGGACACCCAAATACACCTGCTCACCAAATTTTATCAAGATATCTCAAAAATTGAGGGACTAGTTTGCATACAAACAGACAGACGGACAGTCGGACAGACAGACAGACGGACATGGCTAAATCAACTCAGTTCTTCATTCTGATTATTTCGGTATACTTAATGGTGGGTCTATCTATTTTCCTTTAAGGACTTACAATTTAGGGTTTCGTGAAGAAATTAATATACCATTTCATTTTCATGAAAGGTATAAAAAGTTGTGTATACCATGACGTATACGAAATAAGCATCGAACGAAATTATGTGAATCTGCCCTTCTCTGCACGACAATTGTGACAAAACATTCCACCCCAGCCTGCATTTTATTAACACATTTTTATTAGCTTGGCCTGTATCTATCTATGTATGTAAGTAACGTAATTTTTGAGCTTAATTTTCACCGGTTTCTAGAAGTCTGATTAATTTGAAACTTTGCATACGTATCAAGGACCGATGACAATGAATTAATGTGATGGTGTGGTGACATAAGGTCAAAGGCCATAAGGTCAATTGGCCTTATTACCACTTTGAATGGCCATAATTTTGATTGAAACTTTGCACACGTATCAAGGCTCGATGACAATGCATTAATGTGATGGTGTGGTGACATAAGGTCAACGGACATAAGGTCAATTACCACTTTGAATGGCCGTAAGTTTGATTGAAACTTTGCACGCGTATCAAGGCTTGATGACAATGTATTAATGTGATGGTGTGGTGACATAAGGTTAACGGCCATAAGGTCAATTGGCTTTATTACCACTTTGAATGGCCATAAGTTTGATTGAAACTTTGCACACGTATCAAGGCTCGATGACAATGCATTAATGTGATGGTGTGGCGACATAAGATCAACGGCCATAAGGTCAATTGGTCTTATTACCACTTTGAATGGCCGTAAGTTTGATTGAAACTTTGCACGCGTATCAAGGCTTGATGGCAATGCATTAATGTGATGGTGTGGTGACATAAGGTCAACGGCCATAAGGTCAATTGGCCTTATTACCACTTTGAATGGCCATAAATTTGATTGAAACTTTGCACACGTATCAAGGCTCGATGACAATGCATTAGTGTGATGGTGTGGTGACATAAGGTCAACGGCCATAAGGCCAATTGGCCTTATTACCACTTTGAATGACCGTAAGTTTGATTGAAACTTTGCACGCATATCAAGGCTTGATGACAATGCATTAATATGATGGTGTGGTGACATAAGGTCAACGGCCATAAGGTCAATTGGCCTTATTACTACTTTGAATGGCCATAAGTTTGATTGAAACTTTGCACACGTATCAAGGCTCGATGAAAATGCATTAAATGTGTGTGGTGTGGTGACATAAGGTCAACGGCCATAAGGCCAAATGGCCTTATTACCACTTTGAATGGCCGTAAGTTTGATTGAAACTTTTCACACGTATCAAGGGTTGATGACAATGCATTAATGTGATGGTGTGGTGACATAAGATCAACGGCCATAAGGTCAATTGGCCTTATTACCACTTTGAATGGCCGTAAGTTTGATTGAAACTTTGCACGCGTATCAAGGCTTGATGACAATGCATTAATGTGATGGTGTGGTGACATAAGGTCAACGGCCATAAGGTCAATTGGCCTTATTACCACTTTGAATGGCCATAAGTTTGATTGAAACTTTGCACACGTATCAAGGACCGATGAAAGTGCATTAATGTGATGGTGTGGTGACATAAGATCAAAGGCCATAAGGTCAATTGGACTTATTACCACTTTGCATGGCCGTAAGTTTGATTGAAACTTTGCACGCGTATCAAGGTTTGATGACAATGCATTAATGTGATGGTGTGGTGACATAAGGTCAACAGCCATAAGGTCAATTGGCCTTATTACCACTTTGAATGGCCATAAGTTTGATTGAAACTTTGCACACGTATCAAGGCTTGATGACAATGCATTAGTGTGATGGTGTGGTGACATAAGATCAACGGCCATAAGGTCAATAGGCCTTATTACCACTTTGAATGGCCGTAAGTTTGATTGAAACTTTGCACGCGTATCAAGGCTTGATGACAATGCATTAATGTGATGGTGTGGTGACATAAGGTTAAAGGCAATAAGGTCAATTGAACTTATGACCATCCCAAATGGCCATAGATTTGAAACCTTGCACATAATGCGAAAAACGCATTCCTTTATTAATGATAGATGTGGATGCATGGCACATCTACAAAAGAGCATACTGGAGCCCATTTTTTTATTAATTAAAATGTTTTTATTAGCTTGGCCTGTATCTATCTATGTATGTATGTAACGGGATCTTTGAGCTTAATTTTCACCGGTTTCTAGAAGTCTGATTAATTTGAAACTTTGCATACGTATCAAGGACCGATGACAATGAATTAATGTGATGGTGTGGTGACATAAGGTCAACGGCCATAAGGTCAATTGGACTTATTACCACTTTGAATGGCCATAAGTTTGATTGAAACTTTGCACACGTATCAAGGCCCGATGACAATGCATTAGTGTGATGTTGTGGTAACATAAGGTCAACGGCCATAAGGTCAATAGGCCTTATTACCACTTTGAATGGCCATAAGTTTGATTGAAACTTTGCACACGTATCAAGGACCGATGACAATGCATTAATGTGATGGTGAGGTGACATAAGATCAACGGCCATAAGGTCAATTGGACTTATTACCACTTTGAATGGCCGTAAGTTTGATCGAAACTTTGCACGCGTATCAAGGCTTGATGACAATGCATTAATGTGATGGTGTGATGACATAAGGTCAACGGCCATAAGGTCAATTGGACTTATTACCACTTTGAATGGCCATAAGTTTGATTGAAACTTTGCACACGTATCAAGGACCGATGACAATGCATTAATGTGATGGTGTGGTGACATAAGATCAACGGCCATAAGGTCAATTGGACTTATTACCACTTTGAATGGCCGTAAGTTTGATTGAAACTTTGCACGCGTATCAAGGCTTGATGAAAATGCATTAATGTGATGGTGTGGTGACATAAGGTCAACGCCCATAAGGTCAATTGGCCTTATTGCCACTTTGAATGGCCATAAGTTTGATTGAAACTTTGCACACGTCTCAAGGCTTGATGACAATGCATTAGTGTGATGGTGTGGTGACATAAGATCAACGGCCATAAGGTCAATAGGCCTTATTACCACTTTGAAACTTTGCACGCGTATCAAGGCTTGATGACAATGCATTAATGTGATGGTGTGGTGACATAAGGTCAACGGCCATAAAGCCAATTGGCCTTATTACCACTTTGAATGGCCGTAAGTTTGATTGAAACTTTGCACACGTATCAAGGCTTGATGACAATGCATCAATGTGATGTTGTGGTGACATAAGGTAAACGGCCATAAGGTCAATTGGCCTCATTACCACTTTGAATGGCCATAAGTTTGATTGAAACTTTGCACACGTATCAAGGCTCGATGACAATGCATTAAAGTGATGGTGTGGTGACATAGGGTCAACGGCCATGAGGTCAATTGACCTTATTACCACTTTGAATGGCCACAAGTTTGATTGAGACTTTGCACACGTATCAAGGCTGAATGACAATGCAATAATGTGATGGTGGGGTGACATAAGGTTAACGGACATAAGGTCAATTGAACTTATGACCACCACAAATGGCCATAGATTTGAAACCTTGCACATAATGCGAAAAACACATTCCTTTATTAATGATAGAAATGGATGCATGGCACATCTACGAAAGAGCATACTGGAGCCCTTTTTTTTTTATTAATTAACACGTTTTTATTAGCTTGGCCTGTATCTATCTATGTATGGATGTAACGGGATCTTTGAGCTTAATTTTCACCGGTTTCTATAAGTCTGATTAATTTGAAACTTTGCACACGTATCAAGGACCGATGACAATGAATTAATGTGATGGTGTGGTGACATAAGGTCAACGGCCATAAAGCCAATTGGCCTTATTACAACTTTGAATGGCCGTAAGTTTGATTGAAACTTTGCACACGTATCAAGGCTTGATGACAATGCATTAATGTGATGGTGTGGTGACATAAGGTCAACGGCCATAAAGCCAATTGGCCTTATTACCACTTTGAATGGCCGTAAGTTTGATTGAAACTTTGCACACGTATCAAGGCTTGATGACAATGCATTAATGTGATGGTGTGGTAACATAAGGTCAACGACCATAAGGTCAATTGGCCTTATTACCACTTTGAATGGCCATAAGTTTGATTGAAACTTTGCACACGTATTAAGGCTCGATGACAATGCATTAAAGTGATGGTGTGGTGACATAAGGTCAACGGCCATAAGGTCAATTGACCTTATTACCACTTTGAATGGCCACAAGTTTGATTGAAACTTTGCACACGTATCAAGGCTGGATGACAATGCAATAATGTGATGGTGGGGTGACATAAGGTTAACGGACATAAGGTCAATTGAACTTATGACCACCACAAATGGGCATAGATTTGAAACCTTGCACATAATGCGAAAAACACATTCCTTTATTAATAATAGAAATGGATGCATGGCACATCTACGAAAGAGCACACTGGAGCCCTTTTCAACACGATTTTATTAGCTTGGGCTGTATCTATCTATGTATCTATGTATCCATGTATGTATGTAACGGAATCTGGAGTGGAGCTGAGAGCCCCGGTAATGCAGAGCTCCGAACTCCATTGCACCTTTTGAAGCATTTTAAGATAGGTACTTTTAGCTAGTGCAGGCCATCAGAACAATTCACCATAAAGAAGAATCATGCGCACAATGGCTGGGTAAATCCAGTAAGTCACCTTACGGAAGAATCCCTAGGAGGTGCCAATTGCCCTCTTGCAGGTGAACAGCTCTGCTGCTGCCCGACTTGGATCGCTCCACTATATGGTCACTCCATAACAGCTTCCTATCCAGAATGACTCCCAAATACTTTACTTGATCGCTAAACGCTAAGAACGTACCCCCAATTCTTGGCGGTGTAAGATTTGGTACTTTGTACCTCCTCGTGAAGAGGCCAAGCTCGGTTTTATCCGGGTTGACTTCTAAACTTGTGGCGGGTTGTACTCCTGGAGCAGCTCCAGGATGTCAGCTGGGTCCGTTGGCGTCACTACCTTGAGGCGCGCGCCCGGATATACCACCCCAATCAGCGTGACGGCGGCCCTATAGAGGTTTACCGACCTGGCGTCGTCACAGGCAATTAGCTTGACATTGCCCAGGAACCACCCTGCATCGGTGTAAGATGGCGGGGGCCAGGGCTGTCTTTCTTAACCTTAACGGCCAACGTAGCGAGCGCGGCCTCGATCCACTTCCACTGTTGTTTGGGGATCCTGCCATCTTCGCTGTTCTCGTATATAATGCCAATGATTTGACGACCCTTGGCAATTTCGGCGAAAGACCGCGTCCAGCCTCCCTGCGTCTTGGCGCTTTTCGGTGCCGTGGGGTTGGATTCATCCATGGACCCCTGGCGTTTCAAGGTTTCATCACTCTCGACTAAAACTATTAAAATTACTTGAAATAAAAAATTAAAAATAAGCAATATTTTAAATAAACTAAGAAAAAACGCTTTTATCGCTAACCGAATTAAAAAATAGAAAATAATTTTCAATTAAAAAGAGTTTATATAACAGTAGTAGAAGGTCAAACAATCATTTATAGTTATTCACCTCAAAATGAAATTATAATAAAATTTAAGTTATTAACAGAATAATTTAATTCAGAGTAAAAAGCGTGGGGTGCTTGATATTGAATGTTACAATCATTCTATTGGCAACTATCTGAGAGGAAAGATATGAAATGTAGTCAAATGCACCCCACGCTTTTTACTCTGAATTAAATTATTCTGTTAATAACTTAAATTTTATTATAATTTCATTTTGAGGTGAATAACTATAAATGATTGTTTGACCTTCAACTACTGTTATATAAACTATTTTTAATTGAAAATTATTTTCTATTTTTTAGTTCGGTTAGCCATAAAAGCGTGTTTTCTTAGTTTATTTAAAATATTGCTTATTTTTATTTCAGCTGTATTTTACAACGCGATATAATACCTAATGTAGTAAAAAAGTAAATATAAATAAAGCTAAAATGTGTATAGCCAGTTGCATAGAGGAAATCGGTGATTTCGGGTCTTACACGCAGAGATGTATAGGCTTTCTGTAACCTTTCGCTATCGAACTTCTCGAATAAAATAAACGATTTGAAGCCAAACAAGTAAGGAAGGCTAAGTTCGGGGGTAACCGAACATTACATACTCAGTTGAGAGCTATCGAGACAAAATAAGGGAAAATCACCACGTAGGAAAATGAACCTAGGGTAACCCTGGAATGTGTAGTTTGTACGATATGGGTATCAAATGAAAGGTGTTAATGAGTTTTTTAAAATGGCGTTGGCCTCAGTTCTATAGGTGGACGCCTTTTCGAGATATTGCCATAAAGGTGGATCAGGGGTGACTCTAGAATTTGTTTGTACGATATGGGTATCAAAAGAAAGGTGTTAATGAGTTTTTTAAAATGGCGTTGGCCACAGTTCTATAGGTGGACGCCTTTTCGAGATATCGCCATAAAGGTGGACCAGGGGTGACTCTAGAATTTGTTTGTACGATATGGGTATAAAATGAAAGGTCTTAATGAGTATTTTAAAAGGGAGTGGGCCTTAGTTCTATAGTTGGACGCTTTTTCGAGATATCGCCATAAAGGTGGACCAGGGGTGACTATAGAATTTGTTTGTACGATATGGGTATCAAAAGAAAGGTGTTAATGAGTTTTTTAAAATGGCGTTGGCCTCAGTTCTATAGGTGGACGCCCTTTCGAGATATCGCCATAAAGGTGGACCAGGGGTGACTCTAGAATTTGTGTGTACGATATGGATATCAAAAGAAAGGTGTTAATGAGTTTTTTTAAAATGGCGTTGGCCTAAGTTCTATGGGTGGACGCCTTTTCGAGATATTGCCATAAAGGTGGACCAGGGGTGACTCTAGAATTTGTGTGTACGATATGGGTATCAAATGAAAGGTGTTAATGAGTTTTTTTAAAATGGCGTTGGCCTAAGTTCTATGGGTGGACGCCTTTTCGAGATATTGCCATAAAGGTGGACCAGGGGTGACTATAGAATTTGTTTGTACGATATGGGTATCAAAAGAAAGGTTTTAATGAGTTTTTTAAAATGGCGTTGGCCTCAGTTCTATAGGTGGACGCCCTTTCGAGATATCGCCATAAAGGTGGACCAGGGGTGACTCTAGAATTTGTGTGTACGATATGGGCATCAAAAGAAAGGTGTTAATGAGTTTTTTTTAAAATGGCGTTGGCCTAAGTTCTATGGGTGGACGCCTTTTCGAGATATTGCCATAAAGGTGGACCAGGGGTGACTCTAGAATTTGTGTGTACGATATGGGTATCAAAAGAAAGGTGTTAATGAGTTTTTTTAAAATGGCGTTGGCCTAAGTTCTATGGGTGGACGCCTTTTCGAGATATTGCCATAAATGTGGACCAGGGGTGACTCTAGAATTTGTGTGTACGATATGGGTATCAAATGAAAGGTGTAAATGAGTATTTTAAAAGGGAGTGGGCCTTAGTTCTATAGTTGGACGCTTTTTCGAGATATCGCCATAAAGGTTGGACAGGGGTCACACTAGAATTTGTTTGTACGATATGGGTATCAAATGAAAGGTGTTAATGAGTTTTTTAAAATGGCGTTGGCCTCAGTTCTATAGGTGGACGCCTTTTCGAGATATCGCCATAAAGGTAGACCAGGGGTGACTCTAGAATTTGTTTGTACGATATGTGTATCAAAAGAAAGGTGTTAATGAGTTTTTTAAAATGGCGTTGGCCTCAGTTCTATAGGTGGACGCCTTTTCGAGATATCGCCATAAAGGTGGACCAGGGGTGACTCTAGAATTTGTTTGTACGATATGGGTATCAAATGAAAGGTGTTAATGAGTATTTTAAAAGGGAGTGGGCCTTAGTTCTATAGTTGGACGCTTTTTCGAGATATCGCCATAAAGGTGGACCAGGGGTCACACTAGAATTTGTTTGTACGATATGGGTATCAAATGAAAGGTGTTAATGAGTATTTTAAAAGGGAGTGGGCCTTAGCTCTATAGGTGGACGCCTTTTCGGGATATCGTTATAAAGGTGGACCAGGGGTGACTCTAGAATTTGTTTGTACGATATGGGTATCAAATGAAAGGTGTTAATGAGTATTTTAAAAGGGAGTGGGCCTTAGTTCTATAGGTGGACGCATTTTCGAGATATCGCCATAAAGGTGGACCAGGGGTGACTCTAGAATTTGTTTGTACCACATGGGTATCAAATGAAAGGTGTTAATGAGTATTTTAAAAGGGAGTGGGCCTTAGCTCTATAGGTGGACGCCTTTTCGGGATATCGCCATAAAGGTGGACCAGGGGTGACTCTAGAATTTGTTTGTACCACATGGGTATCAAATGAAAGGTGTTAATGAGTATTTTAAAAGGGAGTGGGCCTTAGCTCTATAGGTGGACGCCTTTTCGGGATATCGTTATAAAGGTGGAGCAGGGGTGACTCTAGAATGCGTTTGTACAATATGGGTGTCAAACGAAAGGTGTTAATGAGTATTTCAAAAGGGAGTGGGCCTTAGTTCTATGGGTGGACGCCTTTTCGAGATATCGCCATAAAGGTGGACCAGGGGTGACTCTAGAATTTGTTTGTACGATATGGGTATCAAATGAAAGTGTTAATGAGTATTTTAAAAGGGAGTGGGCCTTAGTTCTATAGGTGGACGCATTTTCGAGATATCGCCATAAAGGTGGACCAGGGGTGACTCTAGAATTTGTTTGTACCACATGGGTATCAAATGAAAGGTGTTAATGAGTATTTTAAAAGGGAGTGGGCCTTAGCTCTATAGGTGGACGCCTTTTCGGGATATCGTTATAAAGGTGGAGCAGGGGTGACTCTAGAATGCGTTTGTACAATATGGGTGTCAAACGAAAGGTGTTAATGAGTATTTCAAAAGGGAGTGGGCCTTAGTTCTATGGGTGGACGCCTTTTCGAGATATTGCCATAAAGGTGGACCAGGGGTGACTCTAGAATTTGTTTGTACGATATGGGTATCAAATGAAAGGTGTTAATGAGTGTTTTAAAAGGGAGTGGGCCTAAGTTCTATGGGTGGACGCCTTTTCGAGATATCGCCATAAAGGTGGACCAGGGGTGACTCTAGAATATGTTTGTACGATATGGGTATCAAATGAAAGGTGTTAATGAGTATTTTAAAAGGGAGTGGGCCTTAGTTCTATAGGTGTACGCCTTTTCGAGATATCGTTCTAAAGGTGGACCAGGGTTGACTCTAGAATGCGTTTGTACATTATGAGTATCAAACGAAAGGTGATAATGAGTATTTTAAAAGGGAGTGGGCCTTAGTTCTATAGGTGGACGCCTTTTCGATATATCGCCATAAAGGTGGACCAGGGGTGACTCCATAATGTGTTTGTACAATATGGGTGTCAAATTAAAAGTATTAATAAGAATTTTAAAAGGGAGTTGTGGTAGTTGTATATGTGAAGGCGTTTTCGAGATTTTGACCAAAATGTGGACCAGGGTGACCCAGAACATCATCTGTCGGGTACCGCTAATTTTTTTATATATGTAATACCACGAACAGTATTCCTGCCATGATTCCAAGGGCTTTCGATTTCGCCCTGCAGAACTTTTTCATTTTCTTCTACTTAATATGGTAGGTGTCACACCCATTTTACAAAGCTTTTTTTAAGTTATATTTTGCGTCAATAAACCAATGCAGTTACCATGTTTCATCCCTTTTTTCGTCTTTGGTATAGAGTTATGGCATTTTTTTCATTTTTCGTAATTTTCGAAATCGAAAAAGTGGGCGTGTTCATAGTCGGATTTCGGCCATTTTTTATACAAAGATAAAGTGAGTTCAGATAAGTACGTGAACTGAATTTAGTAAAGATATAATGATTTTTGCTCAAGTTATCGTGTTAACGGCCGAGCGGATGGACAGAAGGTCGACTGTGTATAAAAATTGGGCGCAGCTTCAACCGATTGCACCCTTTTTCACAGAAAACAGTTATCGTCCTAGAATCTAAGCGCCTACCAAATTTCACAAGGATTGGTAAATATTTGTTCGTCTTATGGCATTAAATGTATCCTAGACAAATCAAATGAAAAAGGGCGGAGCCACGCCCATTTTGAAATTTTCTTTTATTTTTGTATTTTGTTGCACCATGTCATTACTGGAGTTGGATGTTGACATAATTTACTTATATACTGTAAAGATATTAAATTTTTTGTAAAAATTTTACTTTAAAAATGTTTTTTTTTTAAAGTGGGCGTGGTCGTTCTCCGATTTTTATACTCAGTTGAGCAGAGCTCACAGAGTATATTAAGTTTGATTGGATAACGGTTGGTTGTACATATAAAAAGGAATCGAGATAGATATAGACTTCCATATATCAAAATAATCAGGATCGAAAAAAAATGTGATTGAGCCATGTCCGTCCGTCCGTCCGTCCTTCCGTCCGTCCGTCCGTTAACACGATAACTTGAGTAAATTTTGAGGTATCTTGATGAAATTTGGTATGTAGGTTCCTGAGCACTCATCTCATATCGCTATTTAAAATGAACGACATCGGACTATAACCACGCCCACTTTTTCGATATCGAAAATTCCGAAAAACCGAAAAAGTGCGATAATTCATTACCAAAGACAGTAAAGCGACGAAACTTGGTAGATGAGTTGAATTTATGACGCAGAATAGAAAACTAGTAAAATTTTGGACAATGGGCGTGGCACCGCCCACTTTTAAAAGAAGGTAATTTAGAAGTTTTGCAAGCTGTAATTTGTCAGTCGTTGAAGATATCATGATGAAATTTGGCAGGGACGTTACTCCTATTACTATATGTACGCCTAATAAAAATTAGCAAAATCGGAGAACGACCACGCCCCTTTAAAAAAAAAATTTTTTTTAAAGTAAAATTTTAACAAAAAATTTAATATCTTTACAGTATATAAGTAGATTATGTCAACATTCAACTCCAGAAATGATATGGTGCAACAAAATACAAAAATAAAAGAAAATTTCAAAATGGGCGTGGCTCCGCCCTTTTTCATTTAATTTGTCTAGGATACTTTTACCGCCATAAGTCGAACAAAAATTAACCAATCCTTTTGAAATTTGGTAGCGGCATAGATTTTATGATGTTAACTGTTTTCTGTGAAAACGGGCGAAATCGGTTGATGCCACACCCAGTTTTTATACACAGCCGTTCGTCTGTCCTTCCGCATGGCCGTTAACACGATAACTTGAGCAAAAATCGACATATCTTTAACGAACTTTGTTCACGTACTTACTTGAACTCACTTTATCTTGGTATGAAAAATGAACGAAATCCGACAATGACCACGCCCACTTTTTCGATATCGAAAATTACGAAAAATGAAAAAAATGCCATAAATCTATACCAAATACGAAAAAAGGGATGAAACATGGTGAGGTAATTGGATTGGTTTATTGACGCGAAATATAACTTTAGAAAAAACTTTATAAAATGGTTGTGACACCTACCATATTAAGTAGAAGAAAATGAAAAAGTTCTGCAGGGCGAAATAAAAAACCCTTAACATCTTGGCAGGTATTACATATATAAATAAATTAGCGGTATTCAACAGATGATGTTCTGGGTCACCCTGGTATACATTTTGGTCGATATCTGGAAAACGCCTTCACATATACAACTACCACCACTCCCTTTTAAAACTCTCATTAATACCTTTAATTTGATACCCATATCGTACAAACACATTCTAGAGTCACCCCTGGTCCACCTTTATGGCGATATTTCGAAACGTCGTCCACCTATAGAACTAAGGCCCACTCCCTTTTAAAATACTCATTAACACCTTTCGTTTGATGCCCATATTGTACAAACAAATTCTAGGGTCACCCCTGGTCCACCTTTATGGCGATATCTCGAAACGGCGTCCACCTATGAAACTACGGATTACTCCCTTTTAAAATACTCATTAACACCTTTCTTTTGATACCCATATTGTACAAACAGATTCTAGAGTCACCCTTGGTCCACCTTTATGGCGATATTTCGAAACGGCGTCCACCTATAGAACTAAGGCCCACTCCCTTTTAAAATACTCATTAACGCCTTTCGTTTGATGCCCATATTGTACAAACAAATTCTAGGGTCATCCCTGGTCCACCTTTATGGCGATATCTCGAAACGGCGTCCACCTATGAAACTACGGATTACTCCCTTTTAAAATACTCATTAACACCTTTCTTTTGATACCCATATTGTACAAACAGATGCTAGAGTCACCCTTGGTCCACCTTTATGGCGATATTTCGAAACGGCGTCCACCTATAGAACTAAGGCCCACTCCCTTTTAAAATACTCATTAACGCCTTTCGTTTGATACCCATATTGTACAAACAAATTCTAGCGTCAACCCTTATCCACCTTTATGGCGATATCCCTAAATGGCGTCCACCTATAGAACTATGGCCCAATCCCTCATAAAATACTCTTTAATGTCTTTCATTTGATACACATGTCATACAAACACATTCCACGGTTTCCCTCGGTTCATTTTCCTACATGGTTATTTTCCCTTATGTTGTCACCATAGCTCTCAACTGAGTATGTAATGTTCGGTTACACCCGAACTTAACCTTCCTTACTTGTTCTAATTTTTCTTAAGCATACGTATAGTAATACAAGTAACGTTCCTGCCAAATTTCATCATGATATCTTCAACGACTGCCAAATTACAGCTTGCAAAACTTCTAAATTGCCTTCTTTTAAAAGTGGGCGGTGCCACGCCTGTTGTCCAAAATTTTACTTATTTTCTATTCTGCGTCATAAGTTCAACCCACTTACCAAGTTTCATCGCTTTATCCGTCTTTGGTAATGAATTATCGCACTTTTTCGATTTTTCGAAATTTTCGATATCGAAAAAGTGGGCGTGGTTATAGTCCGATATCGTTCATTTTAAAAAGCGATCTGAGATGAGTGCCCAGGAACTTACATACCAAATTACGTCAAGATACCTCAAAATTTACTCAAGTTATCGTGTTAACGAACGGACGGACGGACATGGCTCAATCAAATTTTTTTTCGATACTGATGATTTTGATATATGGAAGTCTATATCTATCTCGATTCCTTTATACCTGTACAACCAACCGTTATCCAACCAAAGTTAATATACTCTGTGAGCTCTGCTCAACTGAGTATAAAAAGTGTCATAGTAATTTATACTACTCGAATTGACGTCACTATAATCAACGATTTTCTCTGTTTTACAGCAAGTTTCTGCTAATGAGCTTAACATTTCGACTTCATTTAAATTCCAATATAAACAGCTCGGCCTAGCTCTGTTATTATACTCAGCTGGGCAGAGCTCACAGAGTATACTAATTTTGTTCGCATGTCGGTACCCCGTAACGGCATAAACTATTCGAGGTAGATATAGACTTCTATATATCAAAATGATGTGGGCGAAAAAGAAATTCATTTAGCCATGTCCGTCCGTCCGTCCGTCTGTCCGTGAACACGATAACTTGAGTAAATTTCGAGGTATTTTGATGAAATTTGGTATGTAAGTTCCTGGGCACTCGCCTCAGGTCGCTATTTGAAATGAACGAAATCGGATTATAACCACGCCCACTTTTTGGATATCAAAAATTTAGAAAAACTGAAAAAGTGCGATAATTCATTACCAAAGACAGATAAAGCGATGATAGGTGGGCTGACCCTATGACGCAGAATAGAAAATTAGTAAGATTTTGGACAATGGGCGTGGCAACGCCCACTTTTAAAAGAAGGTAATTTAAAAGTTTTGCAAGCTGTATTTATATTTGGCAGGAACGTTACTCCTATTACTATATGTGTACTAAATAAAAATTAGCAAAATCAAAAACAAACAAACAACTTTTTAAAGCCAAACTTAAACAAAAAATTTAATATCTTTACAGTATATAAGTAAATTATGTCAACATTCAACTCCGACATATTTCTCCAAAGCTCTCAGCTGAGTATGTATGTTACACTCGAACTTAGCCTTCGTTGCTTGTTTTTATACTCAGTTGAGCAGAGCTCACAGAGTATATTAAGTTTGATTAGATAACGGTTGGTTGTACATATATAAAGGAATCGAGATAGATATAGACTTCCATATATCAAAATAATCAGGATCGAAAAAAAATTTGATTGAGCCATGTCCGTCCGTCCGTCCGTCCGTCCGTCCGTCCGTTAACACGATAACTTGAGTAAATTTTGAGGTAACTTGATGAAATTTGGTACGTACGTTCCTGAGCACTCATCTCAGATCGCTATTTAAAATGAACGATATCGGACTATAACCACGCCCACTTTTTCGATATCGAAAATTTCGTAAAACCGAAAAAGTGCGATAATTCATTACCAAAGACAGATAAAGCGACGAAACTTGGTAGATGAGTTGAATTTATGACGCAGAATAGAAAATTAGTAAAATTTTGGACAATGGGCGTGGCACCGCCCACTTTTAAAAGAAGGTAATTTATAATTTTTGCAAGCTGTAATTTGTCAGTCGTTGAAGATATCATGATGAAATTTGGCAGGGACATTACTCCTATTACTGTATGTACGCCTAATAAAAATTAGCAAAATCGGACAAGGACCACGCCCACTTTTAAAAAATTTTTTTTTTTAAAGTAAAATTTTAACAAAAAATGTAATATCTTTACAGTATATAAGTAAATTATGTCAACATCCAACTCCAGTAATGACATGGTGCAACAAAATACAAAAATAAAAGAAAATTTCAAAATGGACGTGGCTCCGCCCTTTTTCATTTAATTTGTCTAGGATACTTTTAACGCCATAAGTCGAACAAAAATTAACCAATCCTTTTGAAATTTGGTAGGGGCATAGATTTTATGATGTTAACTGTTCTCTGTGAAAACGGGCGAAATCGGTTGATGCCACGCCCAGTTTTTATACACAGTCGTCCGTCTGTCCTTCCGCATGGCCGTTAACACGATAACTTGAGTTAATTTTGAGGTAACTTGATGAAATTTGGTATGTAGGTTCCTGAGCACTCATCTCAGATCACTGTTTAAAATGAACAATATCGGACTATAACCACGCCCACTTTTTCGATATCGAAAATTTCGTAAAACCGAAAAAGTGCGATAATTCATTACCAAAGACAGATAAAGCGACGAAACTTGGTAGATGAGTTGAATTTATGACGCAGAATGGAAAATTAGTAAAATTTTGGACAATAGGCGTGGCACCGCCCACTTTTAAAAGAAGGTAATTTAAAAATTTTGCAAGCTGTAATTTGTCAGTCGTTGAAGATATCATGATGAAATTTGGCAGGGACGTTACTCCTATTACTATATGTACGCCTAATAAAAATTAACAAAATCGGAGAAGGACCACGCCCACTTTAAAAAAAAAATTTTTAAAGTAAAATTTTAACAAAAAATTTAATATCTTTACAGTATATAAGTAAATTATGTCAACATTCAACTCCAGTAATGACATGGTGCAACAAAATACAAAAATAAATGAAAATTTCAAAATGGACGTGGCTCCGCCCTTTTTCATTTAATTTGTCTAGGATACTTTTAACGCCATAAGTCGAACAAAAATTAACAAATCCTTTTGAAATTTGGTAGGGGCATAGATTTTCTGATGTTAACTGTTTTCTGTGAAAACGGGCGAAATCGGTTTATGCCACGCCCAGTTTTTATACACAGTCTTTCGTCTGTCCTTCCGCATGGCCGTTAACACGATAACTTGATCAAAAATCGACATATCTTTAATGAACTTAGTTCACGTACTTACTTGAACTCACTTTATTTTGGTATGAAAAATGAACGAAATAAACGCATTCCAGAGTCAACCCTGATCCACCTTTATGGCTATATCCCTAAATGGCGTCCACCTATAGAACTAAGGCCCACTCCCTCATAAAATACTCTTTAACACCTTTCATTAGATACCCATATCGTACAAACGCATTCTAGAGTCACCCCTGGTCCACCTTTATGGCGATATCTCGAAACTGCGTCCACCTATGGAACTAAGGATAACTCCCTTTTAAAATACTCATTAACACCTTTCATTTGATACCCATATCGTACAAACGCATTCTAGGGTCACACCTGGTCCACCTTTATGGCGATATCTCGATACGGTGTCCACCTCTGGAACTAAGCATCACTCCCTTTTAAAATACTCATTAACACCTTTCTTTTGATACCCATATTGTACAAACAAATTCTAGGGTCACCCCTGGTCCACCTTTATGGCGATATCTCGAAACGGCGTCCACCTATGGAACTAAGGATTACTCTCTTTTAAAATACTCGTTAACACCTTTCTTTTGATACCCATATTGTACAAACAAATTCTAGGGTCACCCCTGGTCCACCTTTATGGCGGTATCTCGAAACGGCGTCCACCTGTGGAACTAAGCATCACTCCCTTTTAAAATACTCATTAACACCGTTCTTTTGATACCCATATTGTACAAACAAATTCTAGGGTCACCCCTGGTCCACCTTTATGGCGATATCTCGAAACGGCGTCCACCTGTGGAACTAAGCATCACTCCCTTTTAAAATACTCATTAACACCTTTCTTTTGATACCCATATTGTACAAACAAATTCTAGGGTCACCCCTGGTCCACCTTTATGGCGATGTCTCGAAACGGCGTCCACCTATGGAACTAAGGGTTACTCCCTTTTAAAATACTCATTAACACCTTTCATTTGATGCCCATATCGTACAAACGCATTCTAGAGTCAACCTGATCCACCTTTATGGCTATAACCCTAAATGGCGTCCACCTATAGAACTATGGCCCACTCCCTCATAAAATACTCTTTAATGCCTTTCATTTGATACACATGTCATACAAACACATTCCAGGGTTTCCCTCGGTTCATTTTCCTACATGGTTATTTTCCCTTATGTTGTCACCATAGCTCTCAACTGAGTATGTAATGTTCGGTTACACCCGAACTTAACCTTCCTTACTTGTTTTGAAAGTAATCTTATCGGGCCGATATTAGAGTCACCTAGAAATCAATCTCGAGATGTGTTCGACTCAACCAGTAGCTCGGGTCGGAATGGAAACAAACTATGTGTTCCACTTATGGGCATGAATAGACTTTCCCAGCAATCTGAAAATGTCTGAGTTTAGTACTATTACCAAATTTTGGTAAAACGCATTTGTATGTAGATATGTGTGCTAACTCCACTGATAAAATTGTCTAGAGAGTCATTTATAATCTCGTTGAAAGGGAAAACGGGAAGACCATTCTTCTTATTATCATTCGCGTAGCGTTATAGATACTCACCTGAGCAGGACTATCTTCAGTCTGTTTTGATATGATTACAGTGAAATAACTTGGCCATCCCACTTTCTCCTGTCATGGGATATTTAATGAGTTAAAACTATTAAGTTCGCTGATGTTATATCATTGTCAGCGCCCAATTACCGCTCATGAAGCAAAGATAGCAAATAATATTTGCACTGTTCATATAAAGTAAGAACAAGGTAGAGGAAGTCGTTTTGAAAATCGGCAGCCACGACATCAGTATGCTCCTAGAAGTAAAGTATCTCAGCATTATGACAGACAGGAAAATCTTACCTGGGCACGCCAATAAAAAATATTACTTACTTATTTAATTGGCCCTTAGCCGTTTAAACGATTATGGCCCTTCAATAAGGCGTGTCAGTTACTTCTTCGCGGGGTTAACTGGCGCCAATTGGTCACATCAACGAAATTTTAAATGAAAAGTCATGAACAATCTTAACACAATTATTTAGGGCATGGTTAATGTCTGAAGGCCAAATGAAAGGCAGTACTCATGACTTGGAGGTATTCTAAATAGCCGAATACTCCATGACACTCCCATCTGTCACCAGAACTACAGAGTAAATTTCTGTCATAATTCCGCGGCGTAAAGTGTGTTGAGCTTTGAAAAGAGTCTCAGACGAAGCAGCTCTATTAACAAAATAATGTATCCGATCGACATTTGGCAAATAAAAGCCGAGACACCACTATACAAAATTGCAACCCCGTCTTCAAACGCTTTTTAAGGGAGTACCTTTACAAAAAAATAATATCCGCTACTACTGAAGACGAAACCGACTGGAAAAGCTCGCTCTAAACTATATTCATGTTCCTTTTCATGAGAACTGACCCCAGTACCTTTGGTGTGGTTAGCGAGCACGTTACCACCTCACTACTCACACAAATTCACGCATTTTGTACAATACCTACTCATGTACCTACGAACAGAAACAATATCAATCTGGTATTGAAAATGAGAGAAATCAAACGTTCATCATGCCTACTTTTCTGATACGAAAATTGTGAAAATAAAAAAATGCGACGTCCGAATAATTAATGAAACTTGATACGGGGTTGAAAATATGGAGCGAAACATAAAATTTTGGAATATACGGTATTTATGGCATGGAGAATGTACATGAAAACAGACAAAATCGGTTTAAAAAAAATCGATTTCGAAATCTTGCAAAATGCGGTAATCCATTACCAAAGATAGATCAGGTGCTGGAACTTTGTCCGTTGTTTGAATTTATGACTGAAAATAGAAATTTTGTTAAATTTAGGAAAATGGGCGGGGCACTTGGAAGAAGAAAATCTAAAAAATTTCAAGCCGTAAATCAAAACCCATCGAAGACATAATGAAGGTCATCCCAACTATTATATATATACATTGTGGAAAAAACACGAATCGGTTGGCGACCACGCCCATATCGAAATTTCGAAAATGAAGCAAAGGTGCCGATAAAGTGATGCAACTTGATACGTGGGTTTACTTTATGACGAAAAGTAGAAATAAAGCAAAATCTTGTAAAATGGGCATGTCAGCGCTCACATTTAAAGTTTTGCAAGCTGTAAATAAAAAGCCAATAAAAGATGGGTATAGAGGTTGTCCTTGCAATTATAAATTATCCTTGATAAACTAACAAAATGTGTTGGCGACCACGCCAGTATTGATATGGTGTGCGACGTGGTCTGATAGCAGCATGCACCGCTTACCACACCGCAAATCCTGGGTTCAACACCGGGAAAAGCAACATGAAAAATTTAGAAACAAGTTTTTTCAATTGCAAAAGTTTTCCTAAGCGAGGGATTTGGCAAACACTCCGAGTGTATTTATGCTAAGAAATCTTCTCAGTGAAAACTCATCTGCCTTGCAGATGCCGTTCGAAGTCGGTGTAAAACATGTAGGCCCCGTCCCACCGCAACTGGGTATAAGAACGCGTGATGTATGTAGGGGGTGCAATAAAAAAGCACTAATACACGCAAGTATTAAATAAGTATATATTTACATATGAGCCTAAATTATAAATGTTTCAACATAAAGCGAAAAGCATGGAAGCGGATAAGAGCATATCGTTGATGAGTTTAGAAATTACAGGCGGAAGTTTTTTTATGTTCCATCGTTTTTCAAAAATTTATTTATGTACGACCTTTGTGCTGTAAATTTTTTCGGAAACTGTTCCTCTTTAAATACTCGTAAATGCAAATCAACATTCACACACACACACGCACACACTCAATAAAGTGTTTGTTTAAATATCAGTAAAAGAAAGAAATTTTTGTGCTATAAAGTTGTGGCGGTTTTTTGCGTAAATTAGTTCAATGTGGGTTTTATGCAACAAAAAGACCCGCATATAAATTTATTACAAAATTTGAAGTGCGAGTGAAGGTTTGCCGACTTGATTGATATTACAAATTCCATCACGAATGTTGAAGACCGTTTTAAGTGAGAATGTATGTGAAAAATGTGTGGGTAATGGTAAACTAGGCATAAAAATGTGTAACGTTTTTAAACTGCATGCCTGCGCGTTTTAAGGAATCATGAAAACAGAATCAACTGATATGAAGAATGATTCGAGAACTATCGTACCTTACCATAACGCCCGCGGTTGGCAGCGCGCATTACCATAGATGCAAGACGCGTATTGGAACGCGACCTTTCCAACCGCGTAAGAAGCAAAAAAAAGTAGCAAATACATACATAGCTACGGATTGGAGGCCTCTTCAACCAGGCGAAATGTGGTGTCACTAAGCACTTGTATTAATACTGAAAGTAAAATTTTAAATAAGTTAAAAAACAATTATATATAATACGTTCCGTTGTCCATTGCTGGAAAATATATAACATTATTAAGCATTAATACTGACCTAGTAGTATTCAATCGTGGAAACACACCCCCACCTTTGTATTTCCAAGCACGGACACATTCATCGGGTGGGAGGAGGTGTTAGATGTCACGCCACTAAGCGGAAACAGCAACATTCGGGTAGACAGCTGGAGGGTATCAGATAGTCAGCCGTTTTCTGACCACAGGAGGATACTATTCAATATCTGCCTTAATGTAGAAATTCCTATTCCCTATCGTAATCCAAAGAGGACCAATTGGCGAAAGTTCGTCAAAGTGGTAGGAAATAAGCTAGGTAGGCATTCGGCACAGGAAATTTCATCAGTGGGGGACCTTGATGCTAACAGTAGCAAGCTCGTGAATTGGTAAGATTCTCTCGAAGCAAAAATCCTGCCCATTCTTCTTGAGGAAAGAAGATGGATTATGGACAGGGAGCTCCGCTGAAACAGTGGAGCTGCTGGTAAAAACGCACTTTCCAGGCTGTAGTTCCAGTCAAATGGAACCGTGGGATTATACAGGGGTAATACCCTCCCTCCGGTTAATAAATGTACTTATAACGGAAAAAAGATAGAATGGGCTATCAACAGTTTTTCGTTATACAAATCCCCAGGACAGGGGGGCATTTTCCCAGCGATGCTACAAAAAACTAGCTGGTGATTCCTTGGATGGAACGCATCTTTAAAGCCTGCATTCGACTTAATCATGTGCCCCTGAATTGGAGAGGGACCAGGGTGGTCTTCATCCCAAAGGTCAATAAGAGGGGACATGAAAGGCCTAAGGATTTCAGACCCATTAGTCTTTCGTCGTTTGTTCTAAAAACGTTTGAAAGACTACTGGACGTCCACATTCGCGGTAGGTTGGATACCTTGGGGCTGTCAACAGCCCAACACGCCTATCTCAGGGGCCGCTCAACAGAGACCGCTTTACATGAAGTGGTCCAAAAGGTAGAGTCGTCCTTCGAAAACAAACAATTTACCCTGGCTGCATTCTTGGACATAGAGGGAGCTTTCAATAATGTCCGGCTGGAAGCAATAGAAGGCGCCCTTCATGTACTCGGAATAGAGGATAGGGACGGCTCTGTGGTCCAGAATGGTAAGCGCTAAACTGGGGGCTAGTGAGGTCACGGCATATCCGTGGAAAGGGACCCCTCAGGGCGGGGTATTGTCACCACTGCTCTGGCTTTGCGTTATAGACAACATACTTCGTGAACTCAACAAGGATGTGGTTAAAGTGGTGGCCTACGCGGATGACGTAGTAATACTGGTATCTGGTCTGTGTCCCAATGTGATTAGTGGCATCATGTAGGGATCACTGAGGAAGCTGAGCAGTTGGGCGGAGAACGCCGTACTAAGCGTTAACCCCTCAAAGACGGAACTAGTGCTCTTCACCACTAGGACGAAAATCCCAAGTTGTAACCTTCCCACTCTTGATGGCCAGGAGTTAAGTCTTTATGATAGGGCCAAATATCTAGTAGTCTTTTTAACACCAAAGCTGAACTGGAGGCTTAACACAGAGCACAGAATCAAATGAGCCTACGGATCTATGTATGCCTGCAAAGGAATGCTAGGTAAAAAGTGGGGTCTGAGGCCAGACCTCATGACCTGGATGTACAAGGCAGTTATTCGACCAATTCTGACATATGTGGCACTCGTATGGTGGAAGGCAGTAGAGGGGAAATACATAACTAACATGCAAGGGAAAGTTCAACGATCTGCCTGCGGAGCGATCACGGGGGCAATTAGGTCGTGTCCCTCGAAAGCTTTAAACGTGATTTGCAATGTTCCACCGTTAGATCTATTTATAAAGGAAACGGCATCTCAAGGGGCCCTAAAGCTTCGGGAGTTGGGCCTTTGGAGGGAGCGTACATACGAGCACGGGGTGGGGGCGGGAGTATTTGCGACTGTCCCGCCCACGTCCTTATGTATGTGGCTTCCCGACTCGGCAAGTGTGTTTCAAGCTGAGATTTTCGCTATCCGAGAGGCGCGCAAAGCGTTAATGGATATCAAAAGTAACGGTAACAGGGTAGCCATTTTCTCCGATAGCCAGGCGGCTCTTGAGGCACCCGGGTCAGATACGATATCATCAGACCTGATTGGGAAGTGTAGGGAGAGCGCCATGATTCTGGCGAGCCAGCAGATCGTTACACTGATATGGGTGCCGGGGCATCGAAACATACAGGGTAATGAGATGGCGGGTGAGCTGGCACGGCGTGGAGCGGCTCTTGACGTCTTAGGAGCAAAGGAGGTCCTTGCACCCCTAGGACTCATCAAGGGTCGCATCTCCTAGCACTGGTTGGGTGAGGGCAACAATAGGTGGAATCGGTTGCGGACCTATAGAGTTTCCAAAAGCATGTGGCCACTATATAACGAAAAACGATCGGTAGCTGTCCTTAAGATGAACAGAAGGGATATATCCAGAGTAGTTGCGGTGCTCACTGGGTATTGGAAAATTGGGGTACATGCGGTATGGATAGGACTGGAACACAATACCTACTGTCGCAGCTGCAAGCGTCCGGAGGCGGAGGAAACGGTTGGGCATCTGCTGCGCGAATGCCCAGCACACTGTCGAAGCAGAATAAAGTCTCTTGGAAAGTCATTTTTCGAAAGCCTCCCAGAAATCAAGGATCTTAGGACGGGAGAGCTTCTCAAATTCATAAACTCCACGGGATGGACATAGGGGGACGGGTTTTTCTCTTAGGTGCGTGAAAATATTCATTAGTATTCTTACAACACCCTTTCATTGCTTAACTCACGAGTTTGTGGTATTGGAGTCAATTGGGACTCGCCACTCCAACCAACCAACCAACCAACCAAGCAAGGGTGGGAATAAAACGGCGCATGCGTATATGAGCTTAGCCCCAGCTTAACCAACGTCGTGTAACTGCGAAAATATTGCAACGTTACTCTAACAGACGTAGAGTCTAGTGCTCAACCCTCCTCCCGGCGGAATACTTTTCGGCGGTTTCGAATATTTCAAGTTTATTGCAAATGAAGTCCCAATCCAGGGGATTCACAAAGCTCGGAACAAGGAAAATTGCAACCTATACTGCACAACCTAATTACAAGAGATAAGATATCTTGGGTCATTCAATCGTTTCAACCATTCAAAACTCCAGGGCCGGACGGAGTTACACCTATACAACTGTAACAATCACTGGAATGCAGCACTAACTGGCTATAGGCTATAATAGGAGGTGTCGTCGCACTTAGTCGCATCCCACGTACATGGAAAAGATCTAGGGTGGTATTTATTCCCAAGGCAGGCAAAGCGTGCCACGCGAAACCGAAAGACTTCAGCCCCATCAGTCTATCTTCGTTTCAATTAAAGGTTATGCACAGGCTGATGGAAGCATCTATCAGGGAGGCAGTGAATGACCAACTTTCTGAAGCACAGTACGCCTATTTGAAGGGTAAATCAACGAAAACGGCATTGCACGAAATTACATCGTGCATAGAGAGATTGTTCTCCTTCAAGGAATACTGCTTGGAGCCTTCCTAGACATAGAAGAAGCGTTCAACAACATCAAACCCGACTCGATCATTAAGGTACTGACTGATATGGGCATTGAATCTCTGCTGGTGGAGCTTGTGCACCAATTGCTGCTATGCAGGGTAGTACAGGCAGACCTTGCTGGGGTATCGGTGAGCAGGTTCGTCAGTAGGGGAACTCCCCAAGGTGGAGTCATATCCCCTTTGCTGTGGGTATTGGCGGTGAAGGAACTGCTAAGGGACATAGAGGAGGGGAGGGGGCAGTAAAGTATACGCTGATGACCTTGCCTTGGTGATAAGTGGGAAGTTTCTGCAAACTCTCCACGATATGATGCAGGTGGAATTAAGAAGGGTCGAAGCATGGGTCTGGGTGTTAACCCAAATAAAACGGAACTGGTGCTCTATACGAGGAAGTCTAAGATACCACTTCTCTCAACTCCGGTGCTGGCAAATACAGTGTTTAAGTTAAGTGAGTCCGCCAACTATCTAGAGCTCACACTTGATAAGAAATTGAACTGGACACAAAAAACCACGGAACGTATCCGTAAGGCCACGGTTGCCCTCTACACATTTAAAACGGCAATTGGACGGAAATGGGGTATGCCCCTATGATAGTGCATTGCATATACACGACCATAGTTAGGCCAATATTGATATACGGGGTGGCGGTATGGTGGCTCGCCCTGAATAAATCTTCTACGGTTCTGGCTCTTCAAAATGTATAAAGATCTGCACTACTATGCATAAGCGGAGCCATCCGCACAACGCCGGAGGCTACGAATGTAATACTGAACCTACTACCCATAGATATTGTAGGCATAAAATATGCAGCATGTGCAGTTATTAGGCTGAGGAAACTGACCACATGGTCTCACTGCAACTATACTGAAATTCTTGACAGATTCTGCATAACTGAATCGACAGATTTCTGCAAACCACATACCAACTTTAACAAGGGATAAGATATATTAATCCCTGAGAGGAAACAGTGGGTGAATTACACAGATTTTCCCACTGACAAGCATTCAGATCTACACAGATAGATCTAAACTGGATAACAGGGTCGGAGGGGGTGTCTGTCCTATATAGGCCTAAGGGTGCCACTCTGATGTGGCGAATAGTATATGAGCGTTGATACAAACATATTCTGAGGTAAGTATATACACATGTGCATTATTACACTCATTATATAAAATAATAATGGTTTCATCCAAATTTTTGTAACCAAAATTAATACATCCGCTATTTTGGATTAAGTTATGGCTATGCACTGATTGTTTTGTAAGCAAAGTTTGTCATATTGTTCGCTTTATTTTAGGAATATTGGTTTCATATCATCGCCACTATGTGAGTGTTCTTCATCCCATTTAGAGAGCTTTATCATAAATAAGCATTTTTTTCGTTAATATCTTTAGAACGACTCAAGATTTTTGCTTTCCGCCTTCGGATAATTAATACTGAGGTCAAGCCAAGTCTTTTAGGACACGTATTAGCAGTCGACCGCTGTTATAGACTTTTACAATGTATATATGTATATTAGGGCGGGTCGATTTAAAAATCGCTCATTGCTCTGTGAAAATCGTATTCTAAGGATGAAAATAAGAAATTTTGCCGAAGGAACCATACCTCTAAAACGAATTCTGGTGTCCCCAATTTGGGTCGAACTTTTGGGTAGCGGTAAATTTTGAAAAATCCCACTTTGACCCATTTAGAGTGCTCCAATCGAGTCCAAATGTATGACCGGCCCCACTAACTTTGGAGGCCCGACCCACCGATGCCAGTGGCATACCCCCTGTAACCCCCCTGGGGGTTCACAATACAAACATTTCAAAAAATCGCCGGTTTTGCACTTTACATGAAAAAATCAGCTAAATGGCTATGTTTTTTCTTTATTTTTATTTATTTATTTATAATAATATTTATTATTTATTTATAATAATATCTATTTTTTATCTCAAGAAATTTATTTAGTCAGAACATATGTAAATGAAAAAAATAATTTAAGTGAGTTGGCAATTTCGCACGGCTCTCTAATGTCGTCGCCATAACAGCCTCTACATTTTCCGGTATAACCCGTTTGGAAACGCTAGCTAGCAATTGAACATGTCGTTCCATTCCTTGTATGTGTGATGGAATTTTTGGATCATTAAACGGTGGATCATCTTGATTTAAATATTCTTTCAATGTATCGTACGGAATGCTTCGCGTGAATGGTGGTTCAAATACGATATTTATATCATTCAAATTGATCATTTCCGTATAACTTGTGCAATTAAAGTTTATATCTGGTTTTTTATAAAGTCTAAGTTACATTGTCAAGCAATTTATTCAATTTATTAAATACACTTTTTTTCAGCATTATTTCCATACCAAGTTTTTCCCAAATTCCAATAAACTTATCTTGTACTTGAATAGTGAATGACTTATGGGAAAACTTTTTTTGTTCTGTTTTAGCACGTTCGCTTAAGTAAAAATAATATCCCAAGATATCCAGATGGGTTGGTAAATTAAGATCAGTTAAATCAGTAGACACACCAAAAACAGTAACATCGTGCTTGGGTATATGACTCATTGGGTTTTCGATAGTTGTTGATGTAGTTGCTTCATCTTGCGTTGTAGAGGATGGTGGATCCATTGTAAACTTTTTGATTTGGAATGGTCACTTCACTTATTATTTTTTTTGAAATATTTTTTTATCTGAAATTAGCACTTCACACTTTGAGTTCTTCACAACGACTTAATGCATTCACAAAAACTGTTGCGTTATATATGGTCTACGAGACGAGGTAATAAGAATGAAATGGTAATTTCAATTCTACCTGCTGTGTCTTGTGGTGGCTTAAAAAAACAACAAAAGCAATTTTACGACATGCAAATGCATCACAGTGATGCCTTGGTTTTAAAAGGGTTGTAAAAACGCTAGTTTCTAATAATTTTTTTTAATTTCTTTTCTATTACTCAGTTAAATTCATTTTTTCATTTACATATGTTCTGACTAAATAAATTTCTAAAGAGAAAAATAAACTCCAAAAAGAAAACACATAGGCATTTCGCAGATTTTTTCATGTAAAGTGCAAAACCGGAGATTTTTTTAAATGTTTGAATAGGGAACCCCAAGGGGGGTTACAGGGGCTGTGCCACTGGCATCGGTGGGTTGGTCCTCCAAAGTTATTGCGGATCGGTCATACATTTGGACTCGATTGGGGCACTCTAAATGGGTCAAAGTGGGATTTTTCAAAATTTGCCCCTATCCAAAAGTTCGAACCAAATTGGGGGACACCAGAATTCGTTTTAGAGGTATGGTTCCTTCGGCAAAGTTTCTTATTTTGATCCCTAGAATATGATTTTCACAGAGCAATGGGCGATTTTGTTGCCTCCCCACAAATCGACCCGACCTAATGTATATATTTTCAGGGAAAATATCCAACCATATCGAAAAAATAATGTATGATAGGCAAACAAATGTGTTTGGAATTTCCAATGTAAGTAATAAATAAAATAAAAGAAAAATAAACTTTTTTAAAAATAAGCTTTTATTATTGGTCAATAAAATTAACTAAAAAGTAAAAAATAAATTGACTGTAAAGAAATATAACACATTATAAGGATGCCAAGGAGCTTGGCGAAACGTAGGGTGATATTGGAGAAAAAGTACGAGTTTTTACTTGGACTAACTACACTAGACCAGCAAAGCCTAATAAAATTCTAATAAATAACAAACTGGTCAGCAAATTATTAATACATTATAATAATACATTATAAGTTCATTGTATATATAGGCGGCCACCGTGGTGTGATGGTAGCGTGCTCCGCCTATCACACCGTATGCCCTGGGTTCAACTCCCGGGCAAAGCAACATCAAAATTTTAGAAATAAGATTTTTCAATTAGAAGAAAATTTTTCTAAGCGGGGTCGCCCCTCGGCAGTGTCTGGCAAGCGCTCCGATTGTATTTCTGCCATGAAAAGCTCTCAGTGAAAACTCATCTGCCTTGCAGATGCCGTTCGGAGTCGGCATAAAACATGTAGGTCCTGTCCGGCCAATTTGTAGGGAAAAATCAAGAGGAGCACGACGCAAATTGGAAGAGAAGCTCGGCCTTAGATCTCTTCGGAGGTTATCGCGCCTTACATTTATTTATTTTTATTATAAGTTCATTGTAACCTTTAACGATAATTAGGCTTTTTCGTCTGCGACAAAAAAGTTCCATATTGTACATAATTATATATTTTTACCATTAAAACTATACACCTAAATTATTAAATCTTACAGTTTATATCACAGTCCTAATTGTTCTAATAAAAAGCGTGTTAAATTTTGATGGTATAATTAAGAACATTTAGGACCTCTCAATATTTACTCAAGTTAGCGTGTTAACGGACAGACGGGCGGACGGACATGGCTCAATCAAATTTTTTTTCGATACTGATGATTTTGATATATGGAAGTCTATATCTATCTCGATTCCTTTATACCTGTACAACCCACCGTTATGCAATAAAAGTTAATATATTCTGTGTGCAAAGCACGCTGAGTAAAAAAAAAAAACAAGTAAGGAAGGCTAAGTTCGGGTGTAACCGAACATTACATACTCAGTTGAGAGCTATGGAGACAAAATAAGGAAAATCACCATATAGGAAAATGAACCTAGGGTAACCCTGGAATGTGTTGTTTGTACGATATGGATATCAAATGAAAGGTGTTAATGAATATTTTAAAAGGGCGAGGGCCTTAGTTCTATAGGTGGACGCCTTTTCGAGATATCACCATATAGGTGGACCAGGGGTGACTCCAGAATTTGTTTGTACGATATGGGTATCAAAAGAAAGGTGTTAATGAGTTTTTTAAAAGGGCGTTGGCCTCAGTTCTATATGTGGGCGCATTTTTGAGATATCGCCATAAAGGTGGACCACGGGTGACTCTAGAATTTGTTTGTACGATATGGGTATCAAATGAAAGGTGTTAATGAGTATTTTAAAAGGGAGTGGGCCTTAATTCTATAGGCGGACGGCTTTTCGAGATATCGCCATAAAGGTGGACCAGGGGTGACTCTAGAATTTGTTTGTACGATATGGGTATCAAATGAAAGGTGTTAATGAATACTTTAAAAGGGCGAGGGCCTTAGTTCTATAGGTGGACGCCTTTTCGAGATATCACCATAAAGGTGGACCAGGAGTGACTCTAGAATTTGTTTGTACGATATGGGTATCAAAAGAAAGGTGTTAATGAGTTTTTTAAAAGGGCGTTGGCCTCAGTTCTATAGGTGGGCGCATTTTTGAGATATCGCCATAAAGGTGGACCACGGGTGACTCTAGAATTTGTTTGTACGATATGGGTATCAAATGAAAGGTGTTAATGAGTATTTTAAAAGGGAGTGGGCCTTAGTTCTATAGGCGGACGGCTTTTCGAGATATCGCCATAAAGGTGGACCAGGGGTGACTCTAGAATTTGTTTGTACGATATGGGTATCAAATGAAAGGTGTTAATGAATACTTTAAAAGGGCGAGGGCCTTAGTTCTATAGGTGGACGCCTTTTCGAGATATCACCATAAAGGTGGACCAGGAGTGACTCTAGAATTTGTTTGTACGATATGGGTATCAAAAGAAAGGTGTTAATGAGTTTTTTAAAAGGGCGTTGGCCTCAGTTCTATAGGTGGGCGCATTTTCGAGATATCGCCATAAAGGTGGACCACGGGTGACTCTAGAATTTGTTTGTACGATATGGGTATCAAATGAAAGGTGTTAATGAGTATTTTAAAAGGGAGTGGGCCTTAGTTCTATAGATGGACGCCTTTTCGAAATATCGCCATAAAGGCGGACCAGGGGTGCCTCTAGAATGCGTTTGTACATTATGAGTATCAAACGAAAGGTGATAATGAGTATTTTAAAAGGGAGTGGGCCTTAGTTCTATAGGCGGACGGCTTTTCGAGATATCACCATAAAGGTGGACCAGGAGTGACTCTAGAATTTGTTTGTACGATATGGGTATCAAAAGAAAGGTGTTAATGAGTATTTTAAAAGGGAGTGGGCTTCAGTTCTATAGGTGGGCGCCTTTTCGATATATCGCCATAAGTTGGACCAGGGGTGACCCTATAATGTGTTTGTACAATATGGGTGTCAAATTAAAGGTATTAATAAGAATTTTAAAAGGGAGTTGTGGTAGTTGTATATGTGAAGGCGTTTTAGAGATTTCGACCAAAATGTGGACCAGGGTGACCCAGAACATCATCTGTCGGGTACCGCTAATTTATTTATATATGTAATACCACGAACAGTATTCCTGCCATTATTCCAAGGGCTTTCGATTTCGCCCTGCAGAACTTCTTC
The DNA here is from genome assembly GCF_040869045.1 of Eurosta solidaginis. Classification (NCBI taxonomy): domain Eukaryota; kingdom Metazoa; phylum Arthropoda; class Insecta; order Diptera; family Tephritidae; genus Eurosta; species Eurosta solidaginis. The sequence goes on along the minus strand of NC_090321.1, from coordinate 174,172,512 downwards.
ATTTTCTTCTACTTAATATGGTAGGTGTCACACCCATTTTACAAAGTTTTTTTCTAAAGTTATATTTTGCGTCAATAAACCAATGCAATTACCTTGTTTCATACCTTTTTTCGTATTTGGTATAGAATTATGGCATTTTTTTCATTTTTCGTAATTTTCGAAATCGAAAAAGTGGCGTGATCATAGTCGGATTTCGGCCATTTTTTATACCAATACAGAGTGTGTTCAGATAATTATGTGAACTGAATTTAGTAAAGATATATCGATTTTTGCTCAAGTTATCGTGTTAACGGCCGAGCGGAAGGACAGGCGATCTACTGTGGATAAAAACTGGGCATGGCTTCAACCGATTTCGCCCTTTTTCACAGAAAACCGTCATCGTCCTAGAGTCTAAGCGCCTACCAAATTTCACAAGGGTTTGTAAATTCGACTTATGGCATTAAATGTATCCTAGACAAATCGAATGAAAAAGGGCGGAGCCACGCCCATTTTGAAATTTTCTTTTGTTTTTGTATTATGTTGCACCATATCATTACTGGAGTTGAATGTTGACATAATTTACTTATATACTGTAAAGATATTAAATTTTTTGTAAAAATTTCACTCAAAAAAAATTTTTTTTTTTATTTATTTATTAATTTATTTGAATTAGTCTACGAACATGAAAAACATTCTTATAGAATATGAGTAAATAAAATTTAGCAAATTAATAGATTATATTAAATTTAAAGTATAAAGAAAATATGATTTCGAGACCGAAAAGTCAATATCGATAGAATTAGAGATTATATTGAATTCATTAACAGCCATTGACAAAGGGGCGTTCCGAAGATAGTTTGTCTTAAAGTTTTCGCAATAAAAAATATTTGAAAATCGCAGTGTCCTTTGCGGGACATTAAGATAAATGCGGTCCAGAAGGTAAGTACAGTAAACAGTTCCTTGTATAATGCCAAAAACAAAAGTTAACGAGGGGACATACCTTCTTTTTTCTAAAGATTTAAGATTTATTAACAATGATCGAGACCTGTAGGAGGGAACTGGTTCCGGGAAGCGAAGGCAAAGCAAAGCGTATTTAAGAAACACTTTTTGAACACGTTTTATCCTGTCTATTCTAAATTGATGAAATGGACGCCATATAAAGGCTGCCTACTCCAGATGGGGACGTACAAAAGTGGTGTAAAGCACCTTTAATGTATATGGATTGGAGAAATCAGAACTATTTATAATAGGAATGTCTTCAAACACTAACAAATGTTGTGCTTACCAAAGTGCTTACCGGCTTCATCACGGGACACTGTCCTATTGCAACGATGATTATTCGATAGGTAAGGTACGCTGGCCGGTCAATAAAGATTTTTCATAGACTGAATGTGTTCAAAGTGTTACTAGAATTTCTTTTCTAAGGCCTAGCTTAATTGCTGCCTCCATATCTAGCAACTCTGCTATCCTTAAAAGCTAGAGCATTGTCCTGGCTAGGGCAGGACACGAACACAGAACGTGGTCAATAGTTTCTTCCTTCAGCTTGCACTTCCTACATCTGCTGTTACTGACGAGGCTTTACTTAAAAAAATGTGACGACAAAAGGCAGTGTCCATTTAGTATGTGTATTTAGTCTTCTCCCTTCCGAGATATGAGCCAATTTGTTGGTCTAATATCGTAGGATTTTCCCATGATCTTAGAAATTTTGCAGCCCTGAGCTACTGTCCACGCCTTTCCTGCTTAATGGATCATATGCAATGCCTGACTTCTTTTTATTTCTCCCAAAAGATCGGCATGTCTACTGTCAATTCAGCGAGTGTTGCACCCTCCTTGCCAGCTCATCAGCCTTTTCATTAGCTTCTATCCCGTAATGACCGAGAACCTAGTACAGATATTTGGTTCGGCCTGAACGAAGTTTTTCCAATGCTTCTTGCGTTCCAGGACATTTATTGATAATGTGCCGTGTGAGATTATTGCCTTAATCGCGGCCTGACTACCAATGTATATATTGACGTGACTGTAGCCTAAGTAGGCTTCCTCCAACATTTCTGCTGCTTTCTTCACGGCCAACCGCCTGTAAGACGCTGAAATAATCTGGCAGCTTTTAAATAAAAATAAATGAATGTATGGCGCGATAACATTCGAAGAGATTTCACTTCCGATTTGCGTCGTACTCTTAATTTTTCCTACAAATTGGCGGTAGGTGACTTGTTTTATGTGGAATCCGAACGGAATCTGCAAGGCAGATGAGTTTTCACTGAGAGCTTTTCATGGCAGAAATACACCCGGAGTGCTTGCCAAACATTGCAGAGGGGCGACCCGGCTTAGAAAAGCTTTCTTCTAATTGAAAACCTTGTTTCTAAAATGCTTTGGCCGGGGCGAGAACCCAGGATCTTCGGTGTGGTAGGCGGAACACGCTACCATTACACCACGGCGGCCGTCTTTAGGATCTACTTATTTCTGGATCAGACCCGACCTCTTCCATTAATTTAGAATCATTGGTATACACGTGTATAGTATGTTCTGCATTTGTGCACCCTAGCACAAACCCTCTGGCTTAATTGCGGCCCCAAGATCTCTTTCGAAGCTCAGGTACTAGACCATTCTTCGATAACATTTAATAAATTTTCTTAAGAAACTGGAAAGATGGAGAGGAAGACAATTTCTTTTCCGATGACCACGGCTACAAACAAACTACTCAAATTTCCTAGTGCGATAAGAAAGGTGGATCTTTGTTATTTCTTTCATTTGGAAAACATAATGCTTTTCGAAGCCTAATTAAAAAGTATCCGCGAGAACGAATTCATCCCCATCTAACAATCGTTGAAGGTGTTTACAATGGTTGAAAATGGGAAAAATTATTCCCCATTTTTCAAAGAACACAAAAACTAGCCCCGTTTTCGAATATACAAGAAAACAGTCTGAATGCAGGTATATCTGCACATTAGATCGTAACATACTCACACAAATATGTACACACATTTTTGGCTATGTATATACGAACTATAAATATAAGGAAAATAATACAAACAGATCAGAACAAAAAATGTCACTGAAGATGGCACAACGATGTAGTCGGCTTTTCTATAAATTAAGTTTGACAAGTAATGACGGAATCTCGTTCAAATATATATCGAAGTGTGAGAAGTTCACCTGCAGGCCCTATCAGTTGTGCAAGCAGACTGTAAACCAAAGCTTAAAATCTTATTTGATTGGGACTTGCGGACATTGAAGTAACTTTAACTTATCCAAGAGATTATCAAAATCGACATAACCATTTACCGCCATTGAAAACAAACCTTTGCAATTAGTTGTATAGTCTAAGTACTGAAGCGGTTAAAATCCCGGGGTTCGACGGAGTAAAAACTACCCAACTTGAAGCAAGGATGAAATCTTACAAGCCTCGTTTCAAAGGTTACTGTTAATTAAATAAATAAAAAAATAAATAAATGTAAGGCGCGATAACCTCCGAAGAGATCTAAGACCGAGCTTCTCTTCCAATTTGCGTCGTGCTCCTCTTGATTTCCCCTACAAATTGGCCGGACGGGACCTACATGTTTTATGCCGACTCCGAACGGCATGTGCAATGCAGATGAGTTTTCACTGAGAGCTTTTCATGATAGAAATACACCCGGAGCGCTTGCCAAACACTTAAAACCCTTATTTCTAAAATTTTGATGTTGCTTTGCACGGGGTGTAAACCCAGGGCACACGGTGTGGTAGGCGGAGCACGCTACCATCACATCACGGTGGCTGTTAACTAGTTCGTATAAATTATAATTAAAATAAGGTTAGCCAATTATAGCCACTAACCTGAAAATTTCCGCTACAATTTGTGTGAAAAGACGGCCTTCAATTGCCATAAAAGTTTACTCAAGTTCGCGTCGTGCAAGTAGAAGTAAACAATAACATTTTGTGTTCATTATCAAAGCCCTTTGTTCAAATAATTCTCAATTTTCGAAATCAACCTTCGACACAAATTTAATACATATTTGATTTGGCAAGCTTTCCAAACATCACAATTACTTACTTTATTCACACTGTGTACATACATAACTCAAACGTATAATGGGCCAACTGCTGGACCCAAAAATAACCTTCAACCAAATAATGTTCACATTTTTATCAAATTCAGTTTCCTATTTTATTATTTGCTATTTTTTGTTTGTTTTATTTACATCATGCGTTTTTGGCTCACAAATTCGCTTAGAGAAGAATACGAATGAAAATAAATATAAATGGATAAATATATTATGGCATTACAATAAGTAAATAGAATCAAATTTCTACAGTTATGCATATAAAATGGGATTGACATGGCAAATATATCCAACGAACGAAGCGGAACTAATTTGTGTTCAGTTCAAATAGAGGCTTTTAAGCTGAATGAAATAGTAGCCGTGTTTTTATACACGCTTATACGTTTACGTTTACGCGTAAAAAAAACGCCTATCCTCGCTTAGATAATGCTTAGGAGACCCACCTAGCGGCAGTGGTTAAACAACTAGCTACAGCACAGGGTGTACCGAAAAGCGGAGACACAACCCTCTGTTGTATGTCTGTGTATAACATATAGCTGAATCAGTTGCGATGAATAGTGGACGCGCATAGAATACATCGAATTGGTGTAGAGGATGAAATAGACACACATGTATGTATTTCAGTTACATCTGAGTATAATGCGTATTGAAATTTAGTAGTACAAATTTTATGCGCAGCAATTTCAGAGGTGTATTTAAAGTTTGACGCTTAGCAGTCCATATAATGTTTAAGCGTAAACGTCTATAGATGTAAAAAAAACAACACAGCTATTGAAGAAGTACACCCATATGCATAATGGAATAATATATAGTGAATATGAGCTACTAAATGTAGACATCCCCCCATATGAGCAAGGACCAGAAAGTTAAGAAATACGAATGAAGCTCTGTTGCACGCTTGAATCCATCCATTATAAATAACGACCTTTGCTAGGGAAAGGTTAAGAAGAGCTTGTAGTAGAAGGATAAGCAATGAAAACGAAGTTATATAAATATTCGCTTGTATGGGAGCATACGCTGCAACGGTTCCATCATATCTGTTATGGCCAATGATTGATAGGATATAAAAATACCGAGTAAAAAAATTTATCACGCTGTCGCAAAAGCTAAATTTGCGTACAAAAGTTTACAGACAAGACAGACGGACTGACCTGTTTATATGTGCTCAACTTGCCTTTGTGAGCACTTCAGTAAATTCACTGGTCGGCTCATTTCATTTGCTCATGGTGCATACAAACACCAGTCCTAACTTCATTTTTGTTCATTTTATTCATAAAAAACATATCAATATAAACATTTAGTAAGGAAATAAAATTAATTTATACTCCAATTTCATAAAAAATAAATTAATTAATTTACAGATGCAATATGCGTTTTATATAAATTGTTTTAATTCAAGCATTTGACCACTCTTTTCTTATTCTACTAAAACATATCTGTGAAATTGGAGTTCCGCAAAAGGATGAAAAAGTTCTGCAAAATTACGCCCAATCGTCCCGTTTTTCCAAAAGTGAAAATTTAAAAATAACAAGTAAGGCTTCATACCTTTCATGAATGGGGCTGCACAATAATCTTATCCCATTAGCGATATCCAAATAATCGGCTGTATAAGATAAGAAATATATAGTGAACAGATGTACATATCTAAGCGATTTTTAAGATAAATATAACATAAAATAGTTTGCATTTAAACGGACAGAGGGACATGGCTAAATCAACTCAGCTCTTCATACTGATTATTTCAGTATACTTAATGGTGGGGTCTACCTATTTTCCTTTAAGGATTTACAATTTTGGGATTCGTGACGAAGTTAATTTACCATTTCATTTTCATGAAAGGTATAAAAAAACATTTTGTTCTGTGTAGATTTTCAATAGTCCTGGAGTTCCTGACTCTTTTCCTTTTTTTCTCATTTTCAGGAACTCTAAAACTAATGAAAACCTGCTCAGAAAATCCATTTTCGGTTTTTAAATTTTTTAAAGTTTTTGATTTTTGGAAAAATGTTATCTCATTTGTAGATGCGATTCGTACTGGTTCAAGTCCATCCTTAGCACTATAGCATTACAGAGCTCATTTAAGAGTTACCGTCTTGTGTGAACTTTGAAATTTATCCTCCCTATAAGCACGAAGTTTGTTTCCTTCGAACCGATGCAACGATACAACTTAAAGTTTACTTCAGAAAACGCCCATAAATATTCCTAAAATCAAAAAAAAAATTTCGATTGGAAGCAGTTTTTAAGTAAATGAACAGCCAATTGAATCGAATGGCAAACACGCGGAACTGAAACGATATCAGGTTGCTGTTGCTTAAAGAAAGCTACTATTCCTCGTTTTCTGCCTACCATAACGCTAGCATTGTCGACTAAAAATTTTAACATGCAGCTCAAGTTCATTCATTATTCTTTAACGTTAGTTTACATCGAACTGTTTATCTAAATTTTCGAAAATTTTGAATATAAGCTTAAAAGGAGCTAAACATTTTTTGAAAAAAGCCTAAAAAAGCTTAAAGCTAAATCACAATTTTTCAAACTAAACGGAGAAAAAAAAGCTAAACCTAGCTTTAAAAAAAACTAATAGGGAAACACTGCTCGTTACGCTCTTCTATCAAAAGATTACTAAAATTAATTACACAAAAACATTTGGTATATATAAAGAAGAAATTTTTCATTCTTATTACTAATAATTCAAAGAAACAATTTTTATACGCGCGTGGCTTATATTAAACTATATTATGTCACATTTGTTTATCAAATTTAACTTTAACCCCCAACTGCTCTTAATGCACTTGTCAGAGAAGAAAATAATAGCATGACACTTTAATTCTTTGCAGAAATTTTCAAAAACTTAGCAAAGCATAAAGAAGATTTAAAACACATGCCCGCATAAAATGTGGAATATTTTGAATAAAAAAGACAAAAAGGGCAGAAAATTAATCTATTCAAAAGCCAAAGTTGCCAAAATAATATATTTTAACACTTGATAAAACTTTAATCTACTTGAGTCTATAGAGCAAATTACATACTGATGATACATTTGTTCACTTCATACGCATGCAAGTTGAGTCCGTTGTAATACGAGTCTGTGTGCATCAGTTTGTTGGCCAACCGATGGTAGATTTATTAACTTTTAAGTTTATTAATTTTATATACAAAATCGTCTTGTGATTTGAAAATCAGTGGTTGGTACTGTGTTAAAGGTCTCATATCCTTTAAAAATATGTGAACAACAGTTTTATTACAGATACATATTCAAGAAATCTTTGGTATTCTCATTCCTGCCTAGCAATAGCAGATATACCTTTACTTACATATATATATTCATGTGTATGTATGTAATATATGTCCTTATAGATGAACTCTCTGTACGCTGATGGCTTACTAAGATTTCTGAGGTCAATTTGCTGCAAAGGTAACAATAACAACTTCCGAAGCTTAAAAGTTAACCGCTTGTTAATACAAATTTGTGTGTACTAGGCATCTTGCGAATGAAGCATTTTGGACTTTTGTGGATTCGAATCCGGATTACAAGTTGTCAAAGAAATAAGTTAGAATTAGGGCCAATAGTGGAGTTCTGTAACAATTTTTTGACATCTTACTTAGCGCAGTCAAGCGAATTACCACCAATAGAAAGCATAAAGCCTATAAAATATGAAGACGAGGGGCTGCCGAAACCTTTACTGGCCTAACTATTGGGTTGCCAAGATGCAAAAAAGTTTGCATTGCGGCGAATGAGGACACGATGAAAAACTTGGTTTCGTTCAAGTAAGAATAGGCGTATTCGCACCTTTTCGGAAACGTCACTGTTAACGGATATAACTACAACACGCCGAACCAGCATTATAAGCGTAAACAATTCCAGCTTAGAAGTCGAACGGAGAATAACTTTTGCCAACAAAGGCTACTTTGGGCTGAGTAGGTAATTAACAACTAAATCGCTCTCTCGGCGAACACAATCGCATTTTACAAGTCGCTCATCATACATGTACTGATGCAGGGTTCGAAATCATTGGCGGTGTCGAGAGATTATGGGATAGCTCTTAAGAATTGGAGTGGAAAATATGAATATAAAAATAAATGTAAGGCGTGATAACCTCCGAAGATATTTTATTAAGCCGAGCTTTTCTTCCTATTTGCGTCGGTTTCCCTTTCATTTTGCATACAAATTGGAGAGACGGGACCTACATGTTTTATGCCCACTTCGAATGGTATATGCAAGGTAGACGGATTTCCACTGGGAAGCTTTTCATGGCACAAATACACTCGGAGTGCTTGCCGAATCACTGCCGAGCGGCGATCCCGCTTAGAAAAATGTTCTTCTAATTGAAAAATTTTGTAAAATTTTGAAGTTGCTTTGCACGGCGTGTGAACTCAGGATCTTCGGTATGATAGATGGAGACCGTTACCACCACACAACGGTGACCGTCAATTTGATCACATTGCCATGACAGGTTATGTGAATCAAAGTGGACGCTCTAACGGAGTACACGTACACTGAGTTGGGAGAGGCAGTTGGATGGTGGCTTGATCTCTCTTGGTGGTCCTAATTGGCGTCGGCTATCGCGAAACAGGGACGGCCAAAATTACCAAGTCGGTTAAGCGCCAATCAATATTGATGATTGTCTGCTGAATGGAAGATCATGCTTCAGCACAAATGATCTATCTGAGCAGATTTCCAAGATCGATCTTACTGGCTTTTTTTTAAGGCCCATCTCATAATTCTTGTTACAAAAGCGAGTCCTACACTACTCCTGCATTTACTAAGTCTTTTAAGGAAAAATAAGCTAAAAGCGCGAATGGATAAAAAAAAAATTGGTTCAGAAAGTATTCCTATCGACACCCCATTTTGGCAGCCGAAGAAGGGCCTCCGTTGAGTGTGGAAAATTAAGTGGAGGAGTACCTTCCGTCACTTGGTGCTCGAACTTGGCGTGAAATATTGCAAAGCAGGAATGGCTGGTGCAACTTGCTAGGAAACGGATAAGTCAACTGGACGTTTAGGGGTTAGATCAAATATTTTTAACACTGCTTGGAGTAAGAAAATAGTTCGTACAAAAACCAAATTTAGTATTGAAAATTTAATTTGCGTGTATAAATTTGTTTGGAGTACAAAGAGCAAAGCTGCTGCTAAAGTTCAATCGGACGTGGGGTATGATAAAATGCAGAGTAACCAATGATTAACCGATGATTGTATGTCATTTTCCAACCTCTCAAGTACAAACAGCAAATTAAATGATTTGAAATTAATTTCTTTAGCAACCATATATTGAAACATACCAGCACATTCAACAGCATTTGGGTTGTACTAAGAAAATTGACCAGACCAAAGGTTGTATGTGACAAATAAAATTATGTGCTCTTTTGAAAGGATTCTTTGTTATTCGTAAATAGTGATTACATATGTATGTTTGTATATACATAGACTGTGTGGAGAAGCCGAAAAAGGTTGGTGAGCTACATAAATAAATATAATTTCAAATCGGTGGTGATGTCATGACGAAGGTACCAGGTTCGAATTTAAGTGTTGTTGAAACGTCAAACTCTGGCAATGTTTTACTCCGAAGCATCTCAGCAAAAGTTTTAATGCTGTTGCAGATGCCATTATGAGTTAGCTTAAATGTGCTTCGTGTCTTTAGTTTGTAAGCAATATTATATGTTACGAAAACTTTGACCTTGATATTGTAACGAATTTTGGGAAATCCTTGTTATTATACACACTCTGCAAAGGTTCGAATCGCTACATTGTCGAATAAACAACTCCAATATTCAGTAATGCCAAATGGTCTTTGGTACTTTGAGAGTACTTCACAATAACACTTATACTTCACAACTAATTGCGCGTTTAAATCAAACTGATTAGTCATTCCTCAGCTTGCGCTGCTTTTATACTCTCTGTTGTCCGCATATTTCTCCAAAGGTCTAGACGTTTCACCTTCTAGAATCTCCCGCTTGGTTATCAGCTATATGCGCGTGTATGTGTGAGAACCAACTTCGTCTGATGACTACAGGTGTGTGCGTGAGTTATTCTTCGTCGCCTTTTATGTACGTGTGTAAATAGATTAAATTCTTGTGTTCATGTACACAAGAGTGGCAGCTTGCTTTACTGTTGTTGTGCCTTTATTTACTAACGGCTTAGTGATGCTAAAATTCGCCACAATATATAAGAGTTCATACCAAATTATATTATATCAAACTTTTGTCTATAAGCTAAACGGCAAGTGACTACAGAAAACGTAAAAACCATTTTTAAACGACTTTAAATTGAAGTTCGATTTTAATTGAATTACGACCATAAATTTAGAAAATCATGAACCAATTTATTTAGAAATGAGATAACAAAAGGCGTGGAAACAAAGTACTCGTAAAATTTGATGTGTAAGCATTTTAAATAAACAAGAGGTCCCCAGCGGTCGTCATGGTGCGGTGTTAGCGTGCTCCGACTAATCCGACAGACCTGGGTGCAAGTCCCGGAAAACGCTAAGTGGGTTTGCCTCTTGGCAGTGATTTGGCAAAGACTCTGACTGTGTATCTACCCCCATAAGCTTTCCCACGAAAATACTTATCCTTGCAACTACCGGTTGGAGTCAGCATGAACCATGTAGGCCCCATCCCACAAATTTGTTGGAAAAATTAAAAAGGAGAACGACGCAAATTGGTAAAGAAGCTCGGCCTTAATTCTATCGGAGCTAAATCGCGCAAAGTATTTTGTTCTTTTACAGCTCGTTCAGTGGTAGAAGTCAAACTAAAACAGCAGACTAAACTATCTTAGGGACTCCTGTAGGATATCTCGGAATGTTATCTGGATCCTTAATATATCAGTTGGGGGTCTTGATAGAAGTGTTATGAGAATCTGTTTAATTACAAGTCAATAAGCCGTCGGTGAAGAAGTTATTAATAGCAAATCGATAACATGCCGATTACAAATCGATACCTCCGCGAAACAAACCTATAAGACGCTGATAACAAATGGCCTTGGGTTTTTTAGTGAGAAATAAGCTATCTACACAAAACAGCTACCAGTTTTAGGGAGCTTTGACTAGAAATATGTTTTTTTTTCCTACACTTTCCAACGGGTTTCGAACTATCGAAAAAAGGGGTAAGATCAGAGTAGAAACAACATGTAGAAGTACCAAGAAAAGAACTAGATCTAAACTGTAAATTTAACACTAGTTTGGAACTATCGAAATAGTTGGATAAATGGAGTAGATCTATACTAAAAATTTTTCGGCACAAGAAGGATGAATCGGTCTCTAAGGGTATCTTTTATAGTGTCTATTATCAGTATCTATTATAAAATGCGGCCGCCGTGATATGATGATAGCGTTCTCCGCCTATTACACCAAAGATCCTGGGTTCACGCCCCAGGCAAAGCAATACCAAAATTTTAGAAACAAGTGTTCGGCAAGCACTGCGATTGTATTTCTGCCATGAAAAGCTCTCAATGAAAACTCAACTGCTTTGAAGATGACGTTCGGAGTCGGCGTAAAACATGTAGGTCCCGTCCCAACAATTTGTAGAAAAATTAAAAAAAGCACGACGCAAATTGGAAGAGAAGCACGGTTTAAAATCTCTTCGGAGGTTATCGCAACTTAAGTTTTATTTTTTTTTACTGTCAAAAGTTCATGTACTTTCATCGAGACTCGTTTAAGGAAAAATGTTTGCTTGGTTTAGTCCACTTAACTAAAGGTAGTCTTTTTCATATATTCGATGAAAAGGTATCATTAACATGGTCGTCTACAAAAAGAACACTGATAAACTATCAAATATCCACCTAGATTTTACTGATAGGAGGCAGACTAGAAACAACGAATCAGAGTCAGGGGTTGTTGTTTTTGTAGCAGTGTTTCGCCCCATCCAATAGGAGTGACCGATCACAAATTTTCATCAATATACTCTAACGGTAGTCCAAGGAAACTTGCAGTTTCCACAGTGGTGGACCATAGTGAGAGGCGTGTCAGAGGAGTTGGTTCAACACTGCAATTGAAGAGATAGTTGGTGTCATGTGGGGACAAATGGCAAGCAGGACATACATTTTGTATGTCGGTGTTGATTCTGGATAGGGAAGAGTTTAACCTGTTACAGTACCCAGATAGAAGTTGAGCTATAGGGACCGTTTCACTAGGGAGAGGGCGTTCCTTTTCTGAGAGTTCTGGGTATTTTTGTTTAAGAACTGGATTCGCCGGGTAAATACTGGCATAGAGGTCTGACGCCTGTTTGTGGATATCACTGAGGACCTCTTTGTGCTTTTTTGCTTCATACGGCTGTGTTCTCAGGTGTCGTATTTCCTCATAATGCTTATGGAGATGACCTCTCAAGCCACTGGGAGGTGTGGCTTACTCAATCAGATGCCTGTTCGGATGACCAGGTTTCTGGGTATTCAACAGAAATTGTTTGTTTGGCATTTCATTTCTCTACCTAGTTTATTTTCTATTTTCTTCCAGTGAGTAATATTTGGGCTTGACGAGCATATCGGGTACGCACCGGCAAGAGATTTGAGGATTTTGTTACGGTTCTGGATGTTAGGTACAATTGCGGTTGCATGATCACCAAAATGTAGATCCTAATCCGACGTCACATCCCAGATTTTTGGGTGTAAGACAGTCGGTAGCGTAATGCCATCGACGTGGATATCCAACATGCGCTATATTTGCCGTATCCATGTTGTAAATAAGGTAGTTGATGATTTAGGCGGTGACAATGTCAGTTTTCGCGAGGCTATAAAACTGGAGACATAAGGGAAATAGCTGTTTATTTTATTACAAAGCTCATCGATGTTTGGGCCTGGGCTTGTGGCCATTATTGAGCAGTCATCGGCGTAGGATACAATAGGGACTCCTTCTGGAGGTGAAGGTAGCTTGGTTATGTAGAAGTTAAATTAAAGCGGAGATAGGACACCACCCTGTGGTATTCTCGTTTAATTCTTCTGGGTTTAGATGTTATGTTCCTGAATTACACCGATGCTTGCTAATCAGACCGATGATTTGCGGTCCACCTTTTGAGCCTTGAAGGACAACCCTTCCAGGTATGCAGTAGCGTGCCGTCGTTGACCATATCAAAGCAACGAGTGGGGTTTTTGATGTGTTGGTTTATATCCCTTATTTGGAGGTCGCCGGGGTCGTGTTGTCTTATAAGGTCACGTCCTCTCGCTAGAGTTGCAACCTCCGATGGAAAGTGTTCCCGAAACGAGCTGAAATGGATTAAACGACCTTGCGGAAAGCACGCTCCCCATGACGGGTATCAGTCGGGATAGGGAGGGCAGCAAAACGATTGTCAGTATAAATTTTGTAATCTGGTGGGACACTTTCCTTTTTTAAAATTGATGAAAGTGAGTTTTTCAGTAGTAGTAAAGTCGTCAGAGTGCTCGAGCGAAGTACGGCTAGATGGTCTTGCGGTCACCATTGCGATATCTGGCGAACTGCGGCAGCTTCCAACCATACGAGTGAGGGCGTCTCCTTCTATCCGACAGGACTTCGCTGCTTCTATTTGGTTCACCAACATCTCGTCCCTGCTGTCCACCAGTAGGTTACAATGCCGAAGTCGTGGTGGGCATTGCAATTGCCTAAGATAATGCGATTTTCGCCAGTGAGTAGTGCTCTGATGTTAGGGCAGTATTCACTGCGGCAAAGCAGATCTTGCCGTGATGTTGTGCCGCTTCATAAAATCAACTATCTCCGTGATTTTCCCAGCTAACCCATTACAGTTTAATTGCAGTATTTTGAAATGCAACGGGGAAGACGTCGTCACTCTGGTACAGCTGGCGTGACTAAGCCCGAAACGGCCAAATTCGCTCATTGTTGAAGACTGTATTGTTGTAATGCTTACGATGTTTGTTTTTTTTTTGGTTCCCTAGCTGAATTTTTCTGAGAGTTGAATTTCGAGAGCATAAACTTTTAAGATATCTTATCGTTGACTTTTTCTACAACTTCAGTAGAAAATTTTATTTTGCTTATTTATTCTTGTTTCAAGTTTTGCTGATGTTGTTGTCGAATGGTTCCCTTTGTTAAATTTCTTGACCATCCTCGCTATAAAGTTGCTCTAGAGATAAACACTTTGCAATTATTATGTGATGACAGTTAAAATCGTAAAATCCAAGCGCACTTAACTGAGACATACCAAATACAAATTTAATCAATTTTTATTACGCAAACTACAATGTAGCCAATAAACTCCCAACACAATTGGAATGCTTAAGTAAATTTTATATCTCACAAAAAAAAAAAAAAATAATAATAATAATAAAGCTTGAGTATTGATTACTCAACAATTTGTATTTTCTTATGACCCTCTTGAAATCTATTTGCCTGTGGCTATCAAAGCTTGATTGCTCATTTCATTTGCACTCAAAGTTTGAATTTCTTTTCCAATTGAACATGTAAATCTTTCTGTTTAGCAAATTGACGGAAGAGAAGCACAGTAGTGCATATTTGTTATTGACCAAGAAAATAAATTTGGAATTTTAAGGCTGCGTAACTCTGTGCAATGTTGAGTTGATACCGAAGTTGAGGTTACTGGTGCTGACACACTATTTCGTGATGCGGTGGCGCAATATGGCACCAGCAACACCAGACCCCTTTTAAATTGACAGTCAAGCAGCAATTAAGGCAATAATCTCGCATATCACAGCATCTAAATGCGTGTTAGAGTGTAAGCAGTCTTTGGAGAGAGTCGGGACAGGGAGAAGCATACATCTATATTGGGTCCCAGGGCATATGGGAATAGAGTGGAAAGAAAAAGCGGATGAACTAGCTAAAAAGGGCGCATCCCTTGAAGCTTGCTCCGTAGATGTCCCAATTAGACTGGGCGAAATTAAGCGAAGGCGAGAGGTGCACGACCAAGCAGGAAAGGCGTGGGCTCAAGCTCGGGGTTGTAAAGTGTCGAAGATTATGTGCAGGTCTTACAACCTTAGACTAACAAACTTGCTTCTATCATTAAAAAGAGAGGACTGTAGACTCATGACGGGTATTCAGACTGGACACTGCCTTCTGGCGTCACATGCCTTTAAATTAGGCTTGGTCAGTGATAGCAGATGTAGGAAGTCCGGGCTGGAGGAGAAAACGATCGAGCACGTTCTGTGCTCTTGCTCTGCGCTTGCCAGGCTAAGGCTCCAGCTATTAGGAGTGATACAGCTGCCAGATCTATAAGCAGCAAGTGGCTTAAATCCTAGGAAGCTTTTAGTATTTGCCAAGAGGACGGAGTTATTTTATAACATAGGTCCTGGTTTTTGATAGGGTTTTTCAGTTTGGTTGTTAAAACAAACTTCTGGTAACACTACGGACTTATTCAGTCTATGTGAGGTCCTTATGGATCGGCCAGTTCAACTAACCTAACACCAGACCCCAACAAACTCTTTATGTTAGCACTCGGACTCACTTCCCCCTATGACAACTAAAAGCTTTAAGAGCTTATAGAGCTAACAGCTCTATTCGGTTATTTCCTATAATTAACTCTGCCTGTTATAATCGCAGAACTTATCTGGCTTAAGACCTTACTTACCAGCAATGGTAAGAAGCGGCTGGTCACAAAATGAAAAGGTGCTGCGCAATGGTCAAAATGACAACCTATAACATAGGACACATTCTGAAAACTGCCTCTATCAACTCAGTCTTGCCAGTAGCGCTAATAGCACCAAACACGCGCCTGACACACAACCATCATTTGAGTCAATGGAGGATGTAACTTCACCAACTCTGTGCTAAGCAATGTCAAAAAATCGTTTGGTGTTATAGTGCTAACGCATTGAGTTGACACCGGCCTTGGTGTTCGTGTCATGATGTCAACACCACAAAAAATGCGCCAGTACCCAGGCTTAGCGCACAATAACCAAGGTTTTTTCTTGTTTCTTTACCACAGCCAATATTTCCTACAGCAGCTGTACAAGAAGCCAAGGGCGTGGTTTACCGTTTGGCAAAATGCTAACACAGGTGAGCCTATCCACTGAATACACAAAACAACAAATCAAAACAGAAGAACAAATAATGTGTCCACCATATGACCTTCAGCTACTATTTCATATTAAATTTTATTTCATTTTAATTTTTCTACTTACTTCTTCAGGATTTGTGCTAAACATCGTGGCCGATTCGACGCCGGCACGACTTTTGCTATCCACATTGCTACTACTGAATTCGGTATCCTCCACTGTGTTAACTGTATTAGTTGAATTGCCTTCGACCAAACCGAGTTTCGTTGGACCGGTGGTATTAGTATGGGGCGTGGAAAATTTGCCAATACGTAACCTGAGACGTTTGCGTTTTCTTTGCGCCGTTGCATCGGGCTAGAACGAGATGGAATAGAAAATTTATAATTTATGAGCATACAAATTTTAAACATAATAATGTACTCGATGGAGAGGGCAAGGAGGAAACGGAGACAAAGATGACGAGGAAGTAGGAGCCGAAAGGAAATTCAGTTGGTGAAGAGTGGAAAGGGAGCGTGCGAGGAAAAGGAATGGAAAGGTAGGAAAACTCAAAAACACTCAACCAAAGCTTAGAGAGTGTTGCAAATGTTGGTAATTCTTAGGTGGATTGAATCCAGTATCGCGCTAGTACGGCCTACTGCGGGAACGATTGTTAAAACTCCTGGAATCTTCGAGTAAATGGACTTCATTCATCTCTTACCACATCGCTGCTAACCGAAGGGAATATTCTAAGAATATTAATCCGTTGCATGTATTTTTTATATCCAAATAGGCAAAAAGATAGTTTGTTGCGGAAATCGCAAAGGACAGATTGCAACACGGAGAGCCGGAGAGCAGGAAGAAGACTTTGAGAAACGGGCGTGAAAAGGAAAAGGAGGAAGGAATGAGGTAAAGTAGAAGAGGACGAGAAAAGATGGTGGGAGTTGGTGCAGGTATACAAAAAAGGAGTGTAAGGGGGAGGAACTGGCAGAAAGGAAGACGAACAGAAAGAGGAAAGGAAACGGGTAGTAAGAAATGGGGATGATGAGATTTGGAGTAATAAGGAGCAACTAAAGAGACAGACAAACCGAGAGCAAACAAGTAAGGGTGTCTAAATTCGGGTGTTACCGACTGTTATATACTCAGCGTGAGTTTAAATTCTATAGTTCATTTCAGATAAATTACTTATTTAATTCTACTGAGGCATATTTGAAACTATTCCCAAAAAAGTATGGGGGTCTAGATTCAGGTTTAACCTAAGTTGTATTTACGCTGCTGTTTATTTTACATATTTTGTTTGCACATCTGCATTTTAAGGAAACATACCTAAAACATGAAGTTTTCCCTGTGTTTCAATGATATGAACTTTGGTAAAATAAGAGTTGATCGTAACGGCATACACGAGTAAAGATAAGTATAGACTTCCATATTTCAAAACGCTCAGGATGAAAAAATTAATTGATTTAGCCATGTCCGTCCGTCCGCCTGTGATCACAATAACTTGAGTAAATATTGAGATATCTTATTGAAATTTTATATAGGAATTCTTTGGCACTCATCTCCCATCGTTACTTAAAATTAAAACGAAATCGGATTATAAGCACGCCCACTTTTTATATACATACTAGCAGACCCGGCAGACGTTGTTCTGCCCTAAATTTGGTCTATCTGCAAACATTTTAATAAGATTTTTCCGTCTAGCTCTGCCCTCCCCCCTCTTCACTTTTTCTTAATCTTTTTATTCACTCCTCCCTCCGTCTTCTCGCTTCATCTATCTCGGTCGTTGTCTCACTCTATCTCTTTCTCAGTCTCTTTCTCCTTCCCTCTTTTCTCTTCTCTCAAGTTGTTCTCATTCTTCGTCATACCTTATTGCCAGTCCCAGTCCCACTCCAGGTCTCAGTCCCAGTCCTAGTCCTAATCCCAGTCCCAGCCCGTCTCTGGTCTACTTCCCTGAAAAAGGATCGTAAATACTAATATAGGCAAATTTGTAAACCAAATTTCAGGCAAATCGAAGAGGACATATGTAAATAGGTATGTGGGTATTATGACTTCATGTCTTTATTTCGGCTTCGCATGCATATTTATCAGTTTTACCAGGTTGATCGCGACTAAATCGAATATGACAATGAAAATTACTTTAAAACTCTCAGCAACAGCTTTCATTTGATATGCATATTATACACACATTCTAGCGGTATCCGGGCTCACGTTTCGGCCTATATCTCGAGACTCTCGTCACCCAGGGGTGCGGAAAATACCCCGTATTAAAGTACTCATAAACAGCTTCCATTTGATACCTATATTGTACAAACACATCCCAAGAATACTCAAGTCCACGTTTTGATTTCGAGACCCTAGCCAGAACGGCATAAAAAGTATCCTATGTCCGTCTACTGTTTCTAAGCTACCTCTGCACCAATTTTCAGCCAAATCGTTTCATCCGTTCTTGAGTTAAAAATAGTGTAGCTAACACCACTTTATTTTATATATATTGTAACGAATTTGCTGCAAATCCTCTTATTTTCCCTTTTGCTAGGTTCGTATCGCTAAACTGTTGAATAAATAACTCCAATATTGAATAATGGAAAAATGGCCTTTATTAAAGTACTTCACAATAACACTTATACTTTGCTACTCGCTGGCTTAATAACCAAACTGATTGATAACTCAAATGAAACTCTACTATTGGCCGCCAGATCGCGTGCTTAATCAATAACACATTGATAGCTCAACTCAAACTGAATTTCAGCGCCTCTACATACATCTGTTGCCTTTTATACTCTTTGGCTGGAAGGTGGGTAAGTACATATGTACATGGCACAAACGAACATGGAAAAGCGGTTAGAGTTTGGTTCCGCATTTACTTTATGCTGCTTTAAAATTTTGATTGGTTTCGAGTCGCCCACTTTATTGCTAAATAATCCACAATTTTCGAGAAAATGTAATTTCTCCTTTATGTTTGTTATTTTGATTATTTCTCTGCATTTTAACAATTCGCCTTAACTTAAAGCTATTTTTCGAAATTTCAAAGCAAACCGGCAGGGATACAAGGATAAACTTGTTAATCAATAACACATTGATAGCTCAACTCAAACTGAATTTCAGCGCCTCTACATACATCTGTTGCCTTTTATACTCTTTGGTTTCCTCGTTCGCATTTTTCTAGAATCCACTAGCATTGTCCATGAGCTCTCAATCTTCTCAGCTATAACTAAAATTGCACAATTTTATACATCTTTTAGGCGCTTCCACAATCTACTAGTCCAGTAGCTCTCAAACTTCTCAGATATATGCATGTGTTTGCGCATTGACTCTCCGCTGCTCGTATTCGTACATGGTACATATCAGGGATGCACCTTAACGTTAAGCTAATCGTTTATCAAAAAATTTCCACCGTTTTCGTTGAAAAACTTCGAAATATTATCGATAAAGAAATTATCAAGATAAATTGTATCTCGTTTTTAACCGAAACGAAAAGCTTTCGTTAAGGTTAAAAACGTTAACAAAACCGTGATACTTTATGTTTGAATTGTGCTGGCAATGCTATAGCCATGGTGAAGCCGTAACAGCGAGCGGACATACACACACAAACTCCATGTAGTGTGTTTGTGTAATTCGTTGGTAGTAATGTCAAAAATACTCTGAGAAATTTTCGTACTGTCAAAAGTCATGAGAAAAGTTGCAATCAGCTTGGCTAATGCTTTCACCTTTAATGACTCCACCATCAGTCAGCTTTGCCAGCATAGTTTGAAATTAATAATCAACATAAACGATTTGATTTCGTTTTGATATGGCAGAAAACGAAACGAAATCATTTCGTTAATTTGACGTTCTTAACGTTAATAAACGAAACGAAATGACTTTGTTTCGTTTATTCACGTTAATTATCGTAACGAAATGATATCGGTTCGTTGGTTAAGCATGCCTGGTACATATGTGTAGACGCAATTATTTATTAGTTTATGTAAATACATAAAGATTGAATTATTGATGTGAATGTTTGTAGTTTACAGTCTCTCGCGCACACATAGGCGTATAAGTAAATGCATCTGTGTGTGACATCTCTCGGCTGCCTTATATATGTGTATACATGATTTGATTATTGACGTAAATATCGCTTAGCATCGCCTTAGTGATGGTATAGCTTAGTGATGCTAATATCCGTGACAATATATATTAGGCCGGGTCGATTTGTGGGGAGGCAAAAAAATCGCCCATTGCTCTGTGAAAATCATATTCTAGGGATCAAAATAAGAAACTTTGCCGAAGGAACCATACCTCTAAAACGAATTCTGATGTCCCCCCTTTGGGTCGTAGTGGCAAATTTTGAAAAATCCCACTTTGAAATGCCTATGTTTTTTCTTTTTGGAGTTTATTTTTCTCTTTAGAAATTTATTTAGTCAGAACATATGTAAATGAAAAAATGAATTTAACTTAGTAGTAGAAAAGAAATTAAAAAAAAAAAATATTAGAAATTAGCGTGTTTACCACCCCCTTTTAAAACCAAGGCATCACTGCGATGCATTTACATGTCGTAAACATAGTTGTGTGGGTTTTTTATTCAACCGTTTTAAAAAATGAAGGAATCACTGTGACACAATTGCAGATCGTAAAATTGCTTGTGTTGTTTTTTTTTAAACCACCACAAGACACAGCAGGTAGAATTGAAATTGCCCCTACCCAAAAGTTCGACCCAAAGGGGGGGGGGGGACATCAGAGTTCGTTATAGAGGTATGGTTCCTTCGGCAAAGTTTCTTATTTTGGTCCCTAGAATACGATTTTCACGGAGTAATGGGCGATTTTTAAATCGACCCGCCCTAATATATATATATATATATATATATATATATATATATGTAGATATGTATAACATTATTATTTAGTAAATAATATATCTAGAGTGTTGAAATTTGAGCTCGGCCATTTTTACTAGATATATTTCTCTGTTATAAGCCTAACATATTTATCGAATTTTTTTACGAGGGACTTACGAGGGACGACCCTTTTAATTTTACTAGGAATATTTCCTGCTATATGGAAAGTATCCATTCCCACCTTATGTTATGTTAATTTTTCTTCGAATCATGGCTCCCGAAACATATGTAGAAAATTGTTTAGTCATAAAAGGGGCGGTGCCACGCCCATTTTCATAAATTTGAATTTTTTCCTATTTCTTGTTATAATTCCACTTGGTAAAACCATTGATAAAAGGCTATTTTTGTAAAGATATAGTTTATTTTATTCGTCCACGAGCCTTTTTTAAATCTTTCATATAAAAAGGGGCGTGGTCGTTAACCGAATTCGTTAACATTTCTTCGTTCTTTATAGTAAATGCACACTTTCGCGGAACTTTGTTATGATAGGCTTAACGGATTTTGATTTATGATTAATAATATTTGTAAAATTGATTTTATCACAAGTGGGCGGTGCCACGCCCGTTTTCAAATTTTTGTCAAGAGTCTCAATTTCACTCCCCACATCAAACTTGAACATTCTAGGTGCATTATTTACAGAAAAACCAATTTGTTTCTGCTTTCCAAAATGTTTATATAACCCATATAACAAATTTCAATAAGATATCTCAATATTTACTCAAGTGATCGTGTGCACAGGCAGACGGACGGACGGACATGGCTAAAACAATTGTATTACCACAGTTAACATACTCTGTGTGCAAAACACGCCGAGTTCAAAATGGATACTTGACCATCCATGATGGTTAAATTACAAGTTAACTGAAAGTTAGGTGATCAAATGGCTTCTTCTAAGAGTTCACGGTCAACAATAAAAAGCCGCATAACTATTCTCTCATTTCATCTGTATGTGTGTGTATATGTACTGTGAGTACTTTTCGAATTTGTGGGTTTGAATGTGTGTGTAAATATGTCCAGAAAGGATCGTAAAATAGCAAAAAATACAGCCCATCTGGTAACAAATTGATAAGAAATTCAGTTAGTAAATGTACTTTGGACAAACGAGAATCAAACAACAAGACATAAAATTTAAGTTTACATTGGTCCACTTATGCGTCTGTCCTCTTTCACTTTACCCAACAAGTACCCATTAGCTCATTCTAAATTTCATTGCTTGTCCATTTGCTGCAGGTGAGTGTATTTCATTATTTTTATGTTGGCCCCAAGATACAAAAAAGAAGCTTGTAGCATTGGCTGGAAGGTGGGTAAGTACATATGTACATGGCACAAACGAACATGGAAAAGCGGTTAGAGTTTGGTTCCGCATTTACTTTATGCTGCTTTAAAATTTTGATTGGTTTCGAGTCGCCCACTTTATTGCTAAATAATCCACAATTTTCGAGAAAATGTAATTTCTCCTTTATGTTTGTTATTTTGATTATTTCTCTGCATTTTAACAATTCGCCTTAACTTAAAGCTATTTTTCGAAATTTCAAAGCAAACCGGCAGGGATACAAGGATAAACTTGTTTGCTTCAAATGAGTTCACACTGTAGGATTCAGTTTTATGCAACCCTCAAAGATTATTCTCATCTATTCTACAATCATTCCACCTGTCATCTCCAGCAAAGCAAGGAATATCCCATCTGGACCCGGCGATTTAAACTCGGTAAAAGCTCATTAAATTTTGGTATTTGTCACCAATCCTGATACCTTGTTGTTACATTACTCTTCCGAATCATCTCTTGCATAGTACTTTCCTCATTCTCGGCAATTCGCTGGAGCATTCTATGTCTGCACAGAAATTTGGCCATGAAACCTTTTTCGCCTTGTTGATTTCACCTTTATAGATCCTCAACAGATCTCGATACTCGTCCCTCTTCGACCTGCTGATTTCACGTTTATAGATCCTCAACATATCTTGATATTCATCCCAACACTCCACTTTCCGCAACTTTTCCTAACATAAAAATCTCTTTTTCCTGCCCTCTAGAAATACTAAACTCCTAACTCCATGCCATGGGCCATGCAGTAGGATGCCAGGATAAGGAATGGTTCTTTTCCCCCCTCTTTTTCGATCCCCGCTAGGAATTCGGTGTTAAAGTTAGATAGCATATACGAGATTAAATGTTTTCTGATCATGACTTAGAGCTGCTTTACATCTATGCCTTGTAAAAGCTGGTACCACAAGCGCTGAGTCCAGAAACCTTTCCTCCAGATAAGAGCCATAGCTGCTGTATCAGCGCTACATCAAACGAACCCTCCGCAAGATTCGGTAGGAGCTCGCTCAACGCCACTTTACTGTGTTGGAGATTTATCTGTAACGAGCCGGGCCAGTGCGCATATTGCGCAACAAATATAAAATTCTCATATCAAATACCAACAGAAGTAAGCTGTTCTATCAATCAAACATCTATAAGTAACGTTCAAATGACGCGAGAACCAGATACGGATAGAAATTTAACATGCAAATGCAACAACAACGTTGTGATCCTGATATTAATCTGGTTCAATTTCTGATCCGTATAGCAGATCTGTTCGTTTTGTTTTCTGTTGTAGATTTTTTTACAGCTAACAGTTGGTAGCACTGAAATAAATATGTATACATATGTGTATACATACAAAAGATTTCGCCATATTTAAAAGCAAAAACACGAAAAGAGTAAATAACTTGAATAAAATGTAAGGAAAATAGTTTGTTTACGTGCGAAACTATTTTAAAATTAATAATTCTATCAGTATCTTCAATTTTTGTGTACGTTTCATCTTCTTATTTTCGACAAAACATATGTTTTATATTAGTGTTGCCAGCTGCAGCAAAAGTTGATCCAGATGGTTCCAGTGAGATTTGATCGTGAGCCAGAGCTCGATAACTCAATGGAACGCTCCTATAAACTTACATGCGCTTGCGCTGCCATCTGGCGAATGTTAGCAACTGCCGGTAATGCAGTGTTAGTTCTAGTCAAATATTCACGATAGTGCCATAGTACAAATAGATTTCTTTGTGTGCTTAAAATCGTTTATTTTTAACAAATTATTTTAATAAAATATAGCTAAACAAAAGCACTACGACTAATAATGCCCAAAGCTCGCTAATAGCACGAATCCCCATCCTTACAACCAAAACTTTATTTATAGATTTGGATTACAAATAAGAGCGAAAAAGGGACCTGCACATAAAAACAGTAATTAGAAATAATATATAAGATACTCGCAGCGTCATTGAGCTTTTCGTTTTTTCCAAATTCTTCGCCACTGTGCTTACGCAATGCTTTCTTCCCCGCTGTTTTCTGGGTCTGGAGGTCCGTTTCTCCTGTTCGAATCATCTTTGTTAGACTCACAGCATCATTGAGCTGTTTGCTCACTTCCAACACGTCTGCCTCTACGCCTATACATTTAATGATACAAAAATTTCTCCTGATAAACAAAATAAGTTGAAATTATTATTTAAAATTTTCGCTTGCTAATTAAATAATATAGCAATGAAAAGAAAAGAGCCTTGTGTTGCCAGTATCTGGCATTTTCGGCAGGACCGTTTTAAAGCCGTTCCGACGACTGAAACGGTTTCAGTTTCGTTCTTTTGGTTATTAAAATAGTGGTTTTAGTTACAGTTATGGTTTCTGTTTCATTCCTTGATTTTAAATGACGATACCGAACTTTAATTCAAATACTCAGAACTTCAATTGTAATTTTCTGAATAGCAATTGCAATTTTATGAACTTTTGTTGCTAATTTCTGAATTTAAATTGGAAATTTTAAATTTGAATCTTAACTAAAACTGTAATTTTTTGCACTTTCATTATTCGGCCGTTAATTATTAGCCCAGTAACTTGATATTATTTGAAAGTGATAAAATAACTAGTAAGGAAGGTTAAGTTCGGATGTAACCGAACATTACATACTCAGTTGAGAGCTATGGTGACAACATAAGGGAAAATAACCATGTAGGAAAATGAACCGAGGGAAACCCTGGAATGTGTTTGTATGACATGTGTATCAAATGAAAGGCATTAAAGAGTATTTTATGAGGGAGTGGGCCATAGTTTTATAGGTGGACGCCATTTAGGGATATAGCCATAACGGTGGATCAGGGTTGACTCTAGAATGCGTTTGTACGATATGGGTATCAAAAGAAAGGTGTTAATGAGTATTTTAAAAGGGAGTGGGCCTTAGTTCTATAGGTGGACGCCGTTTCGAAATATCGTCATAAAGGTGGACCAGGGGTGACCCTAGAATTTGTTTGTACAATATGGGTATCAAAAGAAAGGTGTTAATGAGTATTTTAAAAGGGAGTAATCCTTAGTCCCATAGGTGGACGCCGTTTCGAGATATCGCCATAAAGGTGGACCAGGGGTGACCCTAGAATTTGTTTGTACAATATGGGTATCAAATGAAAGGTGTTAATGAGTATTTTAAAAGGGAGTAATCCTTAGTTCCATAGGTGGACGCCGTTTCGAGATACCGCCACAAAGGTGGACCAGGGGTGACCCTAGAATTTGTTTGTACAATATGGGCATCAAACGAATGGTGTTAATGAGTATTTTAAAAGAGAGCGGGCCTTAGTTCTATAGGTGGATGCCGTTTCGAAATATCGCCATAAAGGTGGACCAGGGGTGACTCTGGAATGTGTTTGTACGATATGGGTATCGAATTAAAGGTATTAATGATGGTTTTAAAAGGGAGTGGTGGTTGTTGTATAGGTGGTCGCCTTTTCGAGATATCGCCATAAAGGTGGACCAGGGGTGACTCTAGAATGCGTTTGTACGATATGGGTATCAAAAGAAAGGTGTTAATGAGTATTTTAAAAGGGAGTGGGCCTTAGTTCTATAGGTGGACGCCGTTTCGTAATATCGTCATAAAGGTGGACCAGGGGTGACCCTAGAATTTGTTTGTACAATATGGGTATCAAAAGAAAGGTGTTAATGAGTATTTTAAAAGGGAGTAATCCTTAGTCCCATAGGTGGACGCCGTTTCGAGATATCGCCATAAAGGTGGACCAGGGGTGACCCTAGAATTTGTTTGTACAATATGGGTATCAAATGAAAGGTGTTAATGAGTATTTTAAAAGGGAGTAATCCTTAGTTCCATAGGTGGACGCCGTTTCGAGATATCGCCATAAAGGTAGACCAGGGGTGACCCTAGAATTTGTTTGTACAATATGGGTATCAAAAGAAAGGTGTTAATGAGTATTTTAAAAGGGAGTAATCCTTAGTCCCATAGGGGGAGCCGTTACAAGATATCGCCATAAAGGTGGACCAGGGGTGACCCTAGAATTTGTTTGTACAATATGGGCATCAAACGAAAGGTGTTAATGAGTATTTTAAAAGGGAGTGGGCCTTAGTTCTATAGGTGGACGCCGTTTCGAAATATCGTCATAAAGGTGGACCAGGGGTGACTCTAAAATGTGTTTGTACGATATGGGTATCAAATTAAAGGTATTAATGAGGGTTTTAAAAGGGCGTGGGGCTTAGTTCTATAGGTGGATGCCTTTTCGAGATATCGCCATAAAGGTGGACCAGGGGTGACTCTAGATTGAGTTTGTACGATATGGGTATCAAATAAAAGGTATTAATGAGAGTTTTAAAAGGGAGTGGTGGTAGTTGTATATGTGAAGGCTTTTTCCAGATATCGACCAAAATGTGGACTAGGGTGACCCAGAACATCATCTGTTGGATACTGCTAATTTATTTATATATGTAATACCTGCCAAGATTTTAAGGGTTTTTATTTCGCCCTGCAGAACTTTTTCATTTCCTTCTACTTAATAAGGTAGGTGCCACAACCATTTTATAAAGTTTTTTCTAAAGTTATATTTCGCGTCAATAAAATAATCCAATTACCTTACCATGTTTCATCCCTTTTTTCGTATTTGGTATAGAATTATGGCATTTTTTTTCATTTTACGTAATTTTCGATATCGAAAAAGTGGGCGTGGTCATAGACGGATTTCGTTGATTTTTCATACCAAGATAAAGTGAGTTCAAGTAAGCACGTGAACTAAGTTCATTAAAGATATGTCGATTTTTGCTCAAGTTATCGTGTTAACGGCCATGCGGAAGGACAGACGGACGACTGTGTATAAAAACTGGGCGTGGCTTGAACCGATTTCGTCCATTTTCACAGAAAACAGTTAACGTCATAAAATATATGCCCCTACCAAATTTCAAAAGGATTGGTTAATTTTTGTTCGACTTATGGCGTTAAAAGTATCCTAGACAAATTAAATGAAAAAGGGCGGAGCCACGCCCATTTTGAAATTTTCTTTTATTTTTGTATTTTGTTGCACCATATCATTACTGGAGTTGAATGTTGACATAATTTACTTATATACTGTAAAGATATTAAATTTTTTGTTAAAATTTTACTTTAAAAAAAGTTTTTTTTAAAAGTGGGCGTGGTCCTTCTCCGATTTTGCTAATTTTTATTAAACGTAGATATAGTAATAGGAGTAACGTTCCTGCCAAATTTCACCATGATATCTTCAACGGCTGCCAAATTACAGCTTGCAAAACATTTAAATTACCTTCTTTTAAAAGTGGGCGGCGCCACGCCCATTGTCCAAAATTTTACTAAATTTCTATTCTGCGTCATAACTTCAACTCATCTACCAAGTGTCGTCGCTTTATCTGTCTTTTGTAATGAATTATCGCACTTTTTCGGTTTTTCGAAATTTTCGATATCGAAAAAGTGGACGTGGTTATAGTCCGATATCGTTCATTTTAAATAGCGATCTGAGATGAGTGCTCAGGAACCTACATACCAAATTTCATCGAGATACCTCAAAATTTACTCTAGTTATCGTGTTAACGGACGGACGGACGGACGGACAGACATGGCTCAATCAAATTTTTTTTCGAACCTGATTATTTTGGTATATGGAAGTCTATATCTATCTCTATTCCTTTATATATGTACAACCAACCGTTATCCAATCAAACTTAATATACTCTGTGAGCTCTGCTCAACTGAGTATAAAAATGGTAGCGCCGTATCTGTTTTACACCTTTATGAAGGCAATTAAAATAAAGCTTGCATTTAATTTTTAAACATTAACTATAATGACAATTTTAATGTCAACACTAATAGCTATTTCAACAAATTAGCAATGCTACAAAATGCCATATACTTAACACGTTTATAAAAAAATTAAATACATCAAAAGCACATACACGTGCAAGCTCAACACCCCAACTGCAACACTAACTATGTAAAATGGGGTTCTACATGTACATATGTATGTGTGTAAGATAGATCTGCCAACTTGAATATTTATGTATGTACACAAACTTTTTTATTTGCTAGTAAGTCACCCTAGGCGTATGAATAACCCAAAACAATTGTGCCATAAACAAGAAAGAACCGCACTTTAATCTAACAATTTAAGTAATTAAATTGGTGATGGGTTTAATTTGTATTTATACAATGAAATTTTCACATTCGTAGACAGAGTTGGATTAAGGTTTCATTTTTGGTGTTTTTTTTTTCAACTCAATTTAAAATTGTTATTAAATCTTATTTTGTTTCCAAAACCTAATTACATACACAACGCCCTTGTTTATTTAGTATAGCCGGCGTTGATTGACAATGTAATAAAAAAAATAAAAAACAGAGAAAGGACCAAAACTTTGAAAATGAGTTTATTAGTCTATTTTCTCATTTGCTATTTCATTTTGTTTTTTGCTTGTCGTTGGCTCTTCAGTGAATTTAATCATTATCATTGGTGTGATGGAAATTTGCCTATTTACTATTTGACAGTATCGTTAACAATGGATGTTTCTAGCTGGATGTGACATCGGTAAAGACATCAAAATACACACATACAATCGGCAATACAGTTATTCGCAAATAGAGACAAATAGGACATTGAGACATTTATACATATACTTAGTTTCTGTTTTTAGTTTTTTCCTACAACTTGAAAATTTCAACTGAAAAACTTGTCCTATACTTAGTTTGTGATTTGAAACTTGGAATGCGTCTTAGAACCCGATTTAGTTGAATCTTAGGACCTGTTTTTCAGTACAAGTTCAACGCAGTTTGCCAGTCTATTTGAACTAAAATTTCAGCTGAGCTTAAGCGGCCGATCTGAGAGGATTAAACTCTAGTTAACCTATTAGTTATTTGCATTCGTTGGCAATGGCGTTGAATATACAACAAACAACACGCATTTGGGCTTAATACCACTACAGGTCATGTTGATAACAACGCATACTTCTAAATTCTCAAAAGTTGTTTCGAAACAGTGACTTAACTTGGGAATCATAACGTTCTGAGCAAAAAAGGAAATTTTTATTATTAAGTTGAAAAAAGATAGTTCCCAATATGTATTTATGTGTGGTTCTCTCACTGGACTCAATTGTAAAATTCCAATGCTAAAGTATTTTCACGAATAAATAAATAAATAAAATAATTAAAAACAAAATTTTAAGTTAAACGGTTTTATTGAAAACAATACTTACATGAAATAATAATAATACGAAAATAATTAAGTAGGTCCTAGGTACTAGTCATCACACTCCTTATCAATCTAGGGCGTTGATCAGACAATTAAATAAAGGCGTTGGGCGCGTGAAATTTCTAAAAATGTGAGGCGTAGCATAACCTGATTAAGGTTCAGTTGGTTTTACTTATGACTGTCAATAGAAATATGACGCGTCCAACGCTTTTATTTAATTGTCTGATCAAAGCCCTAGATTTATAAGGAGTGTGATGACTAGTACCTAGGACCTACCTAATTATTTTCTAGCACTTCGTATTATTATTATTTCATGTAAGTATTGTTTTCAATAAAACCGTTTAACTAAAATTTTTTTTTTAATCATTTTATTTTCAAGTTTTTAGTCTTTATTTAATTGCCTATTATTTCTGTTGTTGTTGTTGTTGTAGCGATTAGTTACTCCCCGAAGGCTTTGGGGAGTGTTATCGATGTGATGGTCCTTTGTCGGATACAGATCCGATACGCTCCGGTAACACAGCACCATTAAGGTGCTGGCCCGACCATCTCGGGAACGATTTATATGGCCACATTAAACCTTCAGGCCATCCCTCCCTCCCCACCCCAAAGTTCCATGAGGAGCTTGGGGTCGCCAGAGCCTCGTCTGTAAGTGAAACGGGATTCGCCGCTCGAAGGTGAGGTTGACAATTGGGTTGGAGAAGATATATATTGCGCTACACAACCCCTTGAATCCCGCCTATTATTTCTCATTCTATTTAGTTCATTTAGTGACTCATTATTACAAGGACTCTTTCCTGACAATTTGTTACAACCTAAGTCCTCAATACATAATCCTTCCAAAGACTTTACTCGACTCTGCGCCACGTATGCTTGTCCCTCCTCCAACTCCAAAATATTTTGATGTCACTTCTACTGGACTGTATGCAATATTTGTTCCAAATATGAGCCAAATCGGGCATCATAGGTCGCTTTCTATTCATGTATGTATTATGTGTTCCAAATATGGACCAAATCAAATCGGACCACAAATACGATTTTTTTGAATATCTCGATCTTAGCGGCGATTTTTTTTGATAGGTCGCTTTCTATTCTTGTATGTATTATGTGTTCCAAGCATGAGCCAAGTCGGACCACTAATACGATTTTTGTGAATATATCGATCCTTGCGCCACCTAGCGGCGATTTTTTCATAAGTCGCTTTTTATTCTTGCATGTATTATGTGTTTCAAATATGAGCCAAATCGGACCACAAATGCGAATTTTGCGAATATCTCGATGCATGCGCCACCTAGCGGCGATTTTTTTTCACAGGTCGGTTTCATTACTGCATGTATTATGTGTTCCAAATATGAGCCAAATCGGACCACAAATTCGAATTTTGCGAATATCTCGATCCTTGCGCCACTTAGCGGCGATTTTTTTCTTATTATTGCATTGTCATCGGGTTCTGAACTATATTCCAAGTTTCAAGCTTGTAGCTTATCGGGAAATTACTTAAATTTCAATTACAAGATTCGTTCACAACGGCCGTGCGGCCGTCCATGCGGCCTGCCTATCAACTCAAGCTAAATAAAATCGTTTAAAAATGAATATAATGAATAAAAAATATGAATAACTTATTTTTAATTAATAGCGCCACGTATTTATTACTCATAATAAACAGCTGTTGGCATTGGTGGTACAACCTCGGGGAAGATTTTTTTCAACACACCTAAACTCGATATAAACTGGAGAAATGTGTTGGATATGCATTTGAAATCTGTGCATTTCTCAAAATCTCTCAAAGGTTGGAAAATAATTTGGGAATGACTTTGGACTCGAGAACTATGCATTTTACAAAATTTCTCAAAGTTTGGATAGTAATCGGAGAATAAAGTTGGATATCAACTTGATAACTATCTGGTTTGAGAATAATTAGAGCATGATATTGGATATCAGCTCTGTAACTAGATATGTATATAATTCGCTGGAGAAATATTTTTTCCATGTTTGTTGGGTAAAAAAAATCCAGCTGTTGCCGTATCTACAATTAATCTAGATAATAAAAAAACAGTGTTGCCGTACAAAAAAGCATACCACAAAGGCGGCCTTAAACTGTGACTGAAAAATTGCTTAGTAGTTTAATTGGAGTTTACATTTGACTAGAGTTTAAGCAAACTTAATTTAAGCTTAGCTTAACCAACTACTGAAAACCCGGGCCGTAAAATGTGTTTGCGCATGAACACGCACACGTTTATGCAAATATTCTCCGCTAGGTTACGCACGTATACCGATATTAAGGGTGTTTCAAGTAACATTCAGGCGAGCTAGATACTTAGAACTGGAAAAAGAAACCAATCGTCTAGGCTGCGCACTGTTCGAGGCATTTAAAAATGTCAGAGAGTCATATCCTTTCAGCATGAAATAAAAATACTGGTGGTGATGATATTTATTGAGCTTTTACTTCTTCTATGCATTTCGGTGCTATTTTACACCTTTTTTAGGGAGCCTAGTGTATTTGACAAAACATAAAACAATTACAAAATAGTCAACAATTTCATATTAAAATTTCACTTACATAAAACATTAAATTATAACATATAAGCAAACAACATTGAAAACAATTCACAATTTATTATTAATGACTTGTGACTATTTCCGTGCGCGTACATGTTTCTTCTCCGAAATCGCTGTTGAATAAGCGCAATTTATGTTGTCCACATCTTCTTTGAAATTGACAGCATCTTTTATTCGTTGCTCTATCCTCAGTCCTTCCAGTTTCAGTCGGGTTTTTGTTCTTATTTCTATGTCTAGTATTCGTACATTTGTAAAGTCCGCTGAATGTCTGTTGTTTGTAAGGTGGTCAGCTCAAGCTGTATTCGTTTTATTATTTCTCGCGTCTGCTTTGTGCTCATTGACTCGAATTCGAGTCAATTCGCTGTCAGAGTTTTCTTTGATAGTTCCTCAGCATTTCAAAGCATTACAATGACGTCTAAATATATATGTGCTGACCTCTATGCGTTGGCGACGACGAGTACCGAAGAATATTTAATGATTAGCTGTACGAGTTTACACGGTCATCAAAATAGTCTAACGGACAAAAACGCAGCATCTGCACTTGCTAGGCGATACTATGCGATTGAAAGATGATGCTCTGGCTAAGGAAGTATTTTTATCGGAACCCACCTATGGAAGCAGAGGAGAAGGGCGGCCCCCACTACGCTGGAAGGACCTGGTGGTAAACTATTTGAATTCCCTTGGTGTGATCAATTGGAGCCAGCTAACCCACCGCAGAAGCAGCACGCCTTGTCGGACGCCCGTAACCGTTTAAGATGTTAAACGAAACTTAAGTAAGTAAGTAATGTGCTGAATTGTGGAAATGCCCCTTTTGCCAATGTATAGTTGCTGTATTAATTTATGCAAGGAATGGGCTGAGTAGCTTGTTTAAGGCGTTGACTTGGCTCGTGCATACTCATACATACACATATACATATGTTTGTGTCTATGTATTAAGCGCCAATTTACAGTTTTTCTTTGCCTTTATTGAAAAGATTTGTTTCGCTGACAGCCTTCGAAGGTTCGGTTGAATGGTTGAATGACTGAACGTTTGAGTAGTCTGAAGGAAGCTTATTTGCATATTTATGTATGTATATATACAAATTTGTTGCTGCCTGACTGATTGTTCATAGTTGATACAGTTATATTTATTTGCATGCGACGCATTGTAAAAGGTTTTGGGTGGATATATTGGGCGGATGGGAGTTTATAAGTGAAATTTATGATTTTGCTATCCAAAGTAGTAAAGATTAAATTGCTTTTATATTCACATACATCGTATAATACTATATAGATATGGTGGTGTAACACATACGAATGCATGTATGTATGTATGTACAGCATGTG
This sequence comes from Eurosta solidaginis, assembly GCF_040869045.1. NCBI lineage: Eukaryota > Metazoa > Arthropoda > Insecta > Diptera > Tephritidae > Eurosta > Eurosta solidaginis. Next base: position 174,139,354 of record NC_090321.1, on the reverse strand, counting down.
TGAAAGGTTTTTCAGATTTTCTCCCATATAGAAGGTAAAACTACATTTTTGCCCTTTGTATAGAAGAAAATCTCAAAAACCCTGCGAATAAAAAAAAAAATGGCAAAATTCAATGCCAATATTGTATTGTATTTCAATTATTTCCATATACATCAGTACAATAAAATTTTTAAATTTTTATATCACAACAGCATTCATAAACAAATTCACATTAAAATAAAGCTTGCGATTTATTAAAATTAAAAAGTAAGAGTTAGAGTTAAAATAATGAATAGTAATAAAATAAAATTTTAAACTACAAGTGAGGGTTTCAACAAAAAGAGATAGTTGGCCATTCTTCTATGTTCCTGGAGTAAGACTACTGAAATATGCATAAAGCGTTTGTATAAAGTTGCTTTTGTTTAACTTGTTCCTTATACTTGACGGGATGGAGTTCCAAAGATGAATAGTGTTGACGAAAAAAAGTCTTGCTGATGTTACCGAGTTAAATTGTGGTACAATTAAGTCACTTAGACGAGCTGACCTAGTAAAAACTAAATTTCTATGCAAATAGTTCGGCGTGGCCGACATCATGAGTTTAAATAAAAATATGCAATTCCTTGCCTTGAAATAATCTAAGAAGCCACAACCAAGGAGATGGTGTCTCCAGGGGGAAATATGATCGAACCTGGGCACACCATATACATAACGGGTGATGTTATTAAACAGGAATTCAACCTTATGCGCGGAGTGAGAATCCAGCTTACTATATATGTATCAGCTCAGAAAACGTTATTATAGGCAAAAGGAGTTGCAAAGCAAGTTGACGCCTTGTGCTGGTAGGGGTATATAGACTAGACTGCCGCAGATTGCGTAGGGTTAGATACACCTTGCTGATAACCGAATTTATATGGTCTTTTCACGAAAGCTTAGAATTTATTATAAATCCTAGGTTCTTGATTTTATCAATAACTTGGAGGTTCACATTATTTACATGTACTCGTATGTCAAGTGGCCCACGATTTTTGCTGATAGGTAGCACAAAGGACTTATCACAATTTAGTAACAAACTATTTTCAGTCGCCCATTTGTCTATCATTGACATTGAAGTCATCACTGATGTGACAGCAAAGACGGTCAACTTGCTTGAACGAGTCAGATAAATAGAGCTGGATATCATACGCATACGCATGAAGTCTCACATATTGACACACTCCAAAAATATCACTATGAAAGAGGCTGAAAATCAGAAGGCCAAGAATGCATAGTCATTTGTGACATCTCAGAACCAATTCGAACCCGCTGGTATCTGAATATTAAGTAACTATTCATTAAGCTCAGAGCATGATTACTAAACCCAAAGTAAAATTTCAGCTTGCTGGAGAAGAGCGTATGATTGACCGAATCATGCCTTGGAGAAATCAAGCACACATAACAACGTTAAATGATTATCGTCAAAAGCAGTTCTCAGATCATCCAAGATCTTAAGCATTGCACTGGCACAGCTATGATTTTTTCTAAAGCCTGACTGGAAGGGGGAAAGTAGATTATGCTCATTAATATATCTAGAAATCTGATCATGCATTATTGTTTCAAAAACCTACGAAAAGGCTGGCAGGACACTAATCGGACGAAAATCAGACGGAGAGCTAACACCACTTTTTTTAGCTACAGGTAAAATAGTTGCCACTTTCCAACAATATATGGTAAAACCAGTTTAATGAACCTGATCGGCAGCCCCACCTCGCCTACGGCATTGGAGTGTATTTTGAACACACACCCTCCCACATCATATTCACAGACTGTGGCAAATTCAAACTGCGTTCCTCGGAAACAACTAACTTCACTGGGTACAAGCGGAGGAATTGCAACACATGACGTGCTACTTGAAAGGATAGTATTGTTTACCACATTAGGGGAGTAAGCACACTCTACCTTTTCCTTGCTATAAACTTTTAACTTTTTAATATTGCGTCAAAGGACGATAGTAGGGAGTGCTGTATTCAGCTTGGAACCATAATACTTGCGTTTCTCTAGCCTTGTTATATATGTAGCCCTATTTCTAGAAAATATGAAGGCTTGCCAATTTTCCTGCGTAGGTCTTCTTCTCCACGTAGAATGCAAACTATTTCTCTCTTTGATAGCAATTTCAACATTCTTCGTAAACCAGGGACAAGACGAGCACTTAACAGAAACTTCACGTACAGGCACATATTTGTCAAAAACACATTTAAGGACACTTACAAGAAAATCAAGTTTTTCGTCAACCTAATCTTTATATCTAAGCAGCAAAAAATAAGATCATGGTCAGTTATAAAGGATATTTGATCAAACTTGATGACACTGGACAAATCACAAACAATATAATAGTCGAGAAGACTAAGAGAGCAGTTCATAGCGTATCTTGTTGCCGCAGTCCCATGCTGGCAATGGCATCAAGAAAATTAATACTATAGCTATCACGTATAACATTGACATTAAAATCTCCACATACAATAATATTGCCATATTCACCTAGGAACGAGGACACAACATCAAAAAACCGGTTCAAATTAGTGTATTTATGGGGGTTATATACAAAAGACACAAGGGGTTTAAAGTTTTCTCCTGATATTTCAGCAAAAAGAAACTCAACCCCGCTTCCAGTAGACTTGTGCAGCCGTTTCATATGCAAATCACATCTGCAATATATTGCAACCCCTCCACCTCTTCTTTCAGACAGATCATTACGTACCAATCTATAGTTGTTCATACCAGTTAGGACCTCACTTAGCCTAGCATCAAACCAAGTTTCTGATACACAAATAATATCTATCAGTGAGTTCTGAAATACAAATCTAGCATACCATTTAGGCTACGAGCGTTAAAATGCACAATATTTAAACCACTTTGTTGACTGCATAAAACATTAAGCTTAGCAGGACCAAATTCGTCAGCACTACTGTACCTATCGTTTAGCACCATGGGAGAAGTAAACAAAAGCAACCAATACTGCAAATAAGGTTTTAAAGGCACTAAAGAGAAGGGCCAACTATACAGCCATAGGAGAAATTAAAATAAAAGAGACTATACGTAAAAAGAACATAAATATAAACAAATGTGCAATGTCAACGAAATCGCACCAAGTCATTTTCACAGCAAATTTTCATAGGGGGAGAACTAATTTCATATCGCACATAAACAACTCCATTAAGAGTAAATACTCCCTGCACCTTGCCATCTCGCCATAGTTTGGTGGCCTCTTGCAGCAATTAACGATTGAACTTAGAGAGGCTCTCATATAAAATTAAATTTCCGTCAAATCCAACGGAACTAAGCGGGATGGTGTTGCTGTTCCTACGGAAGGCAGAGAAAGCACGAAGAGTTTTATTTTGATCATGCGGTGAGTAAAATTTAAAGATAATGGCATTATTAGGCTGACCAGAAGAATTTGTTGTGCGGAAAATTTCACTTATTTTCGGCACCATAAAATCAATCGACAGGCAAATCTGGTTAAAAATGCCTTTTAAATTTTCCCCCTCCACAAACGGTACCCCAAACGCAACAGCATCAGCTGGAAACTCCACAGAATTATCGAGGGGCCTTTACTTATACTTAATTATTCTGTGTTTCCAAAAAAGTTCAGGAGTTCTTAGTAACAAATTCATTTCAAAAATTCAAATTTTACGGCGCTCATAATCCGGTCATGAGTTTAAAAGTAGTAGGAAGCGAAAATCTTTGGTATTATTTTTTTTCTTTACCTTAGTAAGGTAAAGTGTAGAAAAAACAAAAACTCGAGAAGGGCTCGTGAAAGAAAAACGAAAAGAAAACTGAGGAAATGGGAAGAAAAAGTGGAGTAAGTTGGAGGAATATCGGAAAAGTAAAGACGGCAATAGGACAATGGAGTGTGAGAGTAAAAGCAAGAACAAGGGTAATGGTTCGAGAAAAAGTAGTAAAAAGGGATTAACAGGAAGAAGAATAAGAGTAAGGATAAGATTAAGAATAATAGCGAGAGTTGAATTCGGATAAGAGCAAGAGCGGGAAGAGTGAAACGAAAGCCGGGAAGAATGAAAAGGATAAGGAATTGAATGAGCCGATTAAGGTAAACTAGGAAATGCAGATGGGCGGGGAAATAAGGGAGAAAGAGTATTGAACAAATGAGAAGCAGGTAGATTGATAGAGAATGTCTGTCGGGTTTGATCATAGGACTGGGAGTATTGCATGTTGGTCTTAACCTTCCAAGATTTGCCAGAGCTGTTTAAAATCAAGTTCAGATAAGCCAAAATATTTTTTACCAGTATTAGCCAGAGCTGTACCAAGATTAGTCAGAGCTGTTTAAAATCAAGTTCAGATAAGCTAAAATATTTTTTACCAGTAGGCAAATCTATGAGCTCTGACATGTTGAAGGATCGCTACTGTAAAACTTCTATAGCTATATATTTTCACGCCTGCCTCCTCTTCCTGCTCAATGAGCCTATCTTAATGCTTGGTTTACATAGATATATGTTGGGTTTTAAGACTGTATACCGTCAAGCCAGAGTTTTCGTATTACAATGCTCTCAGATACTCATCCGCAACCTCATGATATTGTTTCGGAGTATCAATAATCTCATTCAGCCGTATGTTTCCATACACCTTAATTGTGGACAATGCGATACTTTGAAAATCCAGCCTTTCAGTTACGTGGTATATAACTTTACCAATTTCTCCCAGGAAAAGGAAACAAACCCTCCCACAAAGGGAAAACATATTGCAGGAATTATTTTCCTGTATGTTACTTGATACTGAAAAAATCAATGCTGCAGATAAGTCAAGATGCAACACTAAAATTTATGAGGGCGAGTATTGTCAAATGCGACTCCATTTTGTATTATTTACTTCACATGTCTGGTTCATTGCATCATGTAAAAACCGAAGAATTAAATTGGCGAAATTTGATAAAAATTTACTCTTCTATTTTCGTGTTCACTGATGTATGTATATGTACATATGTATATAAGTAAATAAATGTATATGCTAGGGTAGCCTTATTAATCAAATAAAAATATCACATATAAATTCTGGTCCCGACTGGAATCGATTAAGGCGTGTTATACAGTGATCCAAGCTCAGATAACACTATGAAGACTTTTCTTATTGGGACCAAAATCTACATGTGATATCTCCATCTATAATTTTATAGATTTGGGGTTCTAAAAAAAGATTCTATTAAAACTTTTTAAGTATTCATCAACAAATTTGAACTTTAACCCCTGTGCGATACCCTAAACCTGGCACCAACGCCGATATAAAATGTTAAAAATACTATTAGAGCGGATGAGATCAGACCAATTAATACATTACAATGTGATGAGAAAATTCTAGAAACAGTGGTAAAAAACCAGCTTGTAAAATACTTAGAAGATAAAGAAATCCCCCAGCAATCTGGTTTCCGAAAGAAAAATGTCTGTGAAAGTGCTTTGAATTTAGTTATAGTGAACTGGAAAGAAGATTTAAGCGGGAATAAATATATAATAGCTGTATTTTTGGATTTAAAACGTGCATTCGAGACGATAGACCAAAAGCTACTAACAAAAAAGCTAGCCAACATAGGTGTCACTGGTAATGAATCAAAATAGTTTGAAGACTTTCTCATTAATAGAAATCAAATAACAATAGTTGGCCTACCGCAAGGATCGGTGCTGACACCAATACTGCTCAATATTTATATCAATCATACAACTAATTCTATAAAGTACTGTGATATTAAACTCTTCGCGGATGATACACCACTGATGCTTAGTGGAGACAATATAACTGAAATATATACTAAGTTGCAAGAAGATCTAAATAGTGTTTATGATTTGGTTATGCGTGAACAGACTTAAATTGAATGTCAACAAAACCAAATTTATGGTCATTTCCGTAATAGTGACCTGCAAAATTTAAATACTTATTAACCACGAACTAACCGAAAAAGTCAACACCATCAAATATTTGGGAATAAAAATAGATAATGAACTTAATTTCAATGAGCACGTTGATTATACAGTGGGCAAAGTAGCTAAAAAAATATTTATTATACAAAGAACCTGGAAATATTTAAATAAGAAATACAAGGTAATGGTTTATAGATCAATAATCGAACCACATTTTATTTACTGCCTGACTATATTTTTCATATTGCGAGATCGTCAGATATACGAGCTACAAAAGCAACAGAACCGAGCTCTGAGATTCATTCTCAAAAAACGCTATGACACACCTATCAGAGACAAGCTCTGTGCTCTAAATTGGGTAAGCATTAGACAGCAACTTTGTTCTTTTACTACGAAATTTATTAAGAACATAATAGACGGTAATTTGCCGGCGTACTTAAAGAGTAACATCAAATATGTAAAAGATATGCATTCTGAAAATACTCGAAGCCAAAATAATTTCAACCGACCTGCTTGTAAAACCGAAGCAGACACATGTAACTTGTATTATAAGGGATTAAAACGCTATAACGAGCTACCTAATGATACAAAACCATGTAATGACAATAGATTAAAAAAATTTATTATCAATGTAAAACACTACCAATTTAGTACTGTCTACTAGGTCTGCCACAGTTCAGCACTATATGGTAGTTCATAGATATAACTAGGTTAGAATTATATGTTAGGCTAGTTAAGATAATTATAAATATTGTGACGAATATTACCATCACTAGTAATAAACTCCCAACAAAAAAGCATTGAAACGAGCCACACTGTGTACATAAACACATCAATCATCATTTACACCTATATATATAAGGCACGAAGAGTTATTACGCGCACACACTTGTAGTCATCCATCAGCCGAAGAGTTGCGAGACATACACACTCATATGACTATGACCCTGCAAAAATCGCGAGTACTCCATGCATGCATGTATGGAGTACTCGCTATGGACCAACCGAGTGCTCCAAAATTAACCACAATTCATACAAAAAATATGGTCCAATTAGCATTGCGATGTCCTAGGACTGGGCCATATACTCCAGCTCCGCATTACATCAGAGTAATCCATGGAGTACCCACAGTCCAATAAACCTCGTGTACTGATTACAATCGTTAAAAACGAGCAATGATCGGCTTACAATATGTTCGTGTAGAAACATGAGTTGGTCCATTGCTGCATTACAGTGGAGTATACTGGTAAGTACTCCAGTGGACCACTTGATCCAACAATTTTTGCAGGGGAGAAACGCATAAACTACAAATATATGTACATGCATATATGTACATGCATGCTAATTACCAAGTAGGATTTATGTACAGCAGTTCTAGCAGGCGAAACGTCTAGACTGTAGTAGAAATATGCGAATGCAGCAGCAGAGAGTATAAAAGAGCGCAAGCTGACTAGTCAGGATATCAGTTTGATTTAAGCACACTATTGGTTGCGAAGTATAAGTGTTATTGTGAAGTATTTTCAAAGTAGTCTAATAAAGACCATTTTGAATTATTGAATATTGGAGTTATTTATTCAACAATTTAGCGATACGAACGTTACAATATATATATATATATATATATTGTATATATACATTGTAAATAGGTATAAGCTAGGCTTAATTAAGCTGTAATAAATAAATAAATAAAACCAATCGGAACTTAAATTTATTTGCGGAAAAACGTCCTATGTAGGTACATATTGCCATCTGTAGGAGTGGGATTGCAAAAAATCGTTTATTTGACTTTTATGGATCTTCCTAATATGCATATATGTATGTATATGTATAACACAACAAAGGGTTCAAAACAAAAGAGTTCTAAATGAGAGGGTTCAATTGAATTATTCATGTGTATTAGGTTTTTGAAAAACACATACACACATGTACCTAAAATCGGAACTTTTGATTGATTTAAAGTTTCTGCTTACGATTTGTTTCCCGAATGCGATTGACTAATCTAGAGCACATGTAATCTATGAACTTGTGTATATATTTGTTGGAGCTCGCTAAGCCATGGCTCAATTGTGTCAAAACAGTTTCGTGGAAAGTTTGAAACAAACTACAAAGTAAATTTAATGCTCAAGGCGCAGCAAAAATTATTAAATTTTTTAGTATGCGAGTAAAATTTGTTGTGACAGTGTTAGTTTATTTGAGCAGCGCATGAAATTCTTTTACTTACATGTACAAAGTTTGACATAAGGACTGTTCCGAAAAAGAAGTGAAGAGTTTATTTTGATAGTAACTTGACACTCATTACATTTTTTCCTTAAATTTTTGTCTAACCTTAGCAAGCATATTTGAATTAGTTGATCAATAAAAAAAAATAAAAATAAATAAAATAAAAAATAAATGATCAATAAAGGTAGAAAAAAATTAAATATCTTAATTTCGCAGTTAGTTTGGTTTTACCGGTTTGGATAAACGTATGTACACTTTCTCGAGAGGAAAACTCTGTATTATTTGGGCTTGTTTTTCAAGGTGCGACATAATATAAGGCAAGGTTAGGTGAAAGATCAATTGACAATTTGTAGTGGTCATATCGCCAATTGATATTTTGACCGTAGACTTTGTGTGTCCCACCTACTTTGAAACCTCTTAATTTATTATTTCTTGGATAAAGTACCCTGCTGTAACAACTACAGGTTGGCCTTAAGCACTTCGCAAAAATAGGAGCTTCTTAATAATTAATTAAAAGTGTGCACTTTCTTTTGTTAACAGTCCTAAGTACATTTGTAAGTAATCTGATTTATGTTTATCATAATTCTGAACATTTGCGAACATTCAGTCATCACTTCTTAGGGTGTGCTCATTTCGAAACCTCCATACTAGCAAAAGTGCTTGTCACAACAGTCGATGATGTTTTGCTTTACAATTTTGAGAAGCTCTATTTGAAGTTTGCATCGAGGCTTCAACACGAACATAGCCTTAGCCATATCTGGAGCTTATGCAAAAAATCAATGTGTTGGATGTGTAAATGCAGACAACTCTGTTTCGGCTTTGTGCCATCTTCAGTGGCTCTTGTTGTTTTTTTTAGCCCTTAAGCCCACAATAATTCTAAAAAATACTTCTACAAATCAACATCAAGAAAGTACCATTTTTATTGAAGAAGAGATCGATTGAAACTGGCCGAAATTCTGTAGACATTAATACGCAGAAAAATGTCCAAGTTGAAGCATTTTAGTCGTAACCTATCCGTCCGTTTGGCCTGATAGATGGCTTGCGAGGTGAGGGAAGAAGGAGGGCTTTCGCCATAGCTCCTCTTCCTCCTCCTAAGATGTCTTTCATAGCAAGAGTTGGCGCCCACCGCTCACTTTGGTCAGTACCCAGAAGATAATGTCATTTGACACACATAACTACTCCGCTGAAGAGATCGATGCTTCGACACAACTTATTTTCGGCGCTCGGCATTGACTTTGACTGCCAAAAGGCTTAAGAGTCGAGATGTGTGGATGTTCTCTATCTCCACTGTCAAATCGTCCCACCCAGTGAGGAAACCAGCATTCTAAAATCGGAATCCTTAGTTTCGTTCTAGGCGACTACCGCCCGGAGTGTTGACCAAATGTTATTACGGAAGATCTCTGGTACGCGGTCCGCCGTCTACCTACCGCCCGCTTACATATACATCCGTCAAGCTGTTAGCATTCCGATACTTCCCGCTGCTTACTAATTTACTCCACCCCTCCTCGTCGTATGGTTTTTATACTTAGCGTGCTTTGCACACAGAGTATATTAAATTTTGTAACATAACGGTTGGTTTTACAGGTACAAAGGAATCGAGATAGATAAAGATAGATAAATCATCAGTAGGGTAAAAAAATTTGCTTAAGCCATGTCCGTCCGTTAACACGATAACTTGAGTCAAAATGAGTGAAATCGGATGATATATATAGATAGCATTTAGGAAAACAAAAAATACAGAGTATTTTATTTTAAATAATACACATAAAATGTTGAAATTTGATATGTGGACTGATATTGAGACTCTTCATAAAATCAATTTTACAAACATTATTAATCAAGAATTAAGGAAGTCTAAGTAAGGGTGAAACCGAATATTACATACCCAGCTGTACACTTGAAATGCTGTTGTTGTTTGTTTTGTGTACTTAATAGTGTTACAAGACTGCGAAATTATACACATGTTATGGCTCCCGAAACATAGATAATTGCTTGATCATAAAAGGGGCGGTGCCACGCCGATTTTTTAAATTTGAAGTTTTCCTATTTATTGTTATAAATCCACTTGGGAAATGAAATACCATTGATATAAAGCTCTTTTTTGCAAAGATATAACTTATTTTATTCGTCCACGACCCTTTTAAAAATCTTTTATATAAAAGTGGGCGTGGTCCTTAACCGATTTCGTTAATTTTCCTTCAAAGCATTCCTGCCGAATTTTATTACCATAGGTTTAACGATTTTTGATTTATGATTAATAATATTTGTAAAATTGATTTTATCACAAGTGGGTGGTGCTACGCCCATTTAAAATTTGTTTTCAAATTTTTATCAAGAGTTTTGAAAATGCGAGTGGCACCGCCCTTGTATCGGGAGCCATAACTCGAAGAAAATTTCCCGGAGCGTGATAAAATTGGGTATACATATTTTCCTATTTAGTAAAAATGGACGGGATCGGTTAAAGACCACGGCAACTTAGATATAAATGAAGTTTAAAATGGTCGTAGACTAGAATAATAAGCTACAAATTAGTAAAAAATAGCTTTGAATCAATGATATTTCACTTATTAAATTTTACTGTAAGAGGAAATGGGAGACAATTTTTTTAACGGGCCGTGCCACGTCTTATGTAGAAAAGTAATTTATCTGAAAATGATATCTGTACAAGTGAAGCTCACGATGAGTATATAATGTTCGGTAACACGCGAACTTAGACACCCTTACTTCTTGATTAAAGAATTAGAAAATGAAAAGTTCAGCGGTCTTTGCTACATAATTTGTATACTCAGCTGAGCAGAGCTCACAGAGTATATTAACTTTGTTCGCATAACGGTAATCCGTAACGGTATAAACTAATCGAGATAGATATAGACTTCTATATATCAAAATGATCTGGGCGAAAAATGAAATTTATCTAGCCATGTCCGTCCGTCCGTGCGTCCGTCCGTCCGTAAACACGATAACATGAGTAAATTTTGAGGTATCTTGATGAAATTTGATATGTTGGTTTCTGGGCACTCATCTCAGATCGCTGTTTAAAATTAACGAAATCGGACTATAACCACGCCGACTTTTTCGATATCGAAAATTTTTAAAAACCCAAAAAGTGCGATAATTCATTACCAAAGACGGATAAAGCGATGAAACTTGGTAGGTGGGCTGACTTTATGACGTAGAATAGAAAATTAGTAAAGTTTCGGACAATGGGCGTGGTACCGCCCACTTTTGAAAGAAGGGAATTTGAAAGTTTTGCAAGCCGTAATTTGGCAGTCGTTGAAGACATCATGATGAAATTTGGCAAGAGCGTTACTCTATTCCTATATGTGTGCTAAATAAAAATTTGCAAAATCGGAAGACGAGCACGCACACTTAAAAAAAAAAAAAAAATAATTTTAAATAAAATTTTAACAAAAAAAAAAATTTATATCTTTACAGCATATCAGTAAATTATGTCAACATTCAACTCCAGTAATGAAGTAGTGCAACAAAATACAAAAATAAAAGAAAATTTCAAAATGGTCGGTCCTCTGCCCTTTTTCATTTAATTTGTCTAGAATACTTTTAATGCCATAAGTCGAACAAAAATTAACCAATCCTTGTGAAATTTGGTAGGGGCATAGATTCAATGACGGTTACTGTTTTCTGTGAAAATAGGCGAAAACGGTTGAAGCCACGCCCAGTATTCATACACAGTGTACCGTCTGTCCTTCTGCTCGGCCCTTAACACGATAACTTGAGCAAAAATCGATATATCTTTACTGAACTTAGTTCACGTACTTACCTGAACTCACTTTATCTTGTTGTAACAAATGGCCGAAGTCCGATTATGACCACGCCCACTTTTTCGATATCGAAAATTACGAAAAATAAAAAAAAAATGCCATAATTCTATACCAAATATGAAAAAAGGGATGAAACATTGTAATTGGATTGGTTTATTGGCGCAAAATATAACTTTAGAAAAAACTTTGTAAAATGGGTATGACACCTTCCATATTAAGTAGAATGAAATGAAACACTTCTGCAGGGCGAAATAAAAAACCGTTGGAATCTTGGCAGGAATACTGTTCGCGGTATTACATGTCTAAATAAATTATCGGTACCCGACAGATGATGTTCTGGGTCACCCTGGTCCACATTTTAGTTGATATCTCGAAAACGCCTTCACATATGCAACTAAGGGCCACTCCCCTTTAAAATACTCATTAACGCCTTTCATTTAATTCCCATATCGTACAAGCACATTCTAGAGTCACCCCTGGTGATGGCGATATCCCGAAATGGCGCCCACCTATAGAAATATGGCCGACTCCCTTTTAATATACTATTTAATAACTTCGATTGGATACACATGTAATACAAACACATTCCAGGGTTACCCTAGGTTCATTTTCCTATATGGTGATTTTCCTTATTTTGTCTCCAAAGCTCTCAGCTGAGTATGTAATGTTCGGTTACACCCGAACTTAGCCTTCCTTACTTGTTACATTTAAATTTAATCGCCAAGAAATAAGCTTCCATATCATAAAAGATTTTGGAATTAAAACTAGTCAAGGTTTAACTATGCCATGTATAAAAATCATTAAAAGCTATTGTCCTGCTCTCGCTGTAAGCATATCCGCAAGAATGCGTCTTCATATATTTTCGTAAACAATATTCTAATTATTCATAAAGAGCATGTAATTAATTTGTTTGTTATGTAACGAAACATTTCAAGCAAGTCAATAACAACATTCGTACTTCAAGGATTCACTTAGATGTACTCAAGAGTCTACTTTCGTTGCATATCTAAATATGTATGTTACATAAGTATTTACAAGTACATACGACAAGTATTAAACAACCACAAATAGGCATACGAGTAAGAACAAGTAATTCTAATGAGCGATTTTATGCGACTCTTGAGTACTCATTTACGACATTGACTATCGTTTAATTCCCTCCATGTGCTTCTGTTGTTGAATCGCACGAACAGCAGTGCGTTTGATAATCCATAAAACAATACAAAATTAACACATGAAAAGGAAATATGCAAGGTTACACTTAAGCCGAGTGCAATTAAACGTTTTTATTCGCAAATAAGTGACGAGCTCAACCAGTAAAAGCTCCCATAAATTATCACATAAACAAGTAAGGAAGGCTAAGTTCGGGTGTAACCGAACATTACATACTCAGCTGAGAGCTTTGGAGACAAAATAAGGAAAATCACCATATAGGAAAATGAACCTAGGGTAACCCTGGAATGTGTTTGTATGACATGGGTATCAAATGAAAGGTGCTAATGAGCATTTTAAAAGAGAGTAGCCCTACGTTGTATATGTGAAGGCGTTTTCGAGATATCGACCAAAATGTGGACCAGGGTGATCCAGAACATCATCTGTAGGGTACGAATAATTTATTTATACATGTAATACCACGAACAGTATTCCTGCCATGATTCCAAGGGCTTTTGACTTCGCCCTTTTTACAAAGTTTTTTCTAAAGTTATATTTTGCGTCAATAAACTAATCCAAATACCATGTTTCATCCCTTTTTTCGTATTTGGTATAGACTTATGGCATTTTTTCATTTTTCAAAAATTTCGATGTCGAAAAAGTGGGCGTGGTCATAGTCGGATTTCGCCCATTTTTATTACCAAGATAAGGAGAGTTAAGACAAGTATGTGAACTAAGTTTAGCAAAGATATATCGATTTTTGCTCAAGTTATTGTGTTAACGGCCGAGTGGAAGGACTGTGGACTGTGTATAAAAACTGGGCGTGACTTCAACTGATTTCGCCTTTTTTTAAACAAAACAGTCATCGTCATAGAAGCTATGCCCTTACACAAGGATTGGTTAATTTTTGTTCGACTTATGGCATTAAAAGTATTCTAGACAAATTAAATAAAAAAGGGCCGAGCCACGCCCATTTTCAAATTTTCTTTTATTTTTGTATTTTGTTGCACCATATCATTACTGGCGTTGAATTTTGACATAATTTACTTATATACTGTAAAGATATTAAATTTTTGTTAAAATTTGACTTAAAAAATTTGTTTCTTTTAAAGTGAGCGTGTCCGTCATCCGATTTTACAAATTTTTTTTTTGGAACACATATAGTAATGGCATAACGTTCCTGCCAAATTTCATCATGATATCTTCAACGGCTGCCAAATTACAGCTTGCAAAACTTTTAAATTACCTTCTTTTAAAAGTAGGCGGTGCCACGCCCATTGTCCAAAATTTTACTAATTTTTTCTGCGTCATAAGATCAACCCACCTACCATGTTTCATCGCTTTATCTGTCATTGGTAATGAGTTATCGCACTTTTTCGGTTTTTCGAAATTTTCGATATCGAAAAAGTGGGCGTGGTTATAGTCCGATTTCGTTCATTTTAAATAGCGATCTGAGATGAGTGGCCAGTAGGGCGGGTCGATTTAAAAATCGCTCATCGCTCTGTGAAAATCGTATTCTAGGGATCAAAATAAGAAACTTTGCCAAAGGAACCATACATCTAAAACGAATTTTGATTTCCCCCCCTTTGGGTCGAACTTTGGGTAGGGGCAATTTCAATTCTACCTGCTGTGTCTTGTGGTGGCTTAAAAAAAACAACACAAGCAATTTTACGATCTGAAATTGTGTCAGAGTGATACCTTCATTTTTTAAAACGGTTGAAAAAAAAACCCACACAACTATGTTTACGACATGCAAATGCATCACAGTGATGCCTTGGTTTTAAAAGGGTGTTGTAAAAACGCTAATTTCTAATAATTTTTTTTAATTTCTTTTCTATTACTAAGTTAAATTCATTTTTTCAGTTACATATGTTCTGACTAAATAAATTTCTAAAGAGAAAAATAAACTCCAAAAAGAAAAAACATAGGCATTTCAAAGTGGGATTTTTCAAAATTTGCCCCTACGACCCAAAGGGGGGGATATCAGAATTTGTTTTAGAGGTATGGTTCCTTCGGCAAAGTTTCTTATTTTGATCCCTAGAATATTATTTTCACCGAGCAATGGGCGATTTTTTTGCCTCCCCACAAATCGACCCGGCCTAGTGGCCAGGAACCTGCGTCTCAAATTTCATTAAGATACCTCAAAATATACCCAAGTTATCGTGTTTACGGACAGACGGATTGACATGGCCTAATGAATTTCTTTTTTCGCCCAGATCATTTTTATATATAGAAGTCTATATCTATCTCGATTAGTTTTTGGGGTACCGTTATGCGAACAACGTTAATATATCTGTGAGCTCTGCTCAGATGAGTATACGAATGAACAAGGATATGTAAAATAATGGTTTTCTTGTTAATTAAACATTCGACAGTTAGCCAGCGGTTTCTTATTTTCAAGTACAGTTAAGCTAGTTAAATGTTAAAAATGAAAATGTGAATCTGTAGTTAACTGTGGTACGTTCGTTAACTCGCCACTACCTATAGTGCAATTTCTTTAATTTGATGCTAGAGAAAATAATACTAGCTGCAGAAGTGAACCTCTCTGGAAAAATATTCTATAAAAGCATGCAATTACTGGAATATGCTGATGACATTTATATCATCAGCCTGAACACCCGAGCCTTAAGTTCTGCTTACTCCAAACTGGAAAAAGAAACGGTAAAGATGGGTTTGATGGTGAATGAGGACAAAAAGAAATGTACCTGCTGCCATCGAGGAAAGAGTCAGCGCATATGCGTCTTGACAGACACGCTGCTGTTGGCGTCCATAATTTCGAAATAGAAAAAGACTTCGTTTATTCGGGAACTACCATATAAATAAATAAATAAGTGCTACTTTGGACTAGGTAGGCAATTGAAAAGTAAAATCCTCTCGCGACAAACGGAAATCATCCTCTAGAAGTCTCTTATCGTACCCGTCCTGCTATATGGGGCAGAAGCATGAACCATGACAACAGTAGATGAAGCGGCTCTGGGAGTGTTCGAGAGAAACGTTCTTCGAAAGATTTATGGATCTCTACGTGTTGGCGATGGCGAGTACCGAAGTAGATTTAATGATGAGCTATACGAGATTTACGTAGACATCAACATATTCCAGCGATTTACAACGCAGCGACTAAGCTGGCTAAGCCATGTTATGCGAATGAAAGGCGAAACCCGCCTATGGAAGCAGAGAAAACGTGCCACCCCCCTCCACTGGAAGTGCCAGGTGGACAATGATTTAAACTCCCTCGTTGTGACCAATTGGCGCCAGTTGGCGTGGCAAAGAAGCGTCTGTCATGCCTTGTTAGAGGGCCATAACGGATTAAACGATTAAGCGCCAATTAAGTAAGTACGTAAAATTGGTTCTTACTTCTGTTCGCAACTACATTTAGCTCACGTTATTCTCAAGATACAACTAAAGGAGGAAAAAAACATGGAAAGGGGAGACAATATTACTTAAAAGAGCTCACCTAACGTCGACCGCTGCATTAGTCCTGGTGATTTCAAAAATAGCAAAATTTCACAATTTTTATACGTTCCTCAGATTTGGATAGAATCCTCCAATACGTTCCGTATAGCGCAGAACTAGAGAGATGAAATAGTTCTAATTTTATACCCAAGCAGTGCTCTAAATTGACACTCTTAACAATGTGATGTCCTATGAAAAAGCAATTGTCCCCCTTTATAGACCTTTTGAGCGCGTTATTAACTTGTTCGGTTGTTGTTGCTGTTGTTGTAGCAGTGATTCCCCGATCCAATGCGAGCGACCAGTCATACATTTTCATTAATATCTTCTAACGGAACTCCGAGGAAACTTCCTGTTTGAAGCGGGTTGGTTAGTGTTAGATACGCTGGTTACACATTTCAATTGAAAAGATTGTTGACGTCATGTGGGGATACCTTACAATCAAGACATACATACAAACCCGACAAGCCCATGTGTTGATTCGGGATAAGTAAGAGTTTAACTTATTACAGTATCCAGATCGAAGTTGAACTAGAGTGACGAGCATCTCCCTTGAGGGGTTGCTTTGCTCAACTCCGAGTTCCGAATATTTGTCTTTAAGAACGGTATTCACTTGCACTATCTGGCATAGTAATCCGACGACTTTATGTGGCTGTCTCTTTATCCTCCTTTTCTTAATATGGTTGAATTCTGAAGTGCGGAATATTTTCGTAGTGCTTACAGAGATGACTTCTTAAGTTACTGAGAGGCGGGCCTTTTCAATCAGATGTCTGTTGGGATACCGAAGTCTCTGGATATTCAGCCGAAACTGTTTGCTCACCATATAATTTCTTTCCTTTAAAATGAGCGAAATCGGACTATAACCTCGCCCAAATTTTCGATACCGAAAATTTCGAAAAACCGAAAAAGTGCGATAATTCATTACCAAAGACGGATAAAGCGATGTAGCTTGGTAGGTGGGATTTATGACGCAGAATAGAAAATTAGTAAAATTTAAAAGAAGGTAATTTAAAAGTTTTGCGAGCTGTAATTTGGCAGCTGAGTATGTAATGTTCGGTTACAGCCGAACTTAGCTTACCTTACTTGTTTGTAGTATTCTCGGCTCACTGTGTAGATTATGTCCTGCATACCTTAGAAGACATTTTATGGCAGTTGAGCACGGTCAGGGTCATTATATAGATTCTCTGTTTCCGTAAGAGCTCTGTCCATAATGGCCTCTCAAAATATCTTGCGATTCTGAATGTACTGCGCATTTCGCCAAGTTGTTGCAATAAAGGATTTTCTATGAAATTTCTTTCTACCTTCATATGCCCTTTCATGTTTCCCATCGTTAGATCAGAAATATTTTGAAGATTTAATGCAACAAGTGTTTTCTCCTTCTGTATTAGGAAATGGAAGCAAGGCACTCCCATTAAGGCACTAAGCGTATTAGCAGAAGCCGTTTTCATCACACTCGTTATACCAATACAAACTGATCGATCCACTTTACTTCATTTTGTTATTTTATGGCAGGGCCTTCGGCCACCAAACTCAAGAAGATTAGGTGACTATTGGCTTCAAAAGAGGATTGAATGTTCAGTATGCGATTCTGGAGGATATCCCCTTGTTTTGTCATAGAGGCGAGTGCAGGCGAAAAAAGCTCTGATTGCGTTGTGTAAGGTAGCATCTAAATCAGGATTCTAATTAGGGGGCTTGTAATATTATGCAGGATGAAATTTTAAAATTAATTTCTCCGAAACCGCTCCAGATAAATGGCTGAAATTTCACACACTTGTAGATAAATGTTCTCACTAGCGATGTTCTATTTTTCTTATCATAGCTTATGACCATGCCTACTTTTGTATAACAGTTTTCTTAAAAGAATCGTAGACGATTATCACAAGAAATTAAAAGTCAAACGTTTTTGAAAATGGGAGTGGCATTCTTCTCATTTCGGAAGCCATAACTCGAAAACCAGTTGATAGCCACACTGGTAAGCATCACTCATGCATTAAACTGAATTCGTCCATTGGAATATTCACGTAGTACGAGTTCCATGATCGAAGGCCGATTTATTGCAGAAGATTGAGAGACACGCAGAAGATTGAGATGGAAATGGATATGAGTTTCGGCCGCCGTGGTGTGTCGGTAGCATAACCGCCTACCCCAACAAAAGTCGTGGGCTCAAGTACCGGGAAAAGCAATTGACAATTATTATACATTATTAATTAGAAAAAAACGTTTAAGCGGGGAGGACCCTCAGCAGTGATTTGTCAAACATTCCGGGAGTATTTCTGTCATGAAAAGTTTCTCAGCGAAAATTCAAATCCATGCAGCTGCCGTTTGGAGTCAGCAAAAAACAGGCAGGTAATGTTGCGCCAATTAGTAGAAGAAATAAGAAAGTAGCACGACACTAATTGGACTAAATTTGTTTGGAGGTATGACCTTTTTTTTACTGAACAGTCAGTACTAATTATTAGCAGAAAGACTTTTCTTTTCTGGTTGTTTCTGACTGCTATCACGGACAGCAACTTTCCTTTGTTGTTGAAATAAAAAGGCTTTTCATGTCTCATAATATCACTTAGTAACCTGACAAAATAAATTATTATCCTAATGCTAAGACTCCATATACTCCAGTTTTGGGACTTGTACTTTTTTCAAATATGTATATGGAGATGGTAATTGAGTACACTGCCATTGAATGCTTCATGCAGCTTCCACCAAGCCTGTTTTGAAAAATGTAGACCCTTAACAACCAAGCAAAAATCCCTCCATTAGCTGACATCAGCTTCTTTCACCCTACATTGGCTCTCGTATGTTTTTAAAAAACTCGTATTTATTACTCAAGCACACGTTTGATTTATGTGTGCAAGTTTATGTTCATTTATATTATCTTTCAGTTAAAACAATACAAAAAATATTATGGACACAGTAAATGCTTTCCAAAAGCTTTTTCATGTCCGCGTACAATACTTGAAGGGATTTTATATGCGTAATTGTGTATGTGAAGGCAAAACCCTAACTCATCAACTGCTTAGCATTGTGGCCATTAATTATATGCTATTGCTCAATTTAAATACAGCCAATTAACTTCATTGCTCAAGCGTAAAATTAACAGCTGTTGCGCATATCTCACACTTTTCCTTTATTCATATATATTATATATATCTATATAGATAAGGAAATATGGGACAATCCATGCCAATTATCGATAATTTTTATACCTTTCATGAAAATGAAATGGTATATTAACTTTGTCACGAATCTCAAAATTGCATTTCCTTAAAGGAAAATAAATATACGAAATGATGAAGAGTTGAGTTGATTTATCCATGTCCGTCTGTCTGTCTGCCTGTTTGTATGCAAACTAGTCCCTTAATTTTTGGTATATCTTGATAAAATTTGGTGAGCGGGTATATTTAGGTCTCCGATAAGACATTTGCGGGAACCAGCCGGATCGGATCACTATATCATACGTATATCCCCCATACAACCAATTTTCCAGAAAAGAAGATTTTTGTCATATCTTCCTAAATTTATCAAATTGAAGCTTCAAACTTCACAATATGCTTTTGTATATTGCACATTTGTTGTCTGAAAAAATTGATGAGGTCGGTCGTATAAATAGCATATATCCCCCCAACCAATTGTTCAGATAAGAGGCTTTTCGTAATTACTGCCCTATTTTAAAAGATATTTCACTAAATCCTTACGTTTTCGTCATATATTGTTGAGATAAGTGATTCATTCTCATAGCTGTTTCATGCAGACCACAAAAAACGTTAAATTTTGATTCCTCACACAAAGTACCAACCTATTTTTATACTCAGCGTGCTTTGCAGAGTATATTAACTTTGATTGGATAACGGTTGATTGTACAGGTATAAAGGAATCAAGATAGATATAGACTTCCATATATCAAAATTATCAGTATCGAAACAAAATTTGATTGAGCCATGTTCGTCCGTCCGTCTGTCCGTTAACACGATAACTTGAGTACATATCGAGATATCTTCACCAAATTTGGTACACGATCTTATCTGGACCCAGAATAGATTGGTATTAAAAATGAGCAAAATCGGATGATAACCACGCCCACTTTTTATATATAACATTTTGAAAACACAAAAAACCTGATAATATAGTAAATAATACACCTTACTTACTCACTTAATTGGCGCTTAACCGTCTAAACGGTTATGGCAGTCCAAGAAGGCGCGCCAGTCGCTCCTTCGCTCCACCAACCAATTGGTCACACCAAGGGAGTTTAAATCGTTTTCCACCTGGTCCTTACAACGGAGTGGGGGCAGCCCTCTACCTCTGCTTACATAGGCAGGTTCCGATAGAAACACTTTCTTGGCCGGAGCATCATCTTTAATTCGCATAACATGGCCTAGCCAGCGCAGCCGCTGCGTTTTAATTCGCTGTACTATGTTGATGTCTGCGTATAGCTCGTACAGCTCATCATTAAATCTTCTTTGGTACTCGCCATCGCCAACGCGTAGAGGTCCATAAATCTTTCGAAGAACTTTTCTCTCGAACACTCCCAAAGACGCTTCATCTCCTGTTGTCATGGTCCATACTTCTGCCCTATATAGCAGGACGGGTACGATAAGTGACTTGTAGAGTATGATTTTCGTTCGCCGAGAGAGGACATTACTTTTCAATTGCCTACCTAGTCCAAAGTAGCATTTATTGGCAAGATTGATTCTTCGCTGGATTTCAGTGCTGATGTTGTTGCTAGTGTTGATGCTGGTTCCCAAATAAATGAAGTCTTTTACTATTTCGAAATTATGGCTGCCAACAGTAGCGTGGTTGCCAAGACGCGTATGCGCTGACTCTTTGCTCGATGACAGCAGGTACTTCGTTTTGTCCTCATTCACCATCAAACCCATCTTTACCGCTTCTTTTTCCAGTTGGGAGTAAGCCGAACTAACAGCGCGGGTGTTTAGGCCGATGATATCAATGCCATCAGCATATGCCAGTAATTGCATGCTTTTATAGTATATTTCTTCAGTGCGGTTAAGTTCTGCAGCTAGTATAATTTTCTCCAGCATCAAATTAAAGAAATCGCACGAAAGGGGGTCACCCTGTCTGAAATCTCGTTTAGTTTCGAACGGCTCGAAGAGGTCCTTCCCAATTCTAACTGAGCTGATCGTGTTGCTGAACGCCATTTTGCATAGCCGTATAAGTTTTGCGGGGAAACCAAATTCAGATATAGCGGCATATAGGCAGCTCCTATTCGTGCTGTAGAAGGCGGCTTTAAAGTCGACGAAGAGGTGATTTGGATCGATTCTCTTTTCACGGGTTTTTTCCAAGATTTGGCGCATTTTTAAAATCTGGTCGATGGTAGATTTACCAGGTCTGAAGCCGCACTGATAAGGTCCAATCAGCCAATTCACGGTGGGCTTCAATCTTTCGGACAATACACTTGAAAGGACCTTATATGCGATATTAAGAAGGCTGATTCCATGATAGTTGGTGCATTTTGCAGTATTCTCCTTCTTGTGGGCTGGGCAAAGAACACTTAGATTCCAACCGTCGGGCATGCACTCGTCCGCTAAGAAGCTGCTGCATGCGCCTAACTAACTTCTCGCCTCCGTACTTGAATAGCTCCGCAGGCAATCCATCAGCGACCACGGCCTTGTTGTTTTTCAATCTGGTTATTGCTATTCTAACTTCATCACAATCGGGCGGACGACATATATTCCGTCATCATCGATTGCGGGATCGGGTTTTTCATCTCTGTGCGGTGAATTCCTGCCTCCATTTAGGAGAGCCGAGAAGTATTCCCTCCATAATCTAAGCACTCTCTGGACATCAGTTACAAGGTCGCCGTTTTCGTTCCTACAGGAATTTGCCCCGAAATTTGACGTGTGGACTGATATTGAGACTCTTGATAAAATTTGAAAAATTTGTTTAAAATGGGCGTGGCACCGCCCACTTGTGATAAAATAAATTTTAAAAATATTATTAATCATAAATCAAAAATCGTAAAACCTATCGTTACAAAATTCGGCAGAGAGGTTGCCGTTACTATTAGGATTGCTTTGAAGAAAAATTTACGAAATCGGTTAAGGACCACGCCCACTTTTATATAAAAGATCTTTAAATGAGTCTTGGATGAATAAAATAAGCTATATCTTTGCAAAAAAGAGCTTTATATCAATGGTATTTCATTTCCCAAGTGTATTTATAACAATAAATAGGAACAACTTCACATTTTAAAAAATGGGCGTGGCACCGCCCCTTTACGACTTAGAAATTTTCCATGCTTCGGGAGCCATAAGTCGAAGAAAAATTAACGGATCGTAATAAAATTTGGTACACAAATTTTCCCTATAGCAAGAAATAATCCTAGAAAAAATTGACGAGATCGGCTAAAGACCACGCCCACTTTTATATAAAATATTTTTAAAAGGGTCGTAGATGAAAATAATAAGCTATATCTTAGCAAAAAACAGCTTTGCATCACTAGAATTTTACTTTCTAATTTGAATTCTAACACTAAATTGGAAATTTTTTGAAAATGGGTGTGGCACCGCCCCTTTTATGACTAAGCAATTTTCTATGTTTCGGGAGCCATAACTCGAAGAAAAATTAAAATATCGTAATGAAATTGTCTACATATATTTTCCTTATAGCAGAAAATATTTCTAGTAAAAATGGACCACGGGAACTTAGATATAAAAGAAGTTTAAAATGGCCGTAGACTAGAATAATGAGCTACAACTTAGTAAAAAATAGCCTTGAATCAATGATATTTCACTTATTAAATTTTATTGTAAGAGGAAATGGGGAGACAATTTTTTTAAACGGGCGGTGCCACGTCTTATGTAGAAAAGAAATTTATCTGAAATGAAATGTGGAATTGAAGCGCACTCTGAGTACACCCGAACTTAGACACCTTTACTTGTTTATTTTATATTTACCTTAAAAATCGCTTAGGTTGTATATCTATTCACTATATATTTAATATTTTATACAGCCGATTATTTAGATATTACTAATGGAATAAGATTATTGTTCAGCCCCATTCATGAAAGGTATGAAGACAGTCCCGCCCTTACTTGTTTTTTCTAAAAACTCTCCAAGCTAAAGTCTATAACAGGATATTTTGGGGAGTGTTATGTGTGTTAAAGGTTCATTTGCCGGATATACATCCAGTACGTTACGAGAGTCCTGGGTTTAACTCCCGGGCAAAATAACATCAAAAATTTAGAAACAAATGTTTTCAATCAAGAAAGACCCGTTCAGCCAATTTGTAGGGAAAATTTAAATGAGCAAAACGCAAATTTGAAGAGGAGCGCGGCCTAAATCTCCTCGGAGGTTAATCCCGCCAAGCTACATTTATATTATATTAAGTTTGGTCCGCAGTTAAGCGGTAAATGAGGACAACTTGAAGTACTTGCTGTCATCCAGAAAAGAATCAGCGCATTCGTGCCGTGGCGGCAGCGTCATTATTGATGGATATAAATTCGAGACTGTGAAGGATTTGGTCTATATGCGAATCAGCATTAACAGAAATACAATGTCAGCATAGAAATCAAACGTAGAAAAACTCTTGGCAACATGTGCTACTTTGGAGTGAGTAGGCTATTGAAAAACAAAACTCACGCTCTACAAGTCACTCATATTACCTTTCCTGCTGCATGGCTCGGAATCATGGACGGTGTGGGGGAAGATGAGATGGCTCTTGGAGGATTTGAAAGAATTGTTTTCCGGAATACTTTTGCCAAAGAAGGTTTAATTATGAGCTATATAAGCTTTATGCAGATATGACGATAGTGCAGCGAATAAGAACCCAAAGGCTGTGCTGGCTAGGTCATGTTATGCGAATGGACGAAGACGCTCCGACCAAGAAGGTATTTCAGCTTGGGCGGTAAAGCGACAATTGATGATGATGATGATTGCATAATTTTTCACTCCCTTTCCTTTTTAAGCTACCTGTCCTTCCCTTTTTCTGCTTAACGTACCTGCTCTCCTTTTAAATAAATGAATAAATAAATAAATAAATGTAAGGCGCGATAACCTCCGAAGAGATCTAAGACCGAGCTTCTCTTCCAATTTGCGTTGTACTCCTCTTGATTTTCCCTACAAATTGGCCGGACGGGACCTACGTGTTTTATGCCGACACCGAACGGCATCTGCAAGGCAGACGAGTTTTCACTGAGAGCTTTTCATGGCAGAAATACACCCGGAGCGCTTGCCAAACACTACCGAGGGGCGACCCCGCTTAGAAAAACTTTCTTCTAATTGAAAAACCTTATTTCTAAAATTTTGATGTTGCTTTGCCCGGGGTGCGAACCCAGGGCATACGGTGTGATAGGCGGAGCACGCTACCATCACACCACGGTGGCCGCCAATAAATAAATAAACAAATGTAGCGTAATAACCTCCGAAGAGATTTTAGACCGTGCATCTCTTCCAATTTGCGTGGTGTTCCTTTTAGGCGGGGCGGGACCTACTTGTTTTATGCCGACTCCGAACGGTATCTGCAAGGCAGATCAGTTTTAACTGAGTACCTTTTCATGGCAGAAATATACTCGGAGTGCTTGACAAACACTGCCGATGGGCGACCCCGCTTAGAAAAATTGTTTTCTAATTAAAAAAAAAAACTTGTTTCTAAAATTTTGATGTTGCTTTGACCGGGGTGTGAGCCCAGGATCTTCGGTGTGGTAGGCAGAGCACGCCACCATCACACCATGGCGGCCGCCACTTTCCACTTCTTCCCTTTTACTATCTTTATTAAAGTTTTTCGTAGTTGTGATTCGGTTTCAAGGCGACCTTGTTTACAACATACATAGAGTAAATATCAACGGTGTTGGGCATCCACGTCGATGGCATTATACTTTCGTCTGTCTTACACCCATAAATACCAGCTAGCAAGCAGCCACAGTTGTACCTAAAGTCCAGAGCCGTAACAAAGTCCTCAGGTCTCTTGCCGGCAGAGCTTGTGAAAAGATAAAGAAATGCTGATAAACACTTATAAAGCAATTGGCCGGCGCTTGTATGCCATGCGTGTCAAATATCATCGCCGAGCCTGAAGGAATCTGCAGGTTGTCAAAACATCGCGCTCAGAACTGCCACGAGATGTCTTCTTATGTTCACAGTAGGGCGAGAACACTTCCCATAAAGAAGAGAAACCAAATACTGAGCAAACAGTTTGTTGAATACGCAGAAACATGGACATCTCAACAGCCATCTGATTGAAGAGGCTCCTTGAAACCGCAGAAGTCATCTCCGTAAGCACTATGAAGAAATTTGGCACAAAAGAATTCAGCCATATTAAGAAAAGCAGCATGAAATGACCCTCAGAGATATCCACAAATAAGTGTCGGATTACTATGCCAGAGATTGCCCGCAGAACTCCGTTGTAAAAGGCAAATACCCGGAACGTGTAGTTAAGAAAGCAATCCCCTCATGATGCACGCGTCGCTCTAGCTCAACCTCGATCAGGTAATGGGTTAAACTTATGCTTATCCAGAATCAACCCCGATATACCGAATGTACGTTCTGCTTGTAAAGTGTCCACACATGACACAAAAAAGCTTTTCAAGTGAGGAACAAGCGCCTCTAGCTCCCTTATTTCTCCGGTCTAACCCTGTTGAAATAGCAAGTTTCCTCGGAGTCGCATTGGAGGATATTGATGACAAATTGTGAGGTGTTGCACCTATTGGAAGGGGCGAAGCTCTGCTACAACAACTACCACAAAGCTATAATGAGTGCCACTTTTGCATGGAATCACCCATATATATTTATTACCATTTATGTTCCGTATTTTGTGCGCTTTAATTAAATTGACCTCAGTTTTTATTACATTTACATACAAATATATATATTTAAGCATATTAGTGCTAAATTCGTTTCTTCTACGTTTAAGTAATAAGCAGGAAAATTGACTACCTGTTTTTATACTTAAATACATACTTACATATGTGCATAAGTAATTACGTACTCCATTTCATACATAAGTACACCAAATATTGAATGAGTTTCCATTTAACTTTTCTTTTCCATTTCATGAAATAATTAAATGCTCAAAAAATTAGCTTTGCATTACAAAATTCATAGTAGATATTCCCATTCGGCTCGTTATGTTATGGCTCCAAGAAAGGTATTATTTTATGAAGAAGTGTTTACAGCCAAAGTTCTGCATACACGCATACATACGTACGTACGTACTTATGTACTTAGCGAGTGGCAGTTGAAGGTGCTGCAGGTTATTGAAATAGCAGTCTATAAAAATGATGAAAGGTCAATAAAAAGCGGATTACGGTGGACTCGTAAGCAGTAAACATACATTTAGTCCAGCTGGTGATGATGCTGATGACGAAGGTGAGCAAGTTATTTTGTTGTTTTCCTTATGATGCCCTTTCTTTTGGCGCCGCTGCAATTGCGGGCTCTATTAAAACGGTTGCCGCTTTTTATACTCAGTTGAGCAGAGCTCACAGAGTATATTAAGTTTGATTGGATAACGGTTGGTTGTACATATATAAAGAAATCAAGATAGATATAGACTTCCATATATCAAAATAATCAGGATCGAAAAAAAATTTGATTGAGCTATGTCCGTCCGTCCGTTAACACGATAACTTGAGTAAATTTTGAGGTATTTTGATGAAATTTGGTATGTAGTTTCCTGAGCACTCATCTCAGATCGCTATTTAAAATGAACCATATCGGACTATAACCACGCCCACTTTTTCGATATCGAAAATTTCGAAAAACCGAAAAAGTGCGATAATTCATTACCAAAGACAGATAAAGCGACGAAACTTAGTAGATGAGTTTAATTTATGACGCAGAATAGAAAATTAGTAAAATTTTGGACAATGGGCGTGGCACCGCCCACTTTTAAAAGAAGGTAATTTAAAATTTTGCAAGCTGTAATTTGTCAGTCGTTGAAGATATCATGATGAAATTTGGCAGGGACGTTACTCCTGTTACTATATGTACGCCTAATAAAAATTAGTAAAATCGGAGAAGGACTACGCCCACTTTAAAAAAAAAATTTTTTTCTTAAAGTAAAATTTTAACAAAAAATTTAATATCTTTACAGTATATAAGTAAATTATGTCAACATTAAACTCCAGAAATGATATGATGCAACAAAATACAAAAATAAAAGAAAATTTTAAAATGGGCGTGGCTCCGCCCTTTTTCATTTAATTTGTCTAGGATACTTTTACCGCCATAAGTCGAACAAAAATTAACCAATCCTTTTGAAATTTGGTAGCGGCATAGATTTTATGATGTTAACTGTTTTCTGTGAAAACGGGCGAAATCGGTTGATGCCACGCCCAGTTTTTATACACAGCCGTTCGTCTGTCCTTCCGCATGGCCGTTAACACGATAACTTGAGCAAAAATCGACATATCTTTAATGAACTTTGTTCACGTACTTACTTGAACTCACTTTATCTTGGTATGAAAAATGAACGAAATCCGACAATGACCACGCCCACTTTTTCGATATCGAAAATTACGAAAAATGAAAAAAATGCCATAATTCTATACCAAATACGAAAAAAGGGATGAAACATGGTGAGGTAATTGGATTGGTTTATTGACGCGAAATATAATTTTAGAAAAAACTTTATAAAATGGTTGTGACACCTACCATATAAAGTAGAAGAAAATGAAAAAGTTCTGCAGGGCGAAATAAAAAACCCTTAAAATCTTGGCAGGTATTACATATATAAATAAATTAGCGGTATCCAACAGATGATGTTCTGGGTCACCCTGGTCTACATTTTGGTCGATATCTGGAAAACGCCTTCACATATACAACTACCACCACTCCCTTTTAAAACTCTCATTAATACCTTTAATTTGATACCCATATCGTACAAACACATTCTAGAGTCACCCCTGGTCCACCTTTATGGCAATATTTCGAAACGGCGTCCACCTATAGAACTAAGGCCCACTCCCTTTTAAAATACTCATTAACACCTTTCGTTTGATGCCCATATTGTACAAACAAATTCTAGGGTCACCCCTGGTCCACCTTTATGGCGATATCTCGAAACGGCGTCCACCTATAGAACTAAGGATTACTCGCTTTTAAAATACTCATTTACACCTTTCATTTGATACCCATATCGTACAAACGCATTCTAGAGTCACCCCTGGTCCACCTTTATGGCGATATCTCGAAAAGGCGACCACCTATACAACAACCACCACTCCCTTTTAAAACCCTCATTAATACCTTTAATTTGATACCCATATCGTACAAACAAATTCTAGGGTCACACCTGGTCCACCTTTATGGCTATATCTCGAAACGGCGTCCACCTGTGGAACTAAGCATCACTCCCTTTTAAAATACTCATTAACACCTTTATTTTGATACCCATATTGTACAAACAAATTCTAGGGTCACCCCTGGTCCACCTTTATGGCGATATCTCGAAACGGCGTGCACCTATGGAACTAAGGATTACTCCCTTTTAAAATACTCATTAACACCTTTCTTTTGATACCCATATCGTATAAACAAATTCTAGGGTCACACCTGGTCCACCTTTATGGCTATATCTCGAAACGGCGTCCACCTGTGGAACTAAGCATCACTCCCTCATAAAATACTCTTTAACACCTTTCATTTGATACCCATATTGTACAAACAAATTCTAGAGTCAACCCTGATCCACCTTTATGGTTATACCTCTAAATGGCGTCCACCTATAGAACTATGGCCCACTCCCTCATAAAATACTCTTTAACACCTTTCATTTGATACCCATATTGTACAAACAAATTCTAGAGTCAACCCTGATCCACCTTTATGGCGATATCCCTAAATGGCGTCCACCTATAGAACTATGGCCCACTCCTTCATAAAATACTCTTTAATGCCTTTCATTTAATACCCATATCGTACAAACAAATTCATTCATTATTTTCCCTTATGTTGTCACCATAGCTCTCAACTGAGTATGTAATGTTCGGTTACACCCGAACTTAACCTTCCTTACTTGTTATGTTACGCTTTGGTTATTTAGTATTTTGTGTGCTCATTTCGTAGTCATTATATGCAGGATTTTATTTGAAATAAATAAAGAAAATTAAAGAGAAATTAGATAATATGCAAATGCGCAAAAACTGTGACAATAATGAGTTTCGAGCGAGAATTGCGTTTGATTGAAGTGAAACGGAAACCAACTGTGGTCAAATAAATAGCTTAAGTTTAATGGTGAACACTTTTTCCGTTTAAATGTGATAAAAATATCACACAAATAAGGGCTTTAAAGGAGTTCGTGCGTAAAACTTGAAGAAAAGAAAAAAAGCATTTTAGAATTGCTAACAAATTTCCTATTTGGGATGAGCTTACGTTGGCGTTTATGCTATTACGTTAGAATCTGCTACAAATATGTTTTCAAGGAATTACATTAAAACGTTTCTCGTGAAATCTAAGATCCAAATTAGATGACTAAAAATGTTTTTGCACAACCAATAAAAGAAGACAATGTAGGCATCATCAACATTCATCATTAATTGGCGCTTAACTTCCTAAGCGACCAAATCGTTTCGTAATAAGCCACCCCAATTATGCCTGTTTCCTTCACCTGCCTCTTGAATAGTACAGCTCATAATTATACCTCCTTTGATACTCGCAGTCGGCATCAAGAACAGAATTATAAGTCTTTCGGACAATTTTTTTTCTCATTCACCGCAGAACCACCACGTCTTTTGTCACTTTATCAAACCCTGAAAAGGCAGAATTGACGGCGCGTTTGTTAAGGCCAATTATATAAATATTATCAGCATACACCAGCAATTGTAAGCTATTGTATGAGATTGTGCCACTGCGGTTTAGATATGCTGCTGGACCATATATATAATACATATATTACATGTATGTGCTGGACATATCTAATATATGTGCTGGACATATCTCATCCAGCATAAGGTTCAAGGAATCACAAACCTAACGGGACTGGTTGTTGTTGTTGTATTAACTATAAAGACACTCCCCGAAGGCTTTGGAGAGTGTTATCGATGTTGATGGTCCTTTGCCGGATATAGGTCCGGTAGGTTCCGGTAACAAAGCACCATTAAGGTACTAGCGCGACCATCTCGGGAACGATTTATATGACTACATTAAACCTTCTAGGTCGCAACACCCTCCCAAACCCTTAGTTACATGAGGAACTTGGGGTCGCCAGAGCCTGGGATGTTAATAAAACAGGATTCGCCACGGGTAAGCGAGGTTGACAATTGGGTTGGAGAAGCTATATTTTGCGCTGGCATCCCCTTGAAAGGGTTGCGCTACACATATCCTAAGCCCCCTAACCCACTGGGGTTAACGGGAATGGTCGTGTTGCTCAACGTCTATTGTCAAAGCCTTATCGGCTGTGAAAAATCTTAAATTCGAACTTATCAGCATAAAAGCAACTCCCCCAAAGGCTGCCTGGAAGTAAACAAAAACATGGTAAGTGTCGATTCTCCTGTCGTGAGCAGAGCACACCTTAGTTTCGATCTTGGGGAATGCGCTCATTTTGCATAAGAGTTGATGCATCCTCTTTACCATCTATTCCTTGCCTACGTGCTTGAATAGCTCGACAGATAATCCTTCGTTACCCTTGGCCCTGTTAATCTGTCGCCAAGGTATTGCTATTAAGAGATCTCACCACAACTTAAGCCCATTCTGTATGCCAATTACCAGAATGCCATTATAATCTCTGCAGAAATCTGACCTGATATCAAAACTTCCGAACATTAAACATGTTCTAGTAATAAGTGTTAAAGAAGAAAGTGTATTGGTTAATGTTCCTAAGGCTGGTTTCCCTACATTTAAAAAAAAGCGCAAAAAGTATGACATTTCGGTAAAGACTATACTAATTATCTCACTCCGATGAAAGGATCATGTGAAGACCCTTGTGGCATTCCCTGATGCTGCCAATTTTGTCGGGAGGCAACGAAACTAGAGAGAAACTGTCCAGCTTTATTTGTCGGGAAAAATCGTGTAAATGGTTATGTACGTAAGCAAGTACACTGTTAGAAAGAATAAGCAAAATTTAAATAAACTTTGTTTGGTCCGATTTAATCGATTAAATCGATTTTTTTCTAGAATCAAATCGAAAAAATCAATTCTTAAAAGAATCGAATCTAGCTTTAATTGAGGGTGCTAAGTTTTCTTCTATGAGTAAAACTTATCGGGATAGTTTGATCCATAATCCATCATCTTTCTATGATGTGCTGGGCTTATTATATGCGATCGGATTTCGTTCTCCTGCACACCCTTCCGTGCCAGTCCTTGCGCTTCCAGTAGAAGAGAAGGTCATCTATGGCTATGGTTTTCGAAGGGGCAGAGGGAATTTGATGCTATTCTTAAGCCCTGTGTTTCAACGGAATAAAGAGTCGTGTTAATGTCATATTTTTATACGAAATCGCGCGTAAGAGGTAAAAACGTAGAACGCTGATCATCTATGAAGATATAGCTGCTGAAAACTTTAGATAGGTGGTATTTTGGTAACGTATCTCAAGACTGGATGTTGGTTTATATTATTACTAGCTTTACCCGGCGTACATTGTAACGCCCGAGATCGAATGAATGTTGCCTTATTTTTTCTGTTTTGTTTGTTGATAATTTAGTTTATTGTTCTATAAATTGAATTGAAGTTTGTACACATATTTGGTTAAATTTTCGTTTAAAATATTTTATTATTGTATCTTATTGTAATGCAAGTGGGTACACAATATTTGTTGTTTTTTCGTTCGGTGCAAAGATAAACAAATTTTTTGGCCTTCCAATTCTAGAGCAAGCAACATATAGCTGGCCATGGGAAAAGCGTGGACCCTCTAATTTTAATCCTGCAACAGTAAGCGAATGTCTTTGTGTTTTGTTGATTGTAATTGAAAAAGCAAGGCGTACAGGAAACTGTAAGAGCTTAAAATTTAATGGCAAATCATTAGGAACCATTGGGATCCGTGGTATGAGCACATCTTCACCTTTGCTTTTACCGCTGATGATTGTTGCTTCGATTACATTCGGAATTAATTTCTTAACGATAAATCTGGTTCCATTGCACATAAATTCCAAAGAAGCATGCTTGGTGAGAATTTTCAAAGTTAATATATGTGCAGGCATTCCAGGTGGTTCTACAGAAATTAGAAATTCAATTGGATAATTCACAGTTTGATCTTCATCTGTAACTGTGTCGATCGATTTATATTTCGTCACTTCACCAGGAATTTGGTTTTGTATGCGATCATTAATTTTGTTAACATGATCATTTTTGGGAGCTAAGATTGCTCGTTCGCATAGCCAAAAAAAAATTTTTTTATTTAAAATTCTTAATTCTGAATCGAAGGAACCTATAGCCAAAATTTGGTGATGATTGAAGTGTGGGAAATACGTTTCCACATGGAACACACACACAGAATTTGATTTTTATAGAAGATGTAGATAGACTGAAGCTAACAAATTTCTTTAACGGCGACAGATTACTAAACGTCGAAAAGGAATAACAGCCAAACTCAAAAATGCAGTCAAATTTTAGGTGTTAAAATAACCCAAGTTTGTACGGCAGCCATAGTTCTGAAAAATCCCATTTGTAGGGAAAGTGCCACGCCCCTTTTTCCCAGTTCCACATTTTACTGGAAGTGTTAGGACTTAATGCCATATAGCTCCTTGCCAATTTTCATTATCTTACCATTACTCATTCAAGGTTCGAATCGAGCTCAAGGCCAGAACAATAATTTTTTTCTAATGATAATTATTGTTATTTTTTAATATTTGAAAAATTGTATTTTGTTTTTTTTTTTGTTTTTTTTTTTTGTCTGAAAAATTTTCTACTTACTATTCCAAAAAAAAAAAAAAAAAAAAAACAAAATACAATTTTTCAAATATTAAAAAATAACAATAATTATCATTAGCAAAGGTGTGGAGGGATGGAATGGCCGGTCTTTCGCGATTGAGACAAACCAAGGGGGCGATGATCAGTTGCTATTCACAGTGAGGAAGCAAGGATGCGGGACGGATCAGTCGGCGTCCCGTGGAGCAGGGTACGATTAAATGTTCTGATTGTACGTGTATGGACCGTGAATAAAACAGACCCTACCAAACACCGACGAGCTGGCTCATGCGGTAGGGAAGCGTACCCGAATTTTTACAATGAGTTCAACACGGCCTGATTTGGAGTTGAGTCAGGTAACAAAAGAATAGCCAAAATTTGGTGATGATTGAAGTGTGGGAAATACGTTTCCATAGCGAACACACACACACACACAGAATTTTCTTTTTATATATACAGATTTTCAAGAGCTGTACTTCCACCTGCCCATTTACTACTTCATAAATCTTTTAATATTATAAAATTTGGTTGGGCTCAGCAATAATTTTTGAAGATTATGAAATTTCCGAAATAGATAAGATAAGTGCGTTCATCTAAATGTTTATCTTCACTTGATGAGCAATCGAGCGAACTGATTAAGCTTTCATATTTGAAGTACTTACATAGGTAAAAATGGCAATTTATATTAAATATCGTACCACAAATATTCATAATTACGTATGTGTATGAAAAATAAGCCAATGCCAATCAATTTCCATAGATATCAGATCTATAAAATCTCTAAATTGATTAAATCTCTTAGACCACTTTGAAAATGAACGATTTGTATATGCAAATATATTCAATGATGCTTATCACAAGGTATTTGTCTTTTTATTATTTCCTGCAATTTACTCTCACTAAACACAGATGCAAATAACAAAGAAGTTTTTGTCCGGTTTGTTATTTTATTGTGCCAACTGAGCTCAACTGCCCGTCAAAACACAGTCGCTAGTCATCAATTTACTACATTGCCTTCACTTCTTGAGCCAGCTAGTGGTGGAATGGACGCCGAATCATCCATCTTACTCGCATCTAATTCTGCCATCGCTCCATTTAAGTAGCATAATAGCTTGAGTAAGCATAGTCTGCCCTTCACGCAGCCATTTCTACTTAAGTAATATTTTAAGGATTTTTTGCTGTCTTACCTCAATTTAGTGCAGATAAAACAAGTAAGGAAGTCTAAGTTCGGGTGAAACTGAACATTATATACCCAGCTGTAAACTTGAAATGCTGTTGTTGTTTGTTTTGTGTGCTTAATAGTGTTATAAGGCTGCGAAATAATACACATACAGATGGTTCTATTCTGAACTAATTTTTCTTGGAGGTATGGCTCCCGAAAGATAGATAATTGCTTAGTCATAAAAGGGGCGGTGCAACTTGGGAAATGAAATACCATTGATATAAAGCTTTTTTTTTGCAAAGATATAGCTTATTTTATTTGTCCACGACCCTTTTCAAAATCTTGTATAAAAAAGTAGGCGTGATCCTTAAACGATTTCGCAAATTTTTCCTCAAAGCATTCCTTATAGGAAAGGCAACCTCTCTGTCGAATTTCGTTACGATAGGTTTAACGATTTTTGATTTATGATTAATGATATTTGTAAAATTTATTTTAGCGCAAGTCCACATGTCAAATTTCAACATTCTAGGTGTATTATTATGGAGGGTGGGGCCGTGTGTAGAAGTCCACGAAAGTGGGGAAAGCTTCTGACCGCCATTCACCTGGGAATGGCCAGAGCGATTCTTCTGCATGCGGTTCAAGCAGCTCACTACTGCCGGTCGCTTGCGGCCAAGTATCCTCTGGGTAGCCGCTAAACACCCGTTTAGCGGTGAGCTAATGTGAAAAGGCGACAACCTGGCTAGGCCACTCTGACATAATCGGTTTAAGGGCTAGCCGGGGGAGATTTCATCGGCAGCGTCTGTACACCTCTGGGTGCGGCTGCAAGCGGGCGTCTGTCTTGGAGCAAGCGGCTCGCTATATAAACGTGCCAAGTAATATTTTCACCCCCGCTGACCGGGTTGTGCGCTGGGCTTGGGACCCGCCACGTAAAACCATACTCCAATGAAATATAACAACAAGCCTCGGATAAATACACTCTCTATTGATGACGACGATGGCAAACGTTTGAAGGACAATGAATTGAGGGCATGCACCTGGAACGTCCGCTCCCTGAATGGGATTGGTGCAGATGCCCGGCTGGTTGATGTCCTCGTCAAAGCAAAATCTGACATCACCGCCATCCAAGAAATGCGTTGGACGAAGCAAGGAAGAAAGAAGATCAACAATTGTGACATATATTGGAGTGGCCATGCGAATAAGCGCAGTTTCGGCGTCGGATTCGTGGTGGGAGAGAGATTTTGTCGCCAAGTGCTGGCGTTCACGCCTGTGGACGAGCGTCTCGCCGCTGTTCGAATAAAAGCAAAATTTTTTAATATATCATTCATCTGCGCCCATGCACCGACAGAGGAGAAAGACGATGAGGTGAAAGACACTTTTTATGAACAATTAGAACGCACATACGAGCGCTGCCCCCGTCATGATATAAAAGTCGTGCTTGGCGACTTTAACGCCAGGGTGGGGAAAGAAGGTGTTTTTGGCCCTACAGTCGGAAAGTTCAGCCTACACAATGAAACTTCTCCTAACGGACTGAGGCTGATTGACTTTGCCGGTGCTCGAAACATGGTCATATCAAGCACGAGGTTCATGCATAAAAAGATACATCAAGCTACATGGCTGTCTCCTGATCGAAATACTCGCAATCAGACGGACGGCATGCCTCCAGTGTTTTAGATGTGCGAATGATCCGAGGACCTAACATCGATTCGGACCATTATCTCGTTGCAGCCAAAATACGCACCCGCCTCAACGCGGCCAAAAACAAGGAACAAAAAACACAAGGAAAGCTAGACGTCGAAAAGCTTCAATCACAACAGACTGCCAATGATTTCGCAACTCGACTCTCACACCTGCTCTCTGAAGGCACAACTCATCCTGAAGGAATACAGGAGCAGTGGGAGCATATCTCCAAAGCACTTCATACTGCCGCCGAGGAAAAAATTGGTTACCGGCGGCCGCGAAAAAACAACTGGTATGATGAAGAATGCCGCGTTGCAACCGAAAGAAAAGACGCTGCCTACAGGGCTACGTTAAAAGCGAGCGCGACAAGAGGAGTGTGTGAACGCTATCGTGAGTTGAAAAGGGAAGCCAGACGCCTTTTCAGGAAGAAAAAAGCAGAAGCAGAAAGGCGTGAGTGCGAGGAGCTTGAGCTGCTAGCCACCAGGAATAACGCCCGAAAATTCTACCAAAAAATACGGCGACAGACGGAAGGTTTTAAGACCGGGGCAAACTCCTGTAGGAATGAAAACGGCGACCTTGTAACTGATGTCCAGAGAGTGCTTAGATTATGGAGGGAACACTTCTCTGCTCTCCTAAATGGAGGCAGCAATTCACCGCGCAGAGATGAAGAACCCGATCCCGCAATCGATGATGATGGAATATATGTCCCCCCGCCCGATTATGACGAAGTTAGAATAGCAATAACCAGATTGAAAAACAACAAGGCCGTGGGCGCTGATGGATTGCCTGCGGAGCTATTCAAGTTCGGCGGCGAGGAGTTGGTAAGGCGCATGCAGCAGCTTCTTAGCAAAATATGGGTGGACGAAAGCATGCCCGACGGTTGGAATCTAAGTGTTCTTTGCCCAGTCCACAAGAAGGGGGATACTGCAAAATGCACCAACTATCGTGGAATCAACCTTCCTAATATCGCATATAAGGTCCTTTCAAGTGTATTGTGCGAAATATTGAAGCCCACCGTGAACCGGCTGATTGGACCTTATCAGTGCGGCTTCAGACCTGGTAAATCTACCATCGACCAGATTTTCACAATGCGCCAAATCTTGGAAAAAACCCGTGAAAAGAGAATCGACACACATCACCTCTTCGTCGACTTTAAAGCCGCCTCCGACAGCACGAAAAGGAGCTGCCAATATGCCGCTATGTCTGAATTTGGTTTCCCCGCAAAACTTATACGGCTGTGCAAAATGACGTTGAGCAACACCATCAGCTCAGTCAGAATTGGGAAGGACCTCTCCGAGCCGTTCGAAACTAAACGAGATTTCAGACAGGGTGACCCCCTTTCGTGCGATTTCTTTAATTTGATGCTGGAGAAAATTATACTAGCTGCAGAACTTAACCGCACTGAAAAAATATACTATAAAAGCATGCAATTGCTGGCATATGCTGATGGCATTGATATCATCGGCCTAAACACCCGCGCTGTTAATTCTGCTTACTCGAAACTGGAAAAAGAAGCGGTAAAGATGGGTTTGATGGTGAATGAGGACAAAACGAAGTACGTGCTGTCATCGAGCAAAGAGTCAGCGCATATGCGCTTTGGCAACCACGCTACTGTTGGCAGCCATACTTTCGAAATAGTAAAAGACTTCGTTTATTTGGGAACCAGCATCAACATTAGCAACAACATCAGCACTGAAATCCAGCGAAGAATCAATCTTGCCAATAAATGCTACTTTGGACTAGGTAGGCAATTGAAAAGTAAAGTCCTCTCTCGGCGAACGAAAATCATACTCTACAAGTCACTTATCGTACCCGTCCTGCTATATGGGGCAGAAGCATGGACCATGACAACAGCAGATGAAGCGGCTTTGGGAGTGTTCGAGAGAAAAGTTCTTCGAAAGATTTATGGACCTCTACGCGTTGGCGATGGCGAGTACCGAAGAAGATTTAATGATGAGCTGTACGAGCTATACGCAGACATCAACATAGTCCAGCGAATTAAAACGCAGCGGCTGCGCTGGCTAGGCCATGTTATGCGAATGAAAGATGATGCTCCGGCCAAGAAAGTGTTTCTATCGGAATATGGAAGCAGAGGTAGAGGGCGGCCCCCACTCCGTTGGAAGGACCAGGTGGAAAACGATTTAAACTCCCTTGGTGTGACCAATTGGCGCCGGTTGGCGGAGCGAAGGAGCGACTGGCGCGCCTTGTTGGACGGCCATAACCGTTTAGACGGTTAAGCGCCAATTAAGTAAGTAAGTAAGGTGTATTATTTACTAAATAATCATGTTTCTTGTGTTAAAAAAATGTTAAATATATAAAAAGTGTGCGGGGTTATCATCCTATTTCGCTCATTTTCAACACCTGTCTATTCTGGGTCGAGATAAGCTTGTGTACTAAATGTGGTGCAGATATCTCAATATTTACTCAAGTTATCGTGTTAACGGACAGACGGACGGACATGGCTCAATAAATGTTTTTTCGATACTGATGATTTTGATATATGGAAGTCTATATCTATCTCGATTCCTTTATACCTGTACAACGAACCGTTATCCAATCAAAGTTATAATACCCTGTGTACAAGTATAGCTGGGT
This sequence comes from Eurosta solidaginis, assembly GCF_040869045.1. Classification (NCBI taxonomy): domain Eukaryota; kingdom Metazoa; phylum Arthropoda; class Insecta; order Diptera; family Tephritidae; genus Eurosta; species Eurosta solidaginis. The sequence continues at coordinate 174,100,654 of NC_090321.1, read as the reverse complement.
ATAAAAATATGCACTTACTATGTATAAACACTTGCATGTATGTATGAATGTGTGCCTTTTCTAAGATCCGTAGACTTCACGCTGAGATTTAGCTTTGCATCGGACTGATGAATGTCTGAGGAATTGAAATTTGTATGTTTTAATGTTGCTTAAAGCATTTCAGTCTTGCAGTTATACCCAGTGATTGAAAATGTTATGCTGCCCTGGAGCTTTTTGATGCTATTGCTCCGGCTATGAACATGAACAAAGCAGGGCCTTAGCATAAAAAAGTGATAGCATTTCTTGGGCTCTGCTATGAGTTATGACATGTTTTAGAGCAGAGCTACTAAAAGAATAACAATTACAAACGAAATGCTATTTGTAGTGGAGCGATAGCAAAAATAAAATGAATTGCTATTTGCTCTGTTGCGCATTGTTAGGCAGAACGTTGTCTTTTTTCGTGCCTCAACTTATCTACAACAATATGCAATAAAACAGAGCCGGCCAAAAGTTGCACATTGTGCAATTTGAGTTCGTATTTTCACACAGACACTAACGATGTGCGATCACGATCGTTTGCTTTCGCTTGCCACTCACTAAAATCAACAGTGAATGCAAAAGGAAAAGTCCATGCTACTTTTTGGGCACATAATAAAACCAATATGCTGCAACGTTAAAGTGACTTTTAATACGTTTTAGTTAATATTATTAAATTCCTTTGAATATACATATTAATATTGACAATATATATATTAATATTATTAATTAATATATTAATACGAAGCTGATATACAAAATAAAAAAACCACCACCGCCTTAGCACAGCATATCACAACAAGTGGACACTCAGCTGATCTGGCAAATACAAAAATAATAGATAGGAACAAACACGCGAGAGCCAGATATACCTTAAAAAATTCCGAGAATATAGCAGCTGTTTACCTTTTATGTTTATAGTTAAGAACCAGTATGACAATGATACCAGTGTTAAAAGGTACTAATGCTTTTAGTTTTAATAGTTAAATAACAAATACATAACGTAAGTGTTGTATATGTTTGTACGTATGCAAATCAATGTTAGTGTTGTTCTTGTTACATATATAAAGTAAATTTATATATATAAATTAATGTAATCTTTATACCACAAATTAATGTAATATTTTTATCTTTATTGTTGTTAATAAATTAGATATATAGAAATAAGTATCTTTATTTGCAATTAAAAAACGATTGGTCAAAAAAGCCTATTACCAACAAAAATCTTAAATATTAATAATAATTAATTAATTATTAATAAATATTGATAATTTAATATAAATTTTTATACGTTCTACTTAGTTTTATTAATTTTTATAAATTTTTTTTTATTGAATAACTTTATGTTTTGAAAATATATATTTCTATCTTTACATTTACTTTGTTTTATAGTTCTTTCTTAATGAAAAAGTGATTTTTTTAAGTAAATTTTGCATTGAAGAAACACCATACCTTCTTTTATAAAAAAGTTTTATCTGGCTAGGTCGGCCTCCGCGTTCTTAGTTATATGAATATAAGTAAATATTGTTAGGATTAGCTTGAAATCAAATAACCAGAGTCCTTTTTAATTTCGAACTTCACAGTCCATATTTTCTTTTAGCAGACTGTGGGGAGTTGTCACTCAATTTTTACACACACTTATGCAATTGTTTTAGTATTTGTGTGGCCGGCTCTGCAATAAAACGTGGGAACAGAAGTGAGTGTCCAAAATCAATAACAATAACAACAAGAAGCTAAAGAAACTTAAGGACCGACAAATAAAGCCACAATGTCACAACGCTACATCAGCTTCAACAACAAAAACAAGAGGAAAGACAAAGCTCTGCATAATAATGCCCAATAGAGCATATCGATGGGTGAGCTTACACTTGTGATATGTGGCAAATTTCAAGGTTTTCAGGAGAGCATATTTTGTCTTTTAGAGGCGATTGATATTTAGGCGAACAGATATTTCTACTACCTTCTGAGACGTCATTATTTATAACTCGCTTACAAAAAATGCTCACTGGGTAGGCATGATGCTGAAGTTTCAGAAAGTGCAGTTAACTCAGTTTTGGTCAAATAGGCACTTAACGCAAGTGTGTGCTCACCCATCGATATAGCAATACAATTTTTGTTTGTGCTATCACTCAACTGCAAATAGCATTTCGTTTGTAGTCTCTAATATGCTAACGGCTCTGCTCTATGCTCTGTTCATGTTGAGTGTCAGAGCTGTAGTAGTAGCAAGGCGAATTCAGTAGAGGTGGTGTTATCCCAACAGCTGATTGCTTCTTATTGATAATTTTCCATACAAAGCCTTGTACAACAATATGTTAGTTAATCGAAATCAATGAAAATTTTCTTTTGACTCGGCATTCATCTGCACGGCGAATTGATTGAATTCGCTTTACCACCACATGGTATAGATTCGCCTTGAGTAGTAGCAAGTGCAAACACTGTTTATACCAATACCTGTCCAGAAAATTTTACTCAATCTTGGCACTGTTAGTGTTGCCATATGTTTAAGTTTTTATTTAACTTCAAAACTTATCAAATTTACAAATTTTCTTCTGTTAAAAAGTTTTGTTAACAAAAATGTTTATTGTAATTAATTTTTTATAAATCTGTGGCAACAACAGTTCATAGGTACACATTTATAAAATAAATAAATAAATAAATTTATAACTTATGATGCTTTAGGGGAGATCATATTGGAGGCAGTAAAAAGGCTGGGCTTGAAATAAAAAAAAAACATGTAAGGAAGGCTAAGTTTGGGTGTAACAGAACATTACATATTCAGTTGCCAAATTGCAGCTTGGAAAACTTTTAAATTACCTTTTAAACGTGGGCGGTGCCACACCAATTGTCCAAAATTTTAATAATTTTCTATTCTGCCTCATAAGGTCAACCCACCTACCAAGTTTCATCACTTTATCTGTCTTTGGTAAAGAATTATCGCACTTTTTCGGTTTTTCGAAATTTCCGATATCGAAAAAGTGGGCGTGGTTATAGTCCGATTTCGTTCATTTTAAAAAGCGATCTAAGATGAGTGCCAAAGAACTTCCATACTAAATTTCATTAAGATACCTCGAAACTTACTCAAGTTATCGTGTTTACGGACAGACGGAAGGACGGACGGGCATGGCTAAACGAATTTATTTTTTCGCCCAGATCATTTTGATATATAAAAGTCTATATCTATCTCGATTAGTTTATGCCGTTGCGGGGTACCGTTATGTGAACAAAATTAATATTCTCTGTGAGCTCTGCTCAGCTGAGTATAAAAATAGTCTCGATTGGAGCTGATTTATGCTTCGTCAGCCAATTCTGCGGAAAATTGTGAAGCTAATAATTGAATAAGAATGATTCGTCTCCAAATAGACTTATGAAAATATACAAGATTAAGTAGATACAAAATTTTTCTGACGTGAAACTACAATAAACGGGATTTTTCCAAAAAGGCATCCCAAGTTTAATATTGCGTTATAAAAAACCATTTGGTTTTAAACTCAAATAATTGTGCGAAATAAAATGGCTGGAAAGATATGCTGGACTGCAGATTTACTAATGATTATTGACGCTCTGACGAAAGTGACGAAATCGAAAGAACTAACATTCTTTCGAGTTCTCCATGTTATTGTAGTTGTTGTAGCAATTCTTTCGCCCCATTCCATAGGTGCGGTCAATTACAAATTGTCATCAGTATCCTCTAGCAGGAGTCCAAGAAAACTTGCAGTTCAAGCATGTGCTTACGGATAATAAAAAAAAAAAAATGTAAGGCGCGATAACCTCCGAAGAGGTCTAAGGCGAGCTTCTCTTCCAATTTTCGTCGTGCTCCTCTTGATTTTTCCTACAAATTGGCCGGACGGGACCTACATGTTTTATGCCGACTCCGAACGGCATCTGCAAGGCAGATGAGTTTTCACTAGGAGCTTTTCATGGCAGAAATACGCTCGGAGCGCTTGCCAAACACTGCCGAGGGGCGACCCCGCTTAGAAAAATTTGTGTCTAATTGAAAAAAACTTATTTCTAAAATTTTGGTGTTGCTTTGCCCGGGGTACGATCCCAGGGCATACGGTGTGATAGGCGGAGCACGCTACCATCACACCACGGTGGGTGAGAATTTTAAAATCTTTTTAAATGTCATTATCCTCTCACCGGTTTTATCTTGTAATATTTGTATCCTGTGTATAAATAGGTTTTGAGTGAAGTGTCATTGGAAAGCAATACAATCAACACACAAGCACAATGGACTATGTATGTATGTGCACTTACGATCTGAGTGTCATTCTCTGTGCTATAGAGCAAAGCCGGCCAAAAGTTGCACATTGTGCAATTTGAGTTCGTATTTTCACACCGACACTAACGATGTCTGATTACGATCGTTTGCTTTCGCTTGTAACTCACTAAAATCAACAGTGAATGCAAAAGGAAAAGTCCATGCTACTTTTTGGGCACATAGTAAAAACAATATGCTGCAATGTTAAAGTTACTTTTAATACGTTTAGTTAGTATTATTAAGTTCCTTTGAACATACATATTAATATTGACAATTTAAATATTAATTATTAATAATTAATAATAATTAATTAATTATTAATAAGTATTGGCAATTTAATATATGTATATTTTTATACGTTCTACTTAGTTTTATTAATTTTCATAATTTTGTTTTTATTGAATAACTTTATGTTTTGAAAATATATATTTCTATCTTTACATTTACTTGGCTTTATAGTTCTTTCTTAATGAAAAAGTGAATTTTTAAAGTAAATTTTGCATTGAAGAAACACCATATCTACTTTTATAAAAAAGTTTTATCTGAATAGCTCGACTTCCGCGTTATTAGTTATACGAATATAAGTAAAAATAGTCGGGATTAGCTTGAAATTAAATAACCATAGTCCTTTTTAATTTCAAACTTCACATTCCACATTTTCTTTTAGCACACTGTTTGGAGTTGTCACTCAATTTTTACACACACTTATGCAATTGTTTTAGGGTTTGTGTGGCCGGCTCTGCTATAGAGCGTGTTACTGTGTTATGATCATTTAGCAGTTTGAGCGGCATTGCGCAGTCAGCTTTGTGGCATCGAGTGTGCCACTGTGTTATAAATTAATCGGTAAGTGTGCGTGTGCGTGCCGCACATTACTGAGTGTTAACACAATAACACAGCACAGTGCTGTGTTACTCAGCCTTAATACAGTTCATCAAGTAGTAAATTGGGATGCCTGGTGGTGCACATAACTTCGGAAATCCAGATTTTTCAGTTAGTCCCTTTTTTATATCGGTGCGCGATGTGTAAATATATGTGCCTTTTATGTAGGTTAATCAATGTTTTCAAAGAAATAATATAGATTTCAAAGAAATAATATAGATTTCTTTGAAATAATTATCTTTTTTTTAAATTATTTTAAAATTCGTACAACTTGAAAGAGTTCGAATTAGTTCACAACGTTTCGCGTTGACTTCGCACTTTTTTGTCACAATTAATAGATTTGTGTATAACTTGCGATAAGTTTTTAAACTTCAATGTGGGGTTCAATAAAAGTATGGCGAATTAAGTTGGGCTTAAGCTTCGTATGAACTTATTGTAAACTTTGAATCAAAGAATGCGTTCCGGTCACCACTGGATGTTGCGCACGAAAGAAGAGGTTTTTGATTTATCTGTTTACATAAATTTACATAAATTTAAAAAATAGTTCAATTCCCCATACAAATTGTAGAGAATGAAACAGTATGAAAAAATGTTTACACACAATTTTTAACGAAAATTTGAAAATGCTATGTAAACGGCTTGAAAAAAGTACGACAGGCACATTTTTTAAGTGTATTTTGGCTTAAAAGGAAAAAGAAATGAAACATCCTTGTTTGAATATATTATGGCGAATATTAGCATCACTATGTTGTTAGTAAATAATAGGTACAACAAAAACAGCAAGCAGTCAAACTTAGATAGAAGGCGATGAAGTATATCTCACATAGAGCAGAAGTTGATACTCACACATACACACGCATATGGCTAGAAGAAAAGAATAAACTACAAATATACATGTATATAGCTGGCAACCAAGCATGAGGTGCAGCTGTTCTGGAACAGAGGTTCGTGAAACGACTTCATCTTAGGAGAATTCGCAAACGAGATAACCGAGAGTATAAGAGCAGTGCAAGCTGAGGAATCAGTAATCAGTTTGATTTTAACACACTTGTGTGAAGTACGTGATAAAATTGACAAGTACAACTCCCAAAGTAGTCTAATAAAGACTATTTTACAATACTGAATATTGGAGTATATATTCGACAGTTCAGCGATTTGAACGTTAACAGAAGGTGTATATGTTTCAGGAATTACCCAAAATTCGTTACAATATTATAAGCAAAGATTAATAAAAACGTATTTAATACAATAATTCTTCACAAAAAGCTCCGGTTTAAAAACAGGTTTTTTTGCATATTAAAGCTTAGCTATATGAGATGGTTATTTTCTTTATGATGTGAAAGAGTATATAATAGGTACTTTAGTTCTAATTAAAAGAAATAGTTAACTTCAATTCAGTTTTGATCGAAATTTTTACAAAACTAAAATTTTGTTTCCAAAAAAACAGTTTGTGTGTTTTATTCGCTGCGAGTCAAACGCTCAAACACCCGTTTTGAGTTCATTTCAATATCTCGCATTTATGATGAGTTAGAACAACAAAACAAATTCGTGAAGAAAGTCTGTATTTATCGATATACTATACAAGCTTACTTGTAAATAAGTATTTTGAACTAAGTACACTCCTAGTGTATATCTAACATGAGAAGCTTATCAATGAACTCAAATGCCTTTCAGACGCCATTCGGAGTCAGCGAACTTTTTGGGAAAACTAAAAAGTGCACGCAAATTGGATAAGAAGCTTGGCTTAAATCTCCTCCGAGGTTATTCGCGCGAAGCATTCATTTTTTTATATATTAGCAGACAATTTTTTTCTTTATTCTAGATGGCTTTTTTGTTATGGATGGGCAATAAAAACAGCAAGTAAAGAGGCATGCTTAACATTAAATAAATTAAAATGAAGCTTCAAGTAATTTCTTCAACCGAATAGTGCAGCGGTATACCCGTGTCGAATCATGTTTCTTTAGCAGATGAGGCTCTGGCTACCGGAAGTTCCTCATGGAATTAGGGGGTGGGCGAAATGACCTAACAGGTCATATTAAATTATTCCCGAGATAGTTGGTTTTGTACCTAATGTTTCATGTTACCGGAATGTATCGGATCTGTAGCCGGAAAGACACCAACAAAAAAAAAATGAAGCTATTAAAATCAATAAGTCAGGTTTGTTGTTCTTGAATTAACAGTCATTCATTAAAATTGGTCGTACTATGGTTAATTCAACGGAGATTTTTGTCGAGAAGACGAACTTGTATGGTCATTTCAACAGAAGAACAACTCTTGGTCTTAAGTTAACAGTATTCGGTTGAATGGCCCCATAATTCGGTTGATTTTATCAGCTTTTCTCTTTGAGTGAACCGCCAACATGCACAACACTCCCCAAAACCTTCGTGGAGTGTCTTTATCGCTATAACAAAAACAACATACCTTGTTAAATAAATACATCGGTGGGCATGACTCTTCAAGGTTTGCAGGTTTGCAAAGCTGCAGTAGTTGGACCACTCTCCCCAATAATAGGAAGCGAAAATATGAGAATCGAAAATTTAAGGTCCGACTGCTTAGTATCAAAAAACCTGTCGAATCAGGATGCCATTTCATATTCTTTTGCATATTTCAACCGTTTCAAATCTTCCGGCTTTGTTGCATTCACATAACGCCTAGTTGACTTTGTAATTAGTCCTTAACTGCCAGGTACTACTAAAAACTGGATGGGTCGTACTATGGAGCGAAGAGAAGTATTATCGTACTTATAAAAGGTGCATTTGACAACGTTACTTTGGGCCTTAGGTGTAAAACAATCTGGCTAATTGAATTCTTTCAATGCTGAAAGTCATTTGGGTTCAGGAAAGAGGGTTCATACATAAAAGCTAGGTAAATAAGGATTACCCCAAGGTGTCGTACTTTCTCTATAGCTTTGGTGTTTTTGACCATTACTTGGAGGTCCTCCTATTGCAGAAGTTGAAAGGAAAGCGCAAACTACTCCGAATATTATTGACACTTGGTATAATGAGAATTTGCTTGTCATGAATTCTGTCGAGACTGGGGCCGTTGTGCACGGTAAGTTTAATGAATCATTCCACCTTCACTTAAGGTAGTTTCTTACTGTTGTATTTAATTGAGTCCGGACTTACACATTTTACAATGATTTTTATGCCTAAAAAGCTGACTTATGCCCAGGTCCTGTAAGCTACGGATTAACAATGCTGCCAAATATAACGCTGGGATACACAGAAGTGCTTGCGAATGAGACGGCTGACAAATTGGCCAATGTGGGCGGACATTTCTGAGGTCTTCATGAGTTTTAACAGTTCGACCATCGCCTATTGAATTTATGGCTAGTTGAGGCCAGAAAGCAACGAACGGCTTTGCGTGAGCAGGATTAATTATATCATCAGTCACAGAAGGTCTACCCATGTCTGCTCTAATCCCCAGAAAACTTGTGGGATTGCTGAAAGGTGAATTCACCTGCCATAAATATCGGATCACGCTACTAGACTATGAAACCTTTTCTTGACTTGAAGATGTTGATTTTGTTGGGCATTTTCTTAACGCCTTTCCAGCCTTCGCCAGGATAATGCATGAAGCCTTTTGGAAAGTAGAAACAACAACAACGAAAACAGTACAATGGTTTGTACATAGACCGAGTGCGGGTTTATACAAGTATTGTGTGTTTGTAGTTGTGACAAAAAAGGCGTCTTGACATTTTACTTTTCCTACCTACAGAAGTCTTATTTGCGAAATAAAGCAGACCACGGCGGAGATGGTGATTTTGCGGAACTCTTTGTATATTTACTTCAAGAATATTCTGAGGAAGTTATGGAGATTTTGCTCCTTAGTTGTCTGCATTCTTTCGAGAAAATTTTAAAATCAATTTACGCCATTTCAAAAATATTCCTTTGACTCACCGAACACTTGTTAGTCCTCCCATGCTTGCTATGCGACCAGTCACTTTGCTTTTAGTCTATTTTGCTAAGCAATTATTTTGCTGCAAGTAATTTTTGTATTTTGTAACTTTTTTCACTCAACCATTTGCTGTACTTTCTTATTGCATATTCGTTATTGCTCTCTTTGTCGCGCGCACTTTCATTTTCGCATCTATTGCACAATTTCCGTTTGTAAACTCTTCTCAGTGCGTGCAGCTGTTTGTCATTCTATAAACATTTTTCTCCGCCTCTAACCGCAACCACTATACATATTTGAGCTGTCAGCTGCTACTACAACAGATGCGCTGCGTAATTATTCGTATATGGGCAAAAAGCAAATACCAACAACAATTTGTACTACAAAAAAATGGTATACCAAGCAATTGTGGTTGCACAATTGGACTTCATTACGCCTGGCATCCAATTTTGTGGTTGACCATTTATCTGCACATAGTGTAGTTTGTTGCTGTTTTGTTCTTGAATACCGCTAGTCCACCACTGCCACATCTGCTTTAATCCGGACTTCATTGTTTTGCGTTACGACAAGTTATTTTATAAATACAAGAGGTTTACGCCGATCACTTTATCAGCGGCGGCGGCGTGGGCGCCGGTGTTCTTATTAAAAAAAAATAGTATTTAGGAAAGGTTTTTTTTGTATGTGTTTAAGGAAATCAACGTGTTGGCCATTTCGGAAAGATCCGGAGTTTTGCCTCAAGATCTCGCAGATCGTTCAAAAATGTTCACAGGAGTAGCTCCTTGCGGAGGGATGGTCCCTCGTTCACTTACTCCAGAGAGGCTTCGAACCTAACCCCGGTCTTTGGAATTGGTACTGCTGCGTCTGCTGAAAAGAAATAGAGATACATAAAATAGCCGCACTTTTGTCTGTGTATCTCGTGCAAAGCGTAGTTTCGCCTAGTGTTAACTCCTAATAATCGTCGCGAACACAATTTCTTTAAAAAGTCATTTGTGGCTCCTTGACGGTCACGCAAAAAGGCGACTTACGGTTGCTATTAATGGTCTATTAATACTCATGACTCTCGTGGCACGGGCGCCTCCAGTTTTTCGGCTGTTTTTAGGAGATACAATTACCGATGTGCGAACAGTAGCAATCCCGACCACCAGTCGCTACCATGCCTCCTGACCCTCACAACATATGCCAGCACAGAAGCTATAGGACTGCGACTTCGAACTCATACCTTCGTTGACGTCACTTTCCTAGAAGCTCTAAGTGTAGCTCCGAAGACTTTCCAACGGATGCTTTTGTCACGCTATGCTGCCGAGCTACACCAGAGAAACACCTTGAAACGTTAGGGAGTGACTATTCGGCCCTTCGAAATCATAACAATCTAATTGTAAGTCATTGCGTAATGGGTTAAAATCGTATAATACTCGGCGCATCTACATAATTAAAATTTTACAAGGACCCTGGATAAAATTTTTAAAATGTAGACCAAAGTTTGCAGACGTATGTGTTCACATCATTGATTTCAATAGTCTTCGTTAAATCAAAACGATATTTTAGAATGAAATTCGACCGATTTTAAGTTGAAAGATGTTTACTGCTGTTTTCCGGCCTTATGATATAAGAGCTCATTATGGATGACCCCGTAGCTTCAGTTTTCAGACTAGTTCGACTGTCCACTACGTTAGGGTAATAGCACACACGGTCATTATATCGACTCACTTGGGAAAGTTTTGCTTCACCACTTTGAGTGTTCTTGCGAAGGACAAAGCCTCACCTGGTAAATACATATATGTGTCTACGTATTCACATTTGTAAAAGGAGCTGTAACGTGTAGGTGATATTTAACTTGGCTGATAGGCTATAATCAATGTGACTCACTCCAAGGGACTATTTTTGGATAGGGCCACCAACTTTATGCCAAACCGGGAGGCTTGGGTGTTGAAGGATGAAGTATGAAAATTAAAATTAACATTTCAGATGCTATTTTATAATTTCGCAAATAAACAACAGATTTTTGAATGTAAGCCCCAAAACCTTCTCATACGTGCATATATCCTCAACTTAAGTATGAGGTAAGAATTATTTCAAAGGAGTGTTTATGGCCCTAGAACCTACGAAAGGATTTTGCATCACTGATTTGGCTTATTCTTTCAGCCAATCGCAATATAAAATTAAAAAAAAAAAAAAAATCGGCACCTTTTTTACTTTTTTAACAACATGAGGGCAATTTGAAACGCCGTGGGTCATTTTATTTGAATTCATTGTTCATTATTCATTTTTTGAAAAAAATATGCAAAGTGAGCATATAAATTTATTATATATCTTTTCTTTTACTGTTTTGTTTTAATAACTTGGTAAATTGGGTGATACCAAGTCCGTGTCAAGCTGACATCGAAAAAGCCTGTTTTTTTAAATAACTTTTGAACAGTTAGAAAGAGTTAAATTTCGCAATTAGTTTCTTATAGCTGGCAGTGATGCGCATCCGTTGATACCACTTTCGACTATATCCCACCAATTTACGACATGAACAATAAAGGGCCTAAACAGTCTTAAACGAGTAGAAAATATAGCAACGCGCCGGCGGCGTATATCTCTAATACATACATACATACATGCGTACAAATTAGAACGTATAATACATGAAAAAATTAAAAAAAAAATTTAGGAATAAAATGATCAGCAAGTATGACAATTACTTATTATGTTGGTTGAGCAGTGTTTATATTTTTGGTTGCAAATTGTGATGCGGAACGTGGCTTCATTCGATCGAATTGTGCAAAGCAATTAAGCTATACATTAATGTTGTTGCAAATTTTGTTTAACCACGAGCAAAGCATGCGCCGAATGCATAATCCTCCTCGTGCTGTTCTTTCTTATTGTAGTTACACTATACAACACAGAAGTATTTTCAAATCAATCGGATTTAGTATTCGCTTACTATCGATGACACTATTGAAGCTTATAAAATATTATTGACGAAAATTACAAATCTTAGTTTATTTGCCAAATCCATTATTGATTAATTTTCAGTGACAGTTGTTAGAAAACTAAAATAGGAAAAATAAATTAGCAGCCACCTTTTCCTGCTCCTTCAACAACCATTTTATAGATTTCTCAAGCCTCGATATGTGAAAAAATTCAAGATGTTAGTTGCTAGGAGTTAACTAATTCTATGTCGGAAAGTTTCTAAACTTTGATACTTTTACTACCAAAAATAGCCTTTCCTCTTTTTTTGATGTGTTAACATCTCTGCTCACAGTATTGGATATGGGGGAATTCCGAAGAAGAGTAAGGTATTTACGTCGTGTATTATCGTAAACGAAAACGTTGTCGATTCGCTATCAAAAAAATTATCAATTCCTTATCGCAGTGTTACCAATTTGTTATAATTTTTTTATACACAAATGGGTTTGTTATGAAACAGATACCGATAAGATTAAAAATAAAATTCATGACACATTCCATTTATAACAACTCAAACCCGGTGATAATAAGCCGAAAACAAATCGTTAATTTCGCTCTTATTAATAAGCTGATAGTAAAACAATAGCTTTTCGGTATCGGCTGTTACCGATAAGAAGGCGGCGAAGTTGCTCTCACAAAGCGCGAAATTATTTGTTTCTGGGAAATTGATTTCGTTAGTGGAAAAGAGGAAAGGCTGCGCCATATACCTTACACCTTCATGAATGCAGCTGAACAATAATCTGATGAAATGTCAAAAATTCATAAAATCTTTACCGATCTTAAACATTTTTCAGATAACAATGTATGCCTGATATGATGTTTTGAGACAAAAACCAAATTTGACAAGCGATGACGGAAAATCGTTCCAATATACATCATTTATCCACCCTGTCGGAAAATCAAAAAAACAAAATAAGTCATGCCTGATATGTTCCCATCATGTGAAATTTCAAGCTTCTAGCTAATAAATTGATGAAGAAATTACGAAAACCCTCTTATCCGACAAATCGGTTGAATGGGAGATATGTGCATGATATAGTGTTCGATTCGATCGGTCCCGACAAATGATAAATTTGACACCTAAATATTCCCACACACCGAATTTTATGAAGTTATCTCGAAGATTGGCGAACACCGTGGTGTGATGGTAGCGTGCTCCGCCTACCACACCGAATGCCCTGGGTTCACACTAGAGGTTTACGCCGATCACTTTATCGGCGGCGGCGGCGTAGGCACTACTAATTATTGGCGGCGGCGGTGTGACCGGCGCGCCGGCATACGCAGGATTTCTTACTTTACAAAGCTTGTTTATTGTTTTACTTTACAAAGCTTGTTTATATCTAGGAAAGACTTTGCCTTCATGTATTTAAGGAAATCAACGTTTTAGTCTCAAAGTCTCGCGGATCGTTCAAAAAATTTTAAGGAGTACCTCCTTGCGGAGGGACTGTCCTTCGTTCACTTACTCCAGGGAGGCTTCGAACCTAACCTCGGTTTAAGGACCTTACTGCTGCTTAAAATGATCACACTTTTGTCTGTATGTCTCGTGCAAAGCGTAGTTTCACCGAAGGAGATGCTCTGGGCCAATTCCTAGTACTCGTTGTCGACACGATTTTTTAAATCTTTTGCTGCTCCTTGCTGGTCACGTATAAAGGCGACTTACGGTTGCTATTAATGGTATTTTAATACTCATGACACTATTGGTGCAATTTAACGATTAGCACCCATTATTGCTGATTGCACTAAAGGGCCCCTCCAGTTGTTTCTTATAGAGCTATAATTTCCGAAGTGCGAACAGTAACAATCCTGACGACCAGTTGTTACCACGCCTACTTACCATCACACCTCAAACCACATGCCAGCACCGAAACTGTAGGACTTCGACTTCGAACCCATATCTTCGTCGACGTCATTTTCCTAGCAGCTCTAGGTGTAGCTCCGAAGAATTTATAGTGGATTTTTTTCGCGCTATGCTGCCGACCACTACCAGACAGCTTTAAAAGTTAGGGAGTAACTATTCGGCCAAGGATGCCGCCCTCGGGATCTTAGACAGTTCAAGTATTAACTCATGGGTGAAAATAGTATAATCCTCGGTGCATCTATACAATTTTACAAGGACCCTGGATAAAGTTTTTTTAACGCAGATCAAAATTTACGAACGTTTGTGTTCGAAATATTTTATTTCAATAGTCTTCGTTAAACCAAACCGAATTTCGGAATGTGGTTGGACCGATTTTACGTTGAAAGATGTTAAGGTTATATGCTTAGCCCAAACTGGTGTTTTCCGGCCTTTTGATGTAAGAGTTCATTATGAATAACCGCGGAGCCTCACTTTTTAGACAAGTTCAACTGTCCACTAAGTTAAGGTAGTAGCATATTCGGTCATTTGTTCGATTGTCTTGAGAAAGCTTTTACTTCATTACTTTGAGTGTTCTTACGTACTCACATATGTAGCAGGAGCTGTGACGTTTAGATAATATTTAAATTTGGTTGATACGCTATAATTAATGTTATTAACTCCAAGGGACTAGTTGGGATAGGGCCGCCAACTTTAGGAAATGTCAAACCGGGAGACTTGGGTGTTGAAAGATGATAGGTGAAAATCTAAATTAAAATTTCAGACGTTATTTTATGTTTCGCAAATAAACAACAGATTTTTGAATATAAGGCCAAGTGATTTTTCAAACCCTTCACCAACGTATCATAAGTATGAGGTGAGAATCACCTTAAAGAAGTGTATGAACCCCTGGAACCTACTAAAGGATGTAGCATCACTCATTTCGCTTATTCTTTTTAGCCAATTGGGATATAGAATTTTTGAAAACTTGAGTCATTTTTTAATAACTTGAGTCAATTTAAAGACATGTCCGACTTGGTACATTTTATTTGAATTCATTTTTCTCATTCATTTTTTGAAAAAATTATACAATGTGAGCATATAAATTTTTTATTTAACTTTTCGTTTATTATTTTGTTTTAATAATGCGCTTGCTTTTAAATAACTTTTGAACGGTTAGGAAGAATTAAATTTCACTCCCCCGCGGTTTAGGGGGCTTAGAATATACCCGCGGTAGGTATGCCTGTGGTAAGAGGCGACTAAAATACCAAACTGAATCAAGGGGTTGTGTAGCGCAGCCCTCTCAAGGGGTTGACAGTGCAACATATAGCTTCTCCAACCTAATTGTCAACCTCACCCACCCGTGGCTCTAGCGACCCCCGGATCCCCATGGATGTAGGGGGTGGGAGGGCAGTATGGCCTAGAAGGTTTCATGTGGTCATACCAAATCGTCCCCGAGATGGTCGGCCTAGTACTTTAATGCTGCTTGTTACAAGAACATACTGGATCTGCATCCGGCGAAGGACCATTAACTTCGATAACACTCCCCAGGACCTTCGGGGAGTGTCCTATCGCTACAACAACAACAGTTAAATTTCGCAATTGGATTATTATAACTGGCAGTGTCACGCATCCGTTGATACCCCTTTCGACCTTATCGGATCAATTTGGGGGGTCGAGGGTCAGTACGCCAGTCGAGATATTAGTCCGTTTTCGTTTATTATCGCGGCTGTCACTATTAGCATTAGGAGGTAAATTAAATGTATTACTAAAAATTTTAAACAAGTTTTCATAATACTTGAATTTATCCCCCTATGCAGAAAGTTCTTTACCAATTTCGGAGAATGCATTTCGAGTATGTTTGAAAATCTTAAAAAGATCCACTTCCATGGATCTGCATTTCTACATTTCAAGCACGACCAACGCACGCCCTTTGATTAAATATATTTAGTAAATGAAGCTAAGACTTCAGCGCTATTGGTACAAGTGTGGTTAGCAACTGTGCCGCTCCGTATCCGATTATCACCAGTTCTGTAGTTAAAAACTCTCCCTTTATTTGAATTTGGCTTTTATTTTTGGCAGGGGGAGTTACATATCACAAATACATCAGCAGCAAATCTTGTTGCCTTGACCTTTGTAGCACACACTTTTGCTGATTTCATCCCGGTCTGTATATGGAAAAGCAAGTACAACAGCCTTTCGAAATTTCAACATGATATCTTCAACAGAATTCGAATTAATGACAGTCAATATCGAATAAATAGACGTGGTTGCCATGACGTTTCACACATTTTCACATCTATTCTCATAGCTCAAACAATACAAATAATTTCGATACATTGTATGTATGTATGTATTTACTTGGTTGCCAAGAATAGCTTTCCCACAAATAATCTCACGGATTATATGATGTTGTCTTCGATATATGTAATAATAAACCTTCAGTCATTCCTCTCATGTAGATTTTTAATTTATTCGTATACCCTAAGCCTTTTCGGTGCTGCACTGAATAGGTGATTTTCCATGCCCAAAGATTGATTTGTAAACCTATAGTGGAAACATTTAATAATGGAATTTGTATATAAATTAGACTGGGTTGATTTGTATGGACGAAAGTTAAGCGAAATCGCGGCATCGATTTTTCGATAGGATTTGGGCTCAGGAAAAAAAATTCCACTATGCCTACCCAAAAGAATAATTTTAGATCCTGCGAAATTTAATTTTTCTTACTTTTTTTCGACTTTGATTTTCAAGGTTTTTTTCATGACCTACTAAAAAAGTTTTCATATGTGTACCCTGTCCGACCCAAAAATGTTTGCTAAAAACGTTGGCGATAACAGCTTTTTGAAAAAAAAATTTTTTTTTTAGAATTAAATGAAAACTTTTTAGTAAGTCATGAAAAATCCTTAAAAATCAAAGTCGAAAAAGTAAAAAAAAAAAAAATGAAATTTCGCAGGCTCGAAAATTATTTTTTTGGGTATGCGTAGTAGAACTTTTTTCCTGAGTCCAAATCCTATCGAAAAATCGATGGCGCGATATCGGTTAACAAATCGATCCAGTCTAATATTCATACATACATTTGTCATAGTTCAAATATAACTTTTGAGAATCCTGCTTTGGTAATTACTTAGTTAGCTGGGATAGAAGAGGGAGATGAAAACACGTTTTAATCAAATTCATATTGCTTTCAAATAATGTTCACCTATTCATTAGCAGAAAAGTAGAAAAGAGCACCGTAACTAATTTTCACTTACCTGATTATTGTTGGCAGCAACATTGATTGGCCGCGGCCGTCGTCTGTGTATGCGTTTTCGTGCGGTTTGATAAATTTTCCAATAAAGCATCAATATGACGAGGAGTGGCACGTAAAATGTGCAACATGTAGCAAAGACCTGGAAATTAATTAAAAGTTGAATGTCAAACTGGTATGCGTACGCAGTAAAATTTGTTCATATTGACGCGAAAATTTTAATATCTGCCAAACCAAAGAAGAAGACTTTCAAAGTAGATGAATATCCTTAATGTTCTAACGGTACTAAAACTCGCTCAAATTCAGCTACTAAAATAATTAACTTACTACATGCCAACATAGTAAAAGAGGTAGGGGTGGAGGTAGAGGTAGGGATGAAGGTAATGGTAAAGGTTTAAGGTAGAGGTAAAGGTAGAAGTAATGGTGGTAGTAGATATAGAAGTTGGTTGCTGTGCTGCCCAGATACTAGACACACGAGGCCAACTGTATATGCTAGAGTTGGGCATTCGCACAGGTAGTACGTGAGTAATTCCTTGCTGCCTTTCTCTCCGCAGCTTCTGCTAGTGCTATTAGCAGAGATCCCCATTCTCTCAGTATGCCGGATGATCTCCAAAAACGGGGAGAGTCACAGCTTGTGGAGTTCCTCTTCCCACGTGGCGGCTAGTTGTTACCAAACCCAAATTAGCTTGTATTACTATATTTTGAAGCATTGATTACTTCCATTGACAGATAAGGTCGTTTGTACCTTCGTTGCCAAGAACGTTGGTAATCACGCTTATTTTTGTATTGTTAAAGGCTTCTTGTGAGATCATATTATTTGTAGGTAGTGGTACCCACCAGATCATGGAGGGCAGTTTCTGTAGACCTCAGAGAAAGCTAGGCTTCGTTTAGTACTTACAGCATGAAGGAGATAAGGCCTAAGGACATGTATAATTTTGCGAATTCATGTGTTGTTCTACTTCGGGTATGAAAAATACTTTCAGATTTCTCCAGCTTCGAGGGACATAGGTTGGAGTGATGCAAGTCCTATATAACCTTTCCCGGCAGAGAAGTTTCTGGATAATTATCCGAGTAATTTATACTGGCTAGTGATTTGAAGACGAAAGAGCTGTTGAAAGCAAGTCTTATTTCTTCCCTGTCAATTCGTGAGCAGACTAACCTATCAGAAGGAAGCCTCAGGTTCCGCATGGTAGGTAAGTTGAGGGAAGTAAGTCTTCTAGAAGATGTTTAGTGATTCTTCATCAGATTCAGTCCACACTCCATTTTCTCCTCTCATGAAGTGATCGTCGTGTTGTCCTTTCTACAGCATGCTGCTGTGCCTTGACGACTCACGGCTGTTTTTAATCGACGAGCAGAAGGATTGACACGACCGCCTATGCGATTTTGGCCGTTTTAAAATAAGTCACGTCAGCTATCCCTGTTTCGCGATAGCCGACGCCAAGTGTCGCTATCAGTGCCAAAACCATAATTTTTCTTAATTCATTAATAGATAAATCAAAACAACTCACACCTCTCAAATTATTTAGCTGGAAAAAAAAATATTTGTAAGATCATACATTATTGAGAAGTGTACTTACCTGATATGCAACATCTTGTGAAACCATACATTTTTGTTGTTCTATACGCTGTAAGTAATCGGGATCCTTCCACCCGAATTGTGGCGCCAACGACACAATTACAGCCGCCGACCACACAAAAAATATCATAAGGAAGACACGTTTACTTGTACGCGAATGAATATAATCGATGTTTGTCACCGCCCAATATCTGTAAATAAAGAAAAAAGAAATCGAAATTATTATTTCACTTTGTACAAATAAGCCTTCCTAAATATTGAGAGGGAGTAGTTTCTAAAACAATATTTTAAGGTGCTGTCGTAAATTAGTTTTGCAACATGACGCATTTTAATATGGTATTGATATTCAATAAAAAAATATTTCATAATCGTTTAAAAAACCAGATCGCTACTTTGCAGTTTTAGGCACTAGATTAACAAAGTTATAACATTTCTTTGAAATCATGCATACCATCGGAAAAATTTCTTTGCACGTAGGAAATGATGCCATTTAACTAATTAATAAGTATATCTAATGAATACTCAAACCTGCAAAGACCTCAGAAAACCCATGCGTGGAAAATTACAAGAAAAAAGCGCTATTAGTCATATGTACCATTAAACATAAGGACTGGGAGTGGGTGTCCTTTCCTTTCATAACCTGCCTTTTCTCATCACAGTCAAAAAAGTAAGGTCTGGTTCATGAGAGCAAATGAAGAATGTGTTGATGCTGGATAAAATCGCTGAGCACATTTTGTGTTGTGTGTTATTTTATTTCATATAATCTTTTTATTTAGTTATACCTCTTTTATTATTATTTACTTTTGTCTAACTTATTTTCTTTAATTTAATTTATTTTACTTTATTTTATTTTATTTTAACTTATTTTATTTCTTTTTTGAATTTAGAATAATTAAATTTTTTATTTTATTTTGTTTTATTTTATGTGATGGTAGCGTGCTCCGTTTACCACGCCGAAGATCCTGGGTTCAAGTCTCGCTGAAATCATCATACAAAATTCAGAAACAAATTAAAAACAAGTAAAGGTTTCTAAGTTCGGATGTAACCGAACATTATATACTCAACGTGAGCTTCAATTGCACATTTCATCTCAGATAAATTACTTTTCTACATAACACGTAGCACCGCTCGTTAAAAAAAAAGTCTCCGCATTTCCTCTTACAATACAACTTGATAAGTGAAATATCATTGATTCAAAACTAATTTTTGCTAATTTGTAGCTTATTATTATAGTCCACGACCCTTTTAAAAATATTTTATATAAAAGAGGGCGTGGTCTTCAACCGATTCCGTTCATTTTCACTAGACAAATTTCCTGCTATAGGGAAAATCCGTGTACCCAATTTTATTACGATCCATTAATTTTTCTTCGAGTTATGGCTCCCAAAATATAGGAAATTGCTTCGTCATAAAAGGGGCGGTGCCACGTCCAATTTCTTTAATTTGAATTTTTTCCTATTTATTGTTATAAATCCACTTGGGAAATGAAATGCCATTGATATAAAGCTCTTTTTTTACAAAGATATAGCTTATTTTATTCGTCCATGACCCTTTTAAAAATCTTTTATATAAAAGTGGGCGTGGTCCTTAACCGATTTCGTTAACTTTTCTTTAAAGCATTCCCTATAGTGTAGGCAACCTCTCTGCCGAATTTTGTTACGAAAAATTTAACGATTTTTCATTTATGATTAATAACATTTGTAAAATTGATTTTATCACAAGTGGGCGGTGAGACGCCCATTTAAATTTTTTTTTTTTTTCAAATTTTTATCGAGAGTCTCAATATCAGTCCAAACGTCAAATTTCAACATGCCAAGTGTATTATTTACTAAATAATCAGGTTTTTTGTGTTTTCCAAAATGTTATATATATAAAAAGTGGGCGTGGTTATCATCCGATTTCGCTCATTTTCAATACCAATCTATTCTGGGTCCAGATAAGCTCGTGGCTCCTCGGCATTGTATTTCTGCCATGAAAAGCTTTTCAGTGCAAGCTCACCTGCCTTGCAGATACCGTTGCGAGTTGGCACAAAACAAATGTGTCCCGTTCCGCCAAATTGTAGGAAAAATTAAAAAGAGCATGACGCAAATTGGGAAGCAAGCTCGGCCTAAAATCTCTTCAGAGGTTATCGCGCCTTTCATTTATTTTATTTTTTTTTTATTGTTTTGTATTATTTTGTTTTATTTTATTTTTATACTCAGCGTGCTTTGCACACAGAGTATATTAACTTTATTGCATAACGGTGGGTTGTACAGGTATAAAGGAATCGAGATAGATATAGACTTCCATATATCAAAATCATCAGCATCGAAAAAAATTTGATTGAGCCATTTCCGTCCGCCCGTCCGTCCGTCTGTCCGTTAACGCGATAACTTGAGTAAATATTGAGATAACTTCACCAAATTTGGTATATGAGCTTATCTTGACCCAGAATAGATTGGTATTGAAAATGAGCGAAATCGGATGATAACCACGCCCACTTTTTATATATATAACATTTTGGAAAATAAAAAAAAAAACTTGATTAGTTAGTAAATAATACACCTAGAATGTTGAAATTTGACGTGTGGACTTATATTGAGACTCGTGATAAAAATTTGAAAAAAATTGTTTAAAATGGGCGTGGCCCCGTCCACTTGTGATAACATCAATTTTATAAATTTTATTAATCATAAATCAAAAACCGTTAAACTTATCGTAACGAAATTCGGCAGAGGTTGCCTTTAATATAAGGAATCTTTGAAGAAAAATTAACGAAATCGGTTAAGGACAACGCCCTCTTTTAAATAAAAGGTTTTTAAAAGGGTCGTGGACGAATAAATTAAGCTATGTCTTTGCAAAAAAGAGCGTTATATCAATGATATTTCCCAAGTGGATTTATAACAATATATAGGAAAAACTCCAAATTTAAAAAAATGGGAGTGTCACCGCCCCTTTATGACGAAGCAATTTCTTATATTTTGGGAGCCATAACTCGAAGAAAAATTAACGGATCGTAATAAAATTTGGTACACAAATTTTCCCTATAGCAGGATATATTGCTAGAAAAAATGAACGAGATCGGTTAAAGACCACGCCCTCTTTTATATAAAATATTTTTAAAAGGGTCGTAGACTATAATAATAAGCTACAAATTAGCAAAAATTAGTTTTGAATCAATGATATTTCACTTATCAAGTTTTATTGTAAGAGGAAATGGGGAGACATTTTTTTTTAAACGGGCGGTGCCACGTGTTATGTAGAAGAGTAATTTATCTGAAATGAAATGTGCAATTGAAGCTAACGCTGAGTGTATAATGTTCGGTTACACCCGAACTTAGACACCATTACTTGTGTCTAATATAATTTAATTACATTTTAATTTATTATATTTTAATGTCTATTATTTTTTATGGTTTTACATTATTTTGTTTAATTTTAATTTGTTTAATATTATTTTATCACTAAATTTAAAATTTTTTTTTTATCTTATTACATATTATTTTATTATATGTTTTCTTTTTATTTTATCTCATTTTATTAAATTTTTTTTTATGTTTTTTGTTTTTATTTTTTTTCACTTAATTTAATTTTATATTTTCAATTTTGTTTATTTTGTTTGATTTCATTTTATTTTTCATTCATCTAATTTTCTTTTATTTATTTTTTTATTTTTTTTTTTAGTTTATTTTGTTTTATTTTTGGTTTTATTTTATCTTATTCAACTTACTTTTCTTTAATTTTACTAAACCAAAAAACATTGCAAAAATAGTGCACAAATATGACAATAGCAATGAAAGCCCGCCAAAAAAGTTTACCAACAAATAACACAAACTATTTAATAATTTGCAAAAAATTTAAATAACGTTACATCTGGATGGGCAAGGCGACAGCTTTTTCGATTATACCTTGTAAATCTCTTCAAAGCCTTTTCTCCCGGGAGTGGGATTTGAACCCGAACTCTAACGATGGTTGAAGTGTTACAAAAGCATTCAGCCACGTCATGCATTAGTTGTTGTAAACTTTATCCAATTGCCTTCCTTGCTTATTTTATTCTTTTTGCACAGTACATACTTTGTATGTAATCATGTGTTAAAGATATGATTTTTGTTGGCGGTTTCAAAGAAACTGGTATTTTTGCTTTTGTTCTATTTATAGAACTACAAAGAATTAACCAATGTTGTCTATTTGTATGAATTAAGCGGGGACTGCTCTCATTGCTTTTTTATACTCAGTTGAGCAGAGCTCACAGAGTATATTAAGTTTGATTGGATAACGGTTGGTTGTACATATATAAAGGAATCGAGATAGATATAGACTTCCATATATGAAAATAATCAGGATCGAAAAAAAATTTGATCGAGCCATGTCCGTCCGTCCGTCCGTCCGTTAACACGATAACTTGAGTAAATTTTGAGGTATCTTGATGAAATTTTGTATGTAGGTTCCTGAGCACTCGTCTCAGATCGCTATTTAAAATGAACGATATCGGACTATAACCACGCCCAATTTTTCGATATCAAAAATTTCGAAAAACCGAAAAAGTGCGATAATTCATTACAAAAGACAGATAAAGCGACGAAACTTGGTAGATGAGTTGAACCTATGACGCAGAATAGAAAATTAGTAAAATTTTGGACAATGGGCGTGGCACCGCCCACTTTTAAAAGAAGGTAATTTAAAATTTTGCAAGCTGTAATTTGGCAGTCGTTGAAGGTATCATGATGAAATTTGGCAGTAACGTTACTCCTATTACTATATGTACGCTTAATAAAAATTAGCAAAATCGTAGAAGGACCACGCCCACTTTTAAAAAAAAAATTTTTTAAAGTAAAATTTTAACAAAAAATTTAATATCTTTACAGTATATAAGTAAATTATGTCAACATTCAACTCCAGTAATGAAGTAGTGCAACAAAATACAAAAATAAAAGAAAATTTCAAAATGGGCGTGGCTCCGCCCTTTTTCATTTAATTTGTCTAGGATACTTTTAACGCCATAAGTCGAACAAAAATCAACCAATCCTTTTGAAATTTGGTAGGGGCATAGATTTTATGACGTTAACTGTTTTCTGTGAAAATGGGCGGAATCGGTTGATGCCACGCCCAGTTTTTATACACAGTCGTCCGTATGTCCTTCCGCATGGCCGTTAACACGATAACTTGAGCAAAAATCGACATATCTTTAATGAACTTAGTTCACGTGTTTACTTGAACTCACTTTATCTTGGTATGAAAAATGAACGAAATCCGACTATGACCACGCCCACTTTTTCGATATCGAAAATTACGAAAAATGAAAAAAATGCCAAATTTCTATACCAAATACGAAAAAAGGGATGAAACATGGTAAAGTATTTGGATTGTTTTATTGACGCGAAATATAACTTTAGAAAAAACTTTATAAAATGGTTGTGACACCTACCATATTAAGTAGAAGAAAATGAAAAAGTTCTGCAGGGCGAAATAAAAAACCCTTCAAATCTTGGCAGGTATTAAATATATAAATAAATTAGCGGTATCCAACAGATAATGTTCTGGGTCACCCTGGTCCACATTTTGGTCGATATCTGGAAAACGCCTTCACATATACAACTACCACCACTCCCTTTTAAAACTCTCATTAATACCTTTAATTTGATACCCATATCGTACAAACTCATTCTAGAGTCACCCCTGGTCCACCTTTATGGCGATATCTCGAAAAGGCGTCCACCTATAGAACTAAGCCCCACGCCCTTTTAAAATACTCATTAACACCTTTCTTTTGATACCCATATCGTACAAACATATTCTAAAGTCACCCCTGGTCCACCTTTATGGCGATATCTCGAAAAGGCGAACACCTATAGAACGAAGGCCCACTCCCTTTTAAAAATACTCATTAACACCTTTCATTTGATACCAATATCGCACAAACAAAGTCTAGAGTCACCCCTGGTCCACCTTTATTGCGATACCTCGAAAAGGCGTCCACCTATAGAACTAAGGCCCACTCCCTTTTAAAATACTCATTAACTCCTTTCGTTTGATACCCATATTGCACAAACGAATTCTAGAGTCACCCCTGGCCCACCTTTATGGCGATATCTCGAAACGGCGTCCACCTATGGAACTAAGGATTACTCCCTTTTAAAATACTCATTAACACCTTTCTTTTGATACCCATAATGTACAAACAAATTCTAGGGTCACCCCTGGTCCACCTTTATGGCGATATCTCGAAAATGCGACCACCTATACAACAACCACTACTCCCTTTTAAAACCCTCATTAATACCTTTAATTTGATACCCATATCGTACAAACACATTCTAGAGTCACCCCTGGTCCACCTTTGTGGCGATATTTCGAAACGGCGTCCACCTATAGAACTAAGGCCCACTCCCTTTTAAAATACTCATTAACACCTTTCATTTGATACCCATATCGTACAAACGCATTCTAGAGTCAACCCTGATCTACCTTTATGGCTATATCCCTAAATGGCGTCCACCTATAGAACTATGGCCCACTCCCTCATAAAATACTCTTTAATGCCTTTCATTTGATACGCATGCCATACAAACACATTCCAGGGTTTCCCTCGGTTCATTTTCCTACATGGTTATTTTCCCTTATGTTTTCACCATAGCTCTCAACTGAGTATGTAATGTTCGGTTACACCCGAACTTAACCTTCCTTACTTGTTAAATGTATGAAAACATCTATTTGAAGCAATTTTTAAACGGTTTTATTTAGCTTGACTTGACAGGCTGGTTGGCTGGCTGGCACGAATTTTGTAATTGAAATTTAAGTAATTCACGATCAGCTACAAGCTTGAAATTTGGAATATAGTTCAGAGCCCGATGACAATGCAATAATAAGAAAAAAACTCCGATAGGTGGCGCATGGATCGAAATATTTCAAAAAATCGTATTTGTGGTCCGATTTGGCTCATATTTGGAACACATAATACATACATGAATAGAAAACGGTCTTTGAAAAAAAAAAAAAAATCGCCGCTAGGTGGCGCAAGGATCGATATATTCAAAAAAAATCTTATTTTTGGAACACGTAATACATACATGAATAGAACGCGAACTATGATGTCTCATATTTGGAACAAATATTACATATAGTCCGGTTGAAGTGACATCAAAATATTTTGGAGTTGTTTTGGAACAAATTGTCAGGAAAGAGTCCGTGTAATAATGAGTCACTAAATGAACTAAATAGAATGAGAAATAATAGGCAATGAAATGAAGACTCATCAATCTAAGGCGTTGATCAGACAATTAAATAAAAGCGTTGGACGATAAAATTTCTATTGAAAATCATATATAAGACCAACTGAACCTTAATCAGGTTATGCTACGCCTCACATATTTAGAAATCTCACGCGTCCAATGCTTTTTTTTAATTGTCTAATCAAGGCCCTAGATTGATGAGGAGTGTGATGACTAGTACCTAGGATCTACCTAATTATTTTCTAACTTTTAGTGTTATTATTACTTCATGTAAGTATTGTTTTCAACAAAACCGTAAAACTTAAATTTTTTTAAATTATTTTTAATTTTATAATTTATTTAATATTTTGGGGAAAAACAAACTAAATTTTCGTATTGAGTGTACGCAGCTCCAACAACTTCAGCCTGAATGAACATCTTGCGTCTCTTCAATGATCTCTACAACCTCCAAAGTTGATGAGTTCTAGCCGCTCCTAGTTTTAACCCTAGAAACGTTATTGGGTTTTGCATTCCCCTTCATTCCTACATGCTCGTGTAATCTACACAAAGCAGTGATACGTTCATACTTCCCAAAAAGTCTCCAATTTTAAAACTAAATCATCATAGACAATAAACGTGGTGCTTTAAATTGCTTTTAACGTAATACAATTTTACAGGAGAAATTTTTATATCATAAAAGCATAAAACAAGCTTGATAAAATTTAAATAAACCATCTAAAATCTTAATTTGTATGATCGTATGAGAAAAAATAGAAAATATTTGCAGCACTCTTGAATTTCAAATTGTTGCCAACAAGAAACTCTGTAGACTCAAGCACACACAAAGCATAATAAAAACAAGAAAGAAAGGCTAAGTTCGAGTGTAACCGAACATTATATACTCAGCTGAGAGCTTTGGAGACAAAATTAGGGAAAATCACCATTTAGCAAAATGAACCTAGGGTAACCCTGGAATGTGTTTGTATGACATGTGTATAAAATGAAAGGTGTTAATGATTATTTAAAACGCAGTGGGCCTTAGTTCTATAGGTGGACGCCTTTTCGAGATATCGCAATAAGGGTGGACCAGGGGTGCCTCTAGAATGTTTTTGTACGATATGGGTATCAAATTTAAAGTATTAATGACGGTTTTAAAAGGGAGTAGCCCTTAGTTGTATATGTGAAGGCGTTTTCGAGATATCGACCAAAATGTGGACCAGGTTGACCCAGAACATCTTCTGTCGGGTACCGCTAATTTATTTATATATGTCATACCACGAACAATATTCCTGCCAAGATTCCAAGGGCTTTTGATTTCGCCCTGTCACACCCATTTTACAAAGTGTTTTCTAAAGTTAAATTTTGCGTCAATAAACCAATCCAATTATCATGTTTCATCTCCTTTTTCATATTTGGTACAGAATTATGGCATTTTTTCATTTTTCGTAATTTTCTATATCGGAAAAGTGGGCGTGGTCATAGTTGGATTTCGGCCATATTTTATACCAAGATAAAATGGCTTCAGATAAGTACGTGAACTAAGTTTAGTTAAGATATATCGATTTTTGCGCAAGTTATCGTGTTAACGGCCGAGCGGAAGAACAGACGGTCGACTGTGTATAAAAACTGGGCGTGGCTTCAACCGATTTCGCCCATTTTCACAGAAAACAGTTATCGTCATAGGATCTATGTCCCTACCAAATTTCACAAGGATTGGTAAATTTTTGTTCCACTTATGCCATTAAAAGTGTTCTAGACGAATTAAATGAAAAAGGGCGGAGTTACGCTCATTTTCTGTTATCTTTGTATTTTGTTGCACAATATCATTACTGGAGTCGAATATTGACATAATTTACTTCTATACAGTAAAGATATTAAATTTTTTGTAAAAATTTAACTTTAAAAAATTTTTTTTTTAAAAGTGGGCGTGGTAGTTCTCCGATTTTGCTAATTTTTATTAAGCATACATATAGTAATAGGAGTAACGTGTCTACCAAATTTCATCATGATATCTTCAAAGACTGCTAAATTACAGCTTGCAAAACTTTTAAATTACCTTCTTTTAAAAGTGGGCGGTGCCACGCCCATTGTCCAAAATTTTTCTAATTTTCTATTTTGCGTCATAAGGTCAACGCATCTACCAAATTTCGTCGCTTTATCCATCTTTGGTAATGAATTATCGCACTTTTTCGGTTTTTCGAAATTTTCGATATCGAAAAAGTGGGCGTGGTTGTAGTCCGATTTCGTTCATTTTAAACAGCGATCTGAGATGAGCGCCCAGGAACCTACATGCCAAATTTCACCAAGATACCTCTAAATTTACTCAAGTTATCGTGTTTACAGACGGACGGAGAGACGGACGGACGGACGGACGGACGGACATGGCTTAATAAATTTTTTTTTCACCCAGATCATTTGATATATAGAAGTCTATATCTATCTCGATTAGTTTATGTCGTTACGGACTACCGTTATGCGAACAAAGTTAATATACTCTGTGAGCTCTGCTCAGCTGAGTATAAAAAGTATACCAATGCCAACATCCGACGCTGTTATGTACCGATAGTGACAAAAAAATACAAAGAAAGAGTGAATTGCACAAATAAATAAGGGGATATGCTGCATGCTAAAGCACCGCAAGCGCAAAGATTTCGGAGTGAATTTGATGGTGTTGGTTAGTTCTAACTGTTTATATCTGCAGAGAAAATGTGGAACGGCATGTTCGAAAGTTTTGCCACTTTGATAAGCGGCTAGCATTTCCGGTATTAAAAACTCATATAAAAACACATTTTCCTTTGTGTAGAGATGAATTTGCATAACGTCTGTAGATGAGAACAGTGATATTGCATTTAGAAAATATGTTACACCAATGTTTCAACAGTTTTTTTTTTGTTTTGGTTGTGAAACTTTTTTTCTACGTCGAATTGTTTCAGGAAAATTCCCATCGCCACGCATAAGTTTTTAAGCCAATGCTCGAATATGAAATATGAAAACGAAATAAAAAAGGATACGAAAATATGAGCGCGGTTATGAGAGCAAAATTAAAAAAATATAAATGGTTTAGGTTATGCTATTTGGGTTCTGTTAACTTTTGTTAGGGCAAGACTATAAATAAGACTTTATGTCATTGTTGCGGTAAAACTAAAAAACACGATTTCAATCAAATTTAACAAAATTATTTTTAAAATAAACTTTAAAGATTTATTTACGAAAAATACTAGAGTTAATGTAAAAAAGTGTAGGGCCTTTGTGTTGTTTTTTCAATTATACTAGTTTCCTTCTTTCATTGTATTTTCAGTTTTTTTTTTAAATAATTTTTAAAATTTTAGACCGACCGTGTAGGAAAAAAGTACTAGTTCAAAACTGGTGCGCTTTTAGTGCATTCGGAACCACTATTATTTCGACCACTATCTCTTTCCCACTCCGCTGAAAGGACCTGGTGGAGAACGATTTAATCTCCCTTGTTGCGACCAATTGGCGCCGGTTAGCAGAAAGAAAAAGCGACTGGTGCGCCTTGTTGGACGGCTATAACCATTTAAACGGTTAAGCGCCAATAAAGTAAGTAGATAAGTAACTCTTTCACATGCTTTCACTTGGCGGATTTAATATGGCGATGTTCTAGGTGGTAGAAATTACCGCCTGCTGCGTTACCTTTCCTGTAGTTCCGAGATACATAGATACAAATTTTCACTTTAGAAGTAGGTGGTTTATTGGAATTTTTTCGGTAGTTCCGAACTACACCATTTCCAATTTTCAATGAGCAAACGTCACTTGAAAATAGGAATAGGCAATGGTTAATAAGAAGCCGTTGTATGGAAATGAGAACAGTTACTTGCAAATTAGAAACCGTATTATGGAAATAAAATTTGTTGATTGTAAATTAGATTAGTCAATTGAAAATTATAGAGCGTCAAATGTAGATGCGAAAACGTCATACGAAAATGGGAATAGTCAATTGTAAATACGAAAACGTCACTTCGATATGAGAATATTCACTTGTAAATGAGAAATAGTCAAATGAAATTCAGAATGCGTCAATTGTAAATAAGAATATTCAATTGTATGTAAATGGGAAAGCGACATGTGAAAAATGAGACTTGTCAATTGAAAATCCGAAGGCCTCGTATTGAAATGAGAATGATCACTTGTAATTGAAAATAGTCAGTTGTAAATGAGAACAGTCAGTTGCAAATACGAAAGCTTTATATGGAAATGAGAATATTCGCTTGTAAATGAGAGAGACTCAAATGGAAACGCGAAAATGTGTTTGAGAATATAAAAATGGTTATAAAGATAAGATATGAATGTGGGAATGAGCTTATCATCGATGGAAAGGACACTTAATGGGAGGTTGCCACTGTTTTGACTAGCAAATCTTGGAGCAAGGGAGCATTTCCATGGAACGACGTTGTATGCTCGAATGCTTTCGCGCGGTCTCTTTCAATTGCTGACCTCTTTGCTCCATCCATATTGCCAGGCTGTATCGCATGCTTAGCATACGTACAATCATGTTAAAGTTATACGAATCGATTCGCTTGGATCAGCCGCAGTGCAGAGGCCTACTTTTGTTAAAAAACGAATCGAGGGCACATGGAATTGCTATGAAATTTTTTTTATTCAAATTGGAATTTGTGTCTGTGCATATTCTTCAGGGCGAAATAAAAACAGAATTGCCATAAGCGTATAGGGATTGAGCAGCTCTGGCTTTAATTGTGCTCCTAAATCTTCAACCTTTTTGGTGCGTTTTCGGAATTAAAGTCAAAAGCGCATATAATTTTTTCCCTTTAGATGGACAGATTTTTTAAATTGGTATTTTTTATGGTAAAGCCCCAGAAAATGCATGTTGAGTGCTATTATTTTTTTTTCAAATCCCATACATGTTGTGGTTGCTTTGATGTACAGTACTCGCTCCCGTGCTTGGGATGTTTTTTTTGTAGTAGAAACATTAATTTATTGGTGGCCGGAGTTAGAAATGCATTTTATGTTCAAACAACTTTATTTACATATGTTTTCACATATGTATGTATTAGTATGCATTAGCATGTGCTGAACATTCATAGATCGATTCCGAATTCCTCATTGCCAGTTTGCCAAAAAAAAATGCGAATACTTTTTCATGAATTTTTTGTGCATCACAAATTCGAGCCTCTATTACGTTGTTTTATTTTGCATACTTTAATAGCTGTTTTGTTTTTGTAGATGCGCTCTTAAACATATTCTGCAGATGTATGCATGTATGACATAGTATGTACATATATAGAGCTGAATATCAACACTGTAAAAATTTTAGTTTACTTTTAATACCAATTTGGCATTTATATATAACAATGCCAGAAAGTATAATATTAAAACCGTGCTGGTTTTATCAAAGAGAGGGAAATTTATTCAAAGATTGAAGATGAAAAATAAACCATGGGACTAATTTCTATACATTTCATTGTTTTAAAATAAAACTAAAATGGTTTTGGATCTATCCGTGCAGCGAAATAGATTTAATAATAACTAGAATTAAAGTTAAGTCAAAATAGAATTGGGTGTAGTACATTATTGGTATTAAAATAAACCCATAACTGATATTTTAATGCTCAAAAGGCATTGAATCCAAACAAAAAATGTAATTGAATTTAGTAAATTTGTGGTATTAAAACTAACCGATAGTTTTTTTAAACGTACAGTGGTCAACAAAATTATAAGCCCATGCATATTCCTCTTCAAGTAAAATTTAGAAGAAATTCTACCGAAATCTTTGAAATTTGATATTTATTGAAATGAGTATTATTTTGTAGAGTGCTGAAAATAAAAACCCAATTTAATTATTTAAATAGAAATGTATGTTTTATTTATATAAATTATATAAGTAATACTAAATTTATATAAAAGTATAACTAAATTTTATTTTATTATTTCACAGGGCATTAACAAAAACATTTTCGAATGGATATTGTGGACTTCAAATGGTCTTACATTTTTTCGGCTATATAAACCAACTACCTCTAAATATTCTGTTGAAGAAATTTTATAACACTCTAAGATGGAACTAAATTTCTTACTGACAAAAATTTCTAAACTTAAGTAAATTTCATTGTCGATAAGATATATTTTTTTTATTTGTCCGAATGTAAAAATTCCGTTTTCTTGTCTTAAATTTAACATAAATTCTGGCCTATACCAATATCCATATTTACATTTAAACTTTTTTATTATTAATACCTGAGGCATTTTATTTTTATCAAATGTCTTAGATAAAAACTTCTGTGCACTTAAATCTAAATCTTCAAAACTTAAATTACATAATGGATCACAAATAATTTCATTCTCAAATGTCATACTTTCCTATTTAATACTCATTTTTGTTTGATATCTATTAGCAAGGGATTTACATATATTTTTGTAATTATTGATAACTGAAACATCCCTGATAATTTCGCGATGCTTAGCCTCGTATCTCATTGCCCACGTATGAAACAAAGGACCTATTTTTTCTAAAACTGAAGGATAGTGGGTCAAAAAGTAATGTTTTGGGAGCAGGGGTTCTTCATAAACTTCTACTATACATTTCAAATGTAACTCTATATCTTCTCTAAGAGATTGTATATGGTGTTGTTTTAAGACGGGAGACAATATAAGTTTTATTATTCGAATAAGCGAAGTAACCCCATTCCAGAAATGTGGCATAATATCATAAAAGTTAAAAAAGATGAAAGGCATGTGCAAAATAAGACATAAGTTTTGAGAGACTGACAATCCAATGGATGTTCGGCATTTTTTTATCAAGAGTGATTTTTGATGGAAGGTATGTACTTTGTAAATATCCGAAATTGAAACTTTTAATTTTATCGTTAATATCGGTTATTGAAAGGTATTTGCTTTCCGCAAGCTTCTGAAAAAAGAGTTTTAAAATGAAAGGTAGAGCGCCTTCCAAAATATCGTGCATTACATCAACATTAAGACTTTCAAAAATTTTGTAGTGAGATAATTTGTGATTATTCCCCCATTGTGTATTTAGCCTCTCTGTTTTTGACATTGGTTCAATTTTTTTCGATGGAATTTTACTGTCCAAAAAGCTTGGAATGTCTACTTAACGAGCTAAATGTATTAAATACTCTTTTACATGTTTTAGGGGAAGCGCATCCATGAGACTCGGATAAGAAATGTGCATTTTTTAAATGAAATACAACATTTGCAACATTTTAAAATTCTTTTACATGAAAAGCAAAACTTTGCCACTGTTAGTTAATGCAAAACTTAATTAAATAATTCCTTAAACTTATTCTCGAACTTTGATTGTACTTCTAGTAACCTAGAACTTGGCTTTTTTGTCGTCTATTTTGTAAATAAATATTGCAACAAATGCCAAAAAGTTCACCAAAGTAGCATCAAATTGTATATTAAATACTTCTCTAAACTTATAAGAGGGGGGAACACCTATCGTCTTACCATCAATGGTAATAAAATATTGGCAAATTGTGGGTTTATCTTGTCCAACTGCAATGATGGTGGGCTGACTAGATGCCACTGTAAATTCTGTTATTGGGGTGTTGAGCTGCAAAAAAATAAATTTGTTATTTGTGTTGATTAAGAATAAAAACATTGATTGCAAATTACATTTTCAAAAGACTCGAAACTATCGACAGATTTTTGGAAGTTTGTTTCTTTTTGGCCACGTCCATTTGAAGTAGATGGCCGCAGCTTTAAAAAAATCAAATAAGGTAGCACTTCAGAAGACCAATCAGTATGGTTTCTCAAATTAGACCCGCCACTCGCATCAATGAAAATGTTTTCCACACAGGTTTCATACTTTCCACAGTTTTCTAAAAAACATTTCGAAATCGCTCCAAACTTGCTGCTAGTAACCTTATAAGCTGGAAAAAGATGTATCACTGATTCAGCTAGTGCAATTTCTTCCTCACGCTTAGGCTAATTTCCACAATGCTTTCGTAAAAAGTTGGTACACTCGCGCACTAAGGGACGTCTGTAGCTGTCACATGAATTGTTCGTTTTTTTTGTATTCCTCAAGAATGCACGAGAAATCTCCACATCGGAGGTAGTTTTCCAACTCCTGGTGAATACTCTACCATTAAAATAAACTTTGGCATTTATTCTTATACTTACCTCGTGATTTAAACTTCTAGCAACTGGTGATCCCTTCTTTGGCAAATTTTCATTTATTTCCAATAAAAAACAGCTACAGTTTTTATATTGGCATATAATTTCTTGGAAATCGTCCACAAAAATTTCAGCTCCATCGCGGTCTCTCAATGTTATTGTACAATCGATATTAATGTTTAATTGCTCCACAACTGGCAAGAAATACAATTTACTTTTGCCAAATTTCATAAATTATTTACATTACTTACTTGATACAATTGCTTCGTTCGTCGAGAACTCACGACTTTCAGGATTTGTGATTTTAATGAAACGCAATTGTCCCTCGTGTTTAATATTCAGAAACATCGTGCACATGACGCTTTCACAATAGTCGGACAAGTGATGCTGGTTTTACTTTTAAGCCAATAGTACTAATGTGCAGAGTGCAATGAATATAACTCGGAGTAAGAGAATTTCTTAATACTTGTTTGGTTTCGTTTTAAAACCAAAAATACTTAAAATATCGGAGAGGCCATCTTAATGCCTTTCTGATCTCAAATTAAAACTAAAAAGTATTAAAGTTTGGGAGTGAGAGCAAGTCTTAGTACTTCCCTGGCTTTAATTTTAAGCCAGTCGCACTAAGGAGCCGAGTAACATTAATATAATTGAAGGTGAGAGAATTTCTTAATACTTTTTTGGTTTTGTTTTTAAACCAATGATACTTAAAATATTAGAGAGTGAAGTTTAATATTTTTTTGGTCTTAGATTAAAACTGCAAAGTATTAATATTTTTAAAACGCGACAATCAGCATTGATTAAAGTTTTGTTTCTAAATCATTTTGGATTAAATTTTATTTCAATAATATTTCATAGTCTTAAAATAAAACTTTTTAGAATTAAAACACAAATTTAATACCAAAAATGTTTAAGTTCAATAGCAACTGGTATTAAAAGTAAGACTCCACTTTTTACTGTGCATATAAATATTTTTTGACACATATTGCAACCAACTATTGCTTGTTATACTTACTGTTGCATTTGTTATACACATAAATACATATTGCTGGCGGCTGTATTTGGCCGGATTCAGCAGTTTTGTTTTGCTGTAGACTTTTTAGCCCTGTTTTTGTTTGTGAATTTTTGATATTTCATTATCGTTACAACAACACAAACGAGTTATATGAATGTGTGTAATAAGTTTTAATATAGCAAAAAAAGTTGAAGAACTTTCGAATGCCTCTAGCGAGAAATTTTAGTGAACATGCATATATACATACGCATACACGCATACATGAGCACCTACATATACATGTTTGTGAGCCTGAGGAATCGTTTAGGTCTCGCTTTTATCCCTTTGCCTTTGAACAATGAAAATAAATATAAATATTTCCCTTCAACATAAATAAAGCAATATTTGAGTTTTTTTATTAAAAAAATACAGGCGCTTCCCCTATCGACTATTTATATAATACATAATGTCATTTTTAATAAATTTTTTGATATGAGTGCAAATTACAAGGTTAATATACTGTTCAAAAGCGATTCAAGATGCAAGTATATGTTGCATTTTTTTAATAATTTTTTATTGTTTCTAAATATCATATCATTAATATTGTATCAATAACAAAAACATGCGATTGGCTAACAGTTTGAAGTTGTGCATGTATGTGTTACTCGGGCACACATGCTGTGGCATTTTAAGAGGTCTAGCAGACTCCCCGCTCGTCTCTAACTCGTCAGTACTAAGGTTTAACCACAACTGGTATTAAGTTCTGTTACTTTTGTTTGACGTAAAAAGCGTAATTCTTGGTCTTTACTAGGTCAAATTGGCCACAGATTAATTAAAATTTCATTTTGATTTAATGAATACCAAGCATTCGGTTTTTCGCTCGATTTCAAGCAAATCAAATTTTAGGAATCACCATGGCGTATGAGTAATATTTTGTTATGTATTGAATAATAGAAGCATGCTTTGATTTGGATATCTAAAGCCTTTCAAATTATAAGCACACAACTATTTAAGGATTAAGAGCTATAAGGGTTTTTAGCCCAAGTAATTTATAAAATCTGAAAATATATATCAAAAACTTGGATTACGAAGAGCCAGTGAGGTCTTTCGACAGTCGGGTGATGATAGAGAATGGAATGGTAAGGTCTGAACCAGTAAATAAGGTAAATTGAAAGTGCAAAATATATCTTAAAAACAAGTAAGGAAGGCTAAGTTCGGGTGTAACCGAACATTACATACTCAGTTGAGAGCTGTGGAGACAAAATAAGGGAAAAGCACCATGTAGTAAAACGAACCTAGGGTAACCCTGGAATGTATTTGTATGACATGTGTATCAAATGGAAGGTATTAAAGAGTATTTTAAGAGGGAGTGGGCCGTAGTTCTATAAGTGGACGCCATTTAGGGATATCGCCATAAAGGTGGACCAGGCCTGACTCTAGATTTTGTTTGTACGATATGGGTATCAAATGAAAGGTGTTAATGAGTACTTTAAAAGGGAGTGGGCCTTAGTTCTATAGGTGGACGCCTTTTCGAGATATCGCTATAAAGGTGAACCAGGGGTGACTCTAGAATTTGTTTGTACTATATGGGTATGAAATGAAAGGTGTTAATGAGTGTTTTAAAAGGGAGTGGGCCTTAGTTCTATAGGTGGACGCCTTTTCGGAATATGGCCATAAACGTGGACCAGGGGTGACTCTAGAATGCGTTTGTACAATATGGATATCAAATGAAAGGTGTTAATGAGTATTTTAAAAGGGAGTGGGCCTTAGTTCTATAGGTGGACGCCTTTTCGAGATATCGCCATAAAGGTGGGCCAGGGGTGACCGTCCGTTAACACCATAACTTGAGCAAATTTTGAGGTATCTTGATGAAATTTGGTATGTAGGCACTCATCTCAGATTGCTGTTTAAAATGAACGATATCGGACTATAACAACGCCCACTTTTTCGATATCGAAAATTTCGAAAAACCGAAAAAGTGCGATAATTCATTACCAAAGACGGATAAAGCGATGAAACTTGGTAGGTGGGTTTTATGACGCAGAATAGAAAATTAGTAAAATCTGGGACAATGGGCGTGGCACCACCCACTATTAAAAGAAGGTAATTTAAAATTATTGCAAGCTGTAATTTGGCAGTCGTTGAAGATATCATGATGAAATTTGGCAGGAATGTTACTCCTATTACTATATGTATGCTTAACGGCCGTTAACACGATAACTTGAGCAAAAATCGATATATCTTTACTAAACTCAGTTCTCGTACTTATCCGAACTCACTTTGAATTGGTGTAAAAAATGGCCGAAATCCGACAATGACCACGCATACTTCTTCGATATCGAAAATTACGAAAAATGAAAAAAAAAATGCTCTAATTCTATACCAAATACGAAAAAAGGGATGAAACATGATAATTGGATTGGTTTATTGACGCAAAATATAACTTTAGAAAAAAACTTTGTAAAATGGGTGTGACACCTACCATATTAAGTAGAAAAAAATGAAAAAGTTCTGCAGGGCGCAATAAAAAACCCTCGAAATCTTGGCAGGTATTACATATATAAATAAATTAGCGGTATCCAACAGATGATGTTCTGGGTCACCCTGGTCCACATTTTGGTCGATATCTGGAAAACGACTTCACATATACAACTACCACCACTCCCTTTTAAAACCCTCATTGATAACTTTAATTTGATACCCATTTAAAATACTCATTAACACCTTTCATTTGATACCCATATCGTACAAGCATATTCTAGAGTCACCCCTGGTCCACTTTTATGATTATATATCGAAAAGGTGTCTACCTATAGAACTATGGCCCACTCCCTCATAAAATACTCTTTAATGCCTTTCATTTGATACACATGTCATACAAACATATTCCAGGGTTACCCTCGGTTCATTTTCCTACATGGTTATTTTCCCTTATGTTGTCACCATAGCTCTCAACTGAGTATGTAATGTTCGGTTACACCCGAACTTAACCTTCCTTACTTGTTTAAGATAAATGTTAAATAAACAAGTGAAGGTGTCTGAGTTCGGGTGTAACCAAACATTATATACTCAGCGTTAGCTTCAATTGCACATTTCATTTCAGATAAATTACTCTTCTACATAACACGTGGCACCGCCCGTTTAAAAAAAATGTCTCCACATTTCCTCTTAAAATAAAACTTGATAAGTGAAATATCATTGATTCAAAACTACTTTTTGCTAAGGTGTAGCTTATTATTATAGTCTACGACCCTTTTAAACTGGTTTTACATCTAAGTTGCCGTGGCCTTTAACCGATCCCGTCCATTTATACTAGAAATATATTCTACTATAGGGAAAATGTCTGTACCCAATTTTATTACGATCCGTTAATTTTTCTTCGATTTATGGCTCCCGAAACATAGAAAATTGCTTAGTCATAAAAGGGGCGGTGCCACGCCCATGTTTTTAAATTTGAAGTTTTTCCTATTTATTGTTATAAATCCTCTTAGGAAATAAAATACCATTCCATACCATACCATAAATCTCTTTTTTGCAAATATATAGCTTATTTTATTCGTCCACGACCCTTTTAAAAATCTTTTATATAAAAGTGGGCACGGTCCTTAACCGATTTTGTTAATTTTCTTCAAAGCATTACTTATAGTAAAGGCAACTTCTCTGCCGAATTTTGTTACGATAGGTTTAACGATTTTTGATTTATGATTAATAATATTTTTAAAATTGATTTTATCACAAGTGGGCGGTGCCACGCCCATTTTAACAAATTTTTCCAAATTTTTATCACGAGTCTCAATATCAGTCCACACGTCAAATTTCAACATTCTAGGCGTATTATTTACTAAATTATCAGGTTTTTTGTGTGTTTTCAAAATGTTATATATATAAAAAGTGGGCGTGGTTATCACCCGATTTCGCTCATTTTCAATACCATTCTATTCTGGGTCCAGATAAGATCGTGTACCAAATTTTGTGAATCTCAATATTTACTCAAGTTATTGTGTTAACGGGCAGACGGACGGATGATTTTGATATATGGAAATCTATATCTATCTCGATTCCTTTATACCTGTACAACCAGTCGTTATCCAATCAAAGTTAATATACTCTGTGTGCAAAGCATGCTGAGTATAAAAATAGGTAGGTAGTTTGTGTGAGGATGCATAGTTTCACGTTTTTTGTGGTCTGCATGTAAAAACTATGACTACGAATCACGTATTTCAACAATATATAACGTAAGTGTAAACATTTGATGAAATTTGATAAAATTTTATGCTTCTAGCCGTAAAAAAGGGGACAGAAATGACAGTTTATATGTCATAAACACTATATATACCACGGTGAAATTTTACGCTTCTAGCTGTTAGAGTGGGCCAGAAATTACGAAAGGTTTCGGTTGTATGAGTCACTATATACTGTATATACCACAAATCCATACAATTTTTTCAGACAGCAATGAATGCTCTAGATGTAAGCATTGGGCGAAATTTGAACATTTTAGCTGGTAAAATGGGCCAGAGATTCGAAAAGTTTCTTATCTGAACAATCGGTTGCATCAGATATATAGTAGATATACCACCGATCTGTAAAATTTATACAAAGAACAATGAATGCTCTATACGTAAGCATTCAGTGAAATTTTAAGCCTCTAGCTGTTAAAATGGGGCAGTAATTATGAAAAGTTCTTATCTGAACAACCGTTTGGTATGGATATATGCCATATATACGACCGATCTCATCCAATTTTTGAGACAATAATATGTGCAACATTCGAAAGCATTTGGTGAAGTTTGAGGCTTCATTCTGATAAATTGTGGAATGTATATGACAAAAATCCTCTTTTCTGAAAAATCGGTTATATGGGGGATATATGCTATAGTGGTCCGATCAGGCCGGTTCCGACAAATGGCTAATCGGACACCCAAGTATACCCTCTTACCACATTTTATCAAGATATCTCAAAAATTGAGGGACTGGTTTGCATAAAAACAGACAGATGGACATGGCTAATCCACTCAGCTCCTCATCCTGATAATTTCGGTATATTTATTGGTGGGTCTATCTATTTTCCTTTAAGGACCTACAATTTTGAGATTCGTGACGAAATTAATATACCATTTCATTTTTATGAAAGGCGTAATAAGTGGATTTTGCTGTAGTGCTATATATGCACATGCAAGATATTTGTTCAACTAAATATCTTGAATTTAAAATGATTAGTAAAGTTATGTCCAGTAGCCAATGTACTCTTATCAGCAGATTGTACTGTCTCTTTGCATGGGATCTTATGCATGGTTTTTTAAATAATTTTTACCCTCTTTTCAAATACAGAAATCTTTTTTTCCCTTGCAGCTTTGGTTTCCAAAATATTTAACTACAAAATGTTTAATAAAAATATTTATTTTTAATAAATAAACGCTATTATTACAAATTACAGGGAGTTAAATTTTCATCTAGGAGATTTCCTTTTATGAGCAGATTCAGGAGCACTACTCTGAATGCTTCAGTAGTAATCACCTAACATATGCGCGTTCCAGTGTCTGCACATCACTATTCCATGGATCGGCGGTCATAGAGAAAAGGTTCGTCCTACTCTTCACTGAGATCGCCTAAATTTTCAAAAAACGGTCCAGGTGACTATGGAGTAAATTCATCTTGATACTTACATTTACACTCAGTTGTTGGAAGTGTAGCATCGGTTTGTCTATATTCTTATAGAAGTTAGGTAGCTTCCCGTTTCTAAAAAAGTTGTTTATTACCCAAATCATCTCGTTCCATGCAGATATTTCGAAAGCTTTCAAGCGGCTAGTGAACTCTGGATTACAAATTAGCTTTCTAACTCGCGTGTCATCGAAAATCCAAGCTTTCATCTCTTCAGAATTCAGATTCCGAATGATTTAGAATTTGAATTAAATCCACTGAATGATGCCGGAATGTATTGGCTTCAGGTTCTGATGAATGTCTAGCATTAAGGACTGGTCGAAAGGTAGTCAGTAGGCAGGGATATATCCATTTAGACTGATGTCTACGTTTAAATCCATTTAGACTGATGTCTACGTTTTTATCCAAAGAGATAACAGTCGCTGTGAAGGTCCTACGGTTCACACCATATAGCAGGAGTTTGGTCTTGAAATGAAGTCTTCTTAGATTGTTTACACTAATTCAAGGAGAACTCCCAATAAATAACATAATGGATTACAGCAGTTACTACTCCTACTAGGGAAATATGCCAACTGATATGTATGATACCCATACTTTAAAAACTTTATTTTATCATTGCTGTCCTTCTATTTTTTCAGCCCCAATATATTTGTAAATATATCTAACCTCGATATACAGAGAAAGATGGATTTAAAATTAATATAAGCTTAAAAATAACAAGTAAGGAAGGTTAAGTTCGGGTGTAACCGAACATTACATACTCAGTTGAGAGCTATGGTCACAACATAAGGGAAAATAACCATGTAGGAAAATGAACCGAGGGAAACCCTGGAATATGTTTGTATGACATGTGTATCAAATGAAAGGCATTAAAGAGTATTTTATGAGGGAGTGGGCCATAGTTCTATAGGTGGACGCCATTTAGGGATATAGCCATAAAGGTGGATCAGGGTTGACTCTAGAATGCGTTTGTACGATATGGGTATCAAATAAAAGGTGTTAGTGAGTATTTTAAAAGGGAGTAATCCTTAGTTCCATAGGTGGATGCCGTTTCGAGATATCGCCATAAAGGTGGACCAGGGGTGACCCTAGAATTTGTTTGTTCAATATGGGCATCAAACGAATGGTGTTAATGAGTATTTTAAAAGGGAGTGGGCCTTAGTTCTATAGGTGGATGCCGTTTCGAAATATCGCCATAAAGGTGGACCAGGGTTGACTCTAGAATGTGTTTGTACGATATGGGTATCAAATTAAAGGTATTAATGAGGGTTTTAAAAGGGAGTGATGGTTGTTGTATAGGTGGTCGCCTTTTCGAGATATCGCCATAAAGGTGGACCAGAGGTGACTCTAGAATGCGTTTGTACGATATGGGTATCAAATAAAAGGTGTTAGTGAGTATTTTAAAAGGGAGTAATCCTTAGTTCCATAGGTGGATGCCGTTTCGAGATATCGCCATAAAGGTGGACCAGGGGTGACCCTAGAATTTGTTTGTACAATATGGGAATCAAATGAAAGGTGTTAATGAGTATTTTAAAAGGGCGTGGGACTTAGTTCTATAGGTGGACGCCTTTTCGAGATATCGCCATAAAGGTGGACCAGGGGTGACTCTAGAATAAGTTTGTACGATATGGGTATCAAATTAAAATTATTAATGAGAGTTTTAAAAGGGAGTGGTGGTAGTTGTATATGTGAAGGCATTTTCCAGATATCGACCAAAATGTGGACCAGGGTGACCCAGAACATCATCTGTTGGATACCGCTAATTTATTTATATATGTAGTACCTGCCAAGATTTTAAGGGTTTTTTATTTCGCCCTGCAGAACTTTTTCATTTTCTTCTACTTAATATGGTAGGTGTCACAACCATTTTATAAAGTTTTTTCTAAAGTTATATTTCGCGTCAATAAAACAATCCAATTACTTTACCATGTTTCATCCCTTTTTTCGTATTTTGTATAGAATTATGGCATTTTTTCATTTTTCGTAATTTTCGATATCGAAAAAGTGGGCGTGGTCATAGTCGGATTTCGTTCATTTTTCATACCAAGATAAAGTGAGTTCAAGTAAGCATGTGAACTAAGTTCATTAAAGATATGCCGATTTTTGCTCAAGTTATCGTGTTAACGGCCATGCGGAAGGACAGACGGACGACTGTGTATAAAAACTGGGCGTGGCATCAACGGATTTCGCCCATTTTCACAGAAAACAGTTAACGTCATAAAATCTATGCCCCTACCAAATTTCAAAAGGATTGGTTAATTTTTGTTCGAATTATGGCGTTAAAAGTATCCTAGACAAATTAAATGAAAAAGGGAGGAGCCACGCCCATTTTGAAATTTTCTTTTATTTTTGTATTTTGTTGCACCACATCATTACTGGAGTTGAATGTTGACATAATTTACTTATATACTGTAAAGATATTAAATTTTTTGTTAAAATTTTACTTTAAAAAAATTTTTTTTTTAAAAGTAGGCGTGGTCCTTCTCCGATTTTGCTAATTTTTATTAAGCGTACATATAGTAATTGCAGTAACGTTCCTGCCAAAGTTCATCATGATATCTTCATCGACTGCCAAATTACAGCTTGCAAAACTTCTAAATTACCTTCTTTTAAAAGTGGGCGGTGCCACGCCCATTGTCCAAAATTTTACTAATTTTCTATTCTGCGTCATATGTTCAACTCATCTACCAAGTTTCGTCGCATTATCTGTCTTTTGTAATGAATTATCGCACTTTTTCTGTTTTTCGAAATTTTCGATATCGAAAAAGTGGGCGTGGTTATAGTCCGATATCGTTCATTTTAAATAGCGATCTGAGATGAGTGCTCAGGAATCTACATTCATTTCATCAAGATACCTCGAAATTTACTCAAGTTATCGTGTTAACGGACGGACGGACGGGCATGGCTCAATCAAATTTTTTTTCGATCCTGATTATTTTGATATATGGAAGTCTATATCTATCTCGATTCCTTTATATATGTACAACCAACCGTTATCCAATCAAACTTAATATACTCTGTGAGCTCTGCTCAACTGAGTATAAAAACTGCTTGCAAGACAAAAACAAAAGTTTGGGTGTCTAAGCTCGGATGTCAACGAACAATAAATACTCAGCCAATATAGAAGCCCTGTATTGTATAGTTCATTTATCTTCAGTATTTTTTACTGCAATGTAGGCATGTTCATTAATACATTTTGCTTACTCTTCACGATAGTTAAATCCTTCTTTCTCCAACTACCTCTTCCGAAAAAAAATTATTGCTTAAAAAAGAAGCGAGGCCTCGCCTATTTCCAAATATGTCTTGTTTTATTCATTTTCTTGTAATAAATACATTTTAAAAGCTGCTTTTCACAAAGGTAGCTTATTATATTAGTCTACATTCTTTTAAATCTCTTTTATATA
Organism: Eurosta solidaginis; assembly: GCF_040869045.1. NCBI lineage: Eukaryota > Metazoa > Arthropoda > Insecta > Diptera > Tephritidae > Eurosta > Eurosta solidaginis. The sequence goes on along the minus strand of NC_090321.1, from coordinate 174,056,647 downwards.
AAAATATCTGTGATCCTTATTTGACTTCATCCATTTTTTGCAAAATTTTGGTGTGTTCATTTTTATGTTATAAGTACAATTAAGAAGTAAAGTAACATTGCTATAAAAAATTTTTTCGCAAAGATATGGCCTATTATATTCCCCTACAATCTCTTTGAAAATCTTTTATACCAAAGTGGGCATAGTCCTTACAGCCTCATTTCGTTTAACATAGTTATTCCAAGGTTTGTGATGATAACTTAAACCGTTTTTGAACATGGCCGATGGTATTAGAAAAATTGATTTTATCAGAAAAGGGGAGTGCCCTTCGGTTTTTGTAGCTGCATTAAAATAAATAAATGCAAGGCGCGATAACCTCTGAAGATATTTTAGGCCTAGCTTCTCCTCCAATTTTCGTCGTGCTCCTTTTTAATTTTTCCTACAAATTGGCAAGAAGGAACCTTCTTGCTTTATGCCAACTCCGAACGGCATCTGTAAGGCAGATGAATTTTTACTGAGAAGCTTTTCTCGGCAGAAATATACTCGCAGTATTTGCCAAATCACTGCCGTATGGCGATCCCGCTTAGAAAAACTTTTTTTTATTAAAAAAACTGTTTTCTAAATTTATCGTGTTACTTTTCCCGGGAGTTGAACCCAGGATATTCAGTGTGAGAGGCGGAACACACTACCACTACACAATGGCGGCGCGTTTTTTACTTAACAATTGCGTTTTTGGTGTTTTCCAAATTTTTTTGTATATGTGAAGTGGGCTTGCTTAGCGTCCGATTTAAATACCGATGGGAAATAAGTGCTTAGAACACATACACCAAATTTCAACAAGATTTCACAAAATTGACTCACTTGCTGGAGATTTTAGACCGGACGGTACTACATGTTTTATGCCGGCTCCCAACGGCTTTCACTGAGACGCTTTTCATGACAGAAATACATACGGAGTGTTTGCCAAATCGTTGCCGAGGGCGGCCACGCTTAGAAAAATTTTCTTCTAATTGAAAAAACTTCGTTCTAAAATTATGATGCTGCCTTGCCCGGTGCGTGAGCTCAGGATCTTCAGTGTGGACGGCGGAGCACGCTATCACCACACCATGGCTGTCGCGAAATACGAATAGGTCAGGTGTAAATGAGAAAACATAAAGAACTGAATATCCATCATTTGCAATTGCAAGAAGCTCGGACATTAATTTATTTGGCGCAACATCAGTGTATGGAGTGTCGTCGATCGACCGAAAGAGGCGTCCGTTTAGAATAAGTAAGGTCTGTTATTCAACGATGGAAAGAGTAAGGGAATGATTTTACCGACTTAAGTTTTGTATGCGACAACGGGTCATGCTATTAGATAATCGAGTAAACGGTAGCTGATGCTTAAAATGGCCGCAGGGAAGTGCTGAATTTAGCACCGTGCTCGCCAATGCACATTCAGAATCTTTGGGAAAAAGTAAAAAAAACACATTACGACACCACTGACTAACATATTTTGTAGAGCAACAGGTGGAAATATTTTGATTAATTGGTGAATAGAGCTGATATATCAGAAACTGAAGGCGATCACACATGAGCATTCCAGCATGCAACTTAGTACTAGAGTTGGATTTTTTAGTTCAATTAATAGATTAGTTCACGTCTAGTTCGTTCAGTCAACTGAACTAGGTCTTTAGTTCCTTAGTTCGTTCACCTCATTGAACTATAGTTCAATCAATTTAAATAGTTCAATAGTTCAATTTGAAAATGGCATCAAACGGAAGATAAAGATAAGGACTCCTACGACAATTTATAGAAGACACACGAACTCTGTCCCGAAGCAACATTAAAATCATGCTTGGTGACTTCAACGCTAGATCGGAAAACAAAGCCTGCATGAGGTAACATACCCCAATGTGAAGAGGCTGATTTATTTCACCTCGATACCGAAAATGGCTGTTTGTTATACCAACCCATAAAGCAACCTATGTGTCTCCTGATCGAGAAACGCGAATCCAAATTAACCATGTTGTGATTGATGCCAGGCACAGCTCTAGCGTTCTAGATCGGCGCACTCTTTGAGGTCCAAATATCGACTCGGGAAACCATCTTGTGGCAGCCAAGATACGCACAGCAAAGTTAAGGAAGTTTGCTGTCGAAAAGCAGCCCGCACAACAGACTGCTGAACAACAAACTTCTGTCTTGTCGGTAATTTATAACCAGGGCATTGGGAAACCATTTCAATTAGTTTACGGAAATCTGGCTCCTCTATAATTCGTAGTGCATGGTGTCCTTTGGCTATCATCGTTAGCAGCTGTCTATCAATTTCGTCCGATTTTTTTTTATTTGGCGGCTTTTTGGTATATGCAGTCATTTTTGGCTGCTTAAAAGGAGACTTTTCCGCTCTTACTTGCTGACCACCTTTATCAGGTTCAGACATTAGATCCACCATCGCAATGTTTTCTTCATCGTCGTTTTCCAACGCAGTGAAGGGATGTTTACTTTTCATATGCCGCCTTAAATTTCCAAGGGACCCACCAGAAATACTTATTGCAGCTCCGGAATACTTGCATTTAACTTTTTTTGCACCATCGCTTTGTTTAAAGTGGCCCCATATCGAACTTCGCTTCGGCATCTGAAAATAATAATCTTTATTTAATACACACATTCATATATAAAAAGCATCACTTGGCTACTTACTATTGCATGTATAAATTACTAATTATATGATTTTGCCGAATTGCCGGGAAATGCAATCAGCTGTTTCGGTATACATATGACAACGAAGTGAGTTGCCATACGTTCTAAAACAACTTAAATACATTTTTGCCTGCAAAGTTGCCACATAAAAGTTTAGTTCGCTTTACTGAACGAACTACCGAACTAGTTCAATTAAAAGAACTAGTTCGTTAGTTCTTTAGTTCGAAAACGACCCAAGCATGGAAATGCTCTCTCACTCCAAGATATGTTAGTCGGAACAAAGAAAAGTTCTCATCCAATGATATTATTCTTTGGGGATATGCACGATGTCACGTACGTAGCTTATCTTAATCTATATATTTAAAACAAAGGATGCATGCTTGTATGTTTGTCAAATTTGCAGGATAGCTTCTCAGAAACGCGGAGTGAAATGAAACTTTTTCCGGGAGGTGGACCAGGGACCTATCTATTCAAACAAATTCCATTCACTGTTAGATTTGCATGAAATTTGGTATAGCTATTTGTAGCTCTTTCCCTAAAATAGTATTTACAATACTTTTTTTTCCGGAAAATGGACGAGGAGCAGATGAGTTTGAACAAATTCTACTAGCCCAAACCACTATTAATTCGTACACCCAGCATTTTTCTCAAGAAACTTTTATCACTACAGCATATCATATAAATGGGTAAATATATTTTTTTAATGTCAAAATATTAGCACTTATTGCAACATGATAAAACAAAAGCAAAAAAACTTTAATAAACCTTTCAAAAAGAGAAAACAATTTGACCATTATTAACTCGTAATCGTAGGATTGTGTAACGTCGCCCCTATTTTTTAACACGGCTTGCATCCGCTGGGAAATTGTGTCAACCAAGCTTTTGCATTCTTCGGAAGTTATAGAGTCCCAAATTTCATGAATTTTCGACCTAAATCCGTCAATAGTTTTTTGGGATTTGCTTTGCAGCTTTCTTTTCATGAATGCCCACAAGCTCCCAATGGAATTAAGGTCCGGGCTGGATGATGGCCAATCCAAAGTTTCGATATTATTTTGCTGAAGCCATTCTTTAGTTTTTTTTTTGCAGAGTGGGGAGTAGCAACATCACGTTGAAAAATATCTCCACATTCAACAATTTTTGATACTGAAGAAAGAAGATTTTCCTCCAGGATATCAATGTAATTGTTGGCGGCAATGGTTCCATTTATAAATGTATGTTGCCTTACACCCTTTGCTGACATACATCCCCAAACCATCACACTCGCCGGAAACTTTGTGGTACGTCTTAAACAGTGCCGTTGATATGCTGCGGATTTCCTCCGAATGACTCTTTTCTTTGCATCGCCAAAACATACATCAAATTTTGATTCGTCGCTAAAAATAATGGAGTTCTATTGTCTTGGAACCCAGCAGAGTTTTTCCTTTGCCAAAGCAGCCGTACCTTTTTTTGTGAAGCTAAGCTGTCAATATGGGATTTTCTTTGGCCTATAAGAGCTTGCTTAACTTACATTATAAATTCCATAGCTCAGTTTTTCCATTTGCTGGCGAGTCCATTCCCCTCCCACAGTTTTTCCAATCCGATCTGACCATTTGTTCGCAGTGTTTTTTAAAGAACTCCGACGATTTTGCTGTATTATATTGTCTAAGATACGAATATCGCGAACCATAATTTTAGAAACACGACCCCTGTTTTTGATGGCAGTGTTACAGCCAGGGCCGTAGAGAGAAAATCCGGGCCCGGGACTAAAGAATTTACGAGCCCCTATAAAAAATCCACTAATACATTTGATTAATTGGAATTAATGACGTCTAATTCATAAATCCTTATTAATGGATTCCATAAAAACAAAAAAAAAATTAAAAATTTTGCCACATCAACTAAATGATTTTTGTACTAAGAGCTGAAAATAAAATTAACACAGAATATTTACTATTGTACCGAATTTAGGGAAATCCCGCTTATTCCAAACCTTATGCTAACGTTCAAATCGCTAAACTGTTGAATAAATAACTCAAATATCCAATAATGCAAAATGGTCTTTATTATACTACTTTGAAAGTACTTCAAAATAACACTTCTACTTCACAACCAATAGCGTGCTTAAATCAAAACTGATTAGTCATGCCCAGCTCGTGTTGCTTTTATACTATCGGTTTCCTCGCTCACTCATTTCTTCTAAGGTGTAGTAATTTCGTGAACTTCATGCTTGCTTACCAGCTATATACATGTATATTTGTAGTTTGTAGTAGAGCTGCAAAATAGATATAAATATCGATACATCGATACCAGGTTCGTGGTGCGATTATCGATGTTTTTTTCTAAATATCGAGTAATTTATTCCCATTTCTTATTCCTTTTTCTAGCGGCAGAATTACCAGCGTCTAAAACTATGGTAAGACAAATAAAATATGAATAAATAAAGTTACATACATTATGTCAGATTTGTGTTTATTTTAGATGAATACCTAACAAGTTGGTGGCTCTGAATATTGAAAAATTCTTACAAAAGTCCAATGTGAAATTTACGTAATTTTTTTCATATTATATACACATATATACATGTATTCGTATATGTAGATATACACGCAACAGGAGATATCATTGAATTTGAAGACGAAAATTGTGTTGCCAAAAAGCTACGAAGTACAAAGTCAAACATTTGGACCCATTTTGACAAAATCAGCAATACTATTGCAAATATGTTTTACAACTTTTGATAATACGTCCAATTTGTTTCACCATCTAGAACGATCGCATACAACTGCAAATTTAGATTCACACAGCTCGCCAAATAAGATAAATTTTTATATGAAAAAACACATGAAGTACCATCATCACTTAAAAGGCTTTTGCCAGCACCCTACTGGGGTTTAGCCACCGCAGACGTTCCACCTTTTCCCATAGTGGATGACAAAGGGTGTCGTAACTTTGTATATACCCTCGCTTCGCTGTATAAGCTACCATCGCGGACAACTTTGCAGAATGTATTTTATGATCGTTGCGAAGTTATAAAGATCATATTACATATATATACATACCTGTATATATTATATTTACATAAATGTCTGATACATACCTGATATTACTTTTAAATTGAATGAGCGCTTTTCACTATAACAAAAAATTTGATATATATCGCGATATATCAATACCCTCCCTCTTAAATATCGAAAATTTCGAGTATGCCGAATATCGATACTTTTGCAGCTCTAGTTTTTAGCCATATGCGGGTGTATATGTGAGTACTACATCGGCTGATGATGACATGCGTTTGTGAGTATCTTTCTGCTGCCTTGTATGTATGTGTGTACATGATGATTGATTTGTTTACGTACAGGGCCGCGGAGAGGGGGGAGGCAACCAGGGCAATTACCCTGGGGACCGGAAGGTTTTTGGGTGCCCGGCAAGGCAAAGCAGTATTGACAGTACTCTAACTAGGATTTCATAGATACGTACATATTTTGTTGCTACAAAAAATTGTTTTAAAATTGAAAATCACTAAACTAAAATCATAAGCATCCAATCAAATACTCTGGGGCATAGTCATAGTCGAAATAAAATGTGATTTTAAGTTAGATAAACATTTTTGACACAATTTTATAAGCGCTATCTGTCAAAAATGCTTCAACTAACTTAAAATCACATTTTTTTCGACTATAACTATGCCCCTATCGGTGTGGTCGTATTGCTTTTTCATTTTTGTAAAAAGCCAGCGACATCTGTAAATACAGGCTGATAATAAACTAGAGCGTTAATTTGAAAAAATTAGTACACTTGACTCGTTTTGCGAAGCGCAAATTTGTGCAAACATATGAGTATGCCGTGGATAAGCTTAAATAGGTCATTGATGAGTTGAAGAAGTTCAGGGATCAATTGTCGATCATACTTCAGGAATGTAAGGTTCTGGCAGGGAGTATAGGAGTTGTGAATACCTTCGCAGAGAGAAGAAGGAAGATAAGAAAGCGCCAGCTCGATGAATTACCTGGCGAAGCACCTGAGTGTGATTCCGAAACTCAGTTAAAACAGCAAGTTTTTTACGTTCTTTTGGACTGCTTTATTGGTAACATGACAAGACGTTTCGGAGCCGTAAATGACATTGCGATTAAATTTAGTTTTTTGTGGAAGTATCAGGATCTGACGGAAGAAGAGCTCAGAGAAAAGGCAACGGCATTCTGCACGATTTATGGCATCGATATTTCTACGGATCTGATAGATGAAATTATTCATCTCAAAGCCATCCACTTAGCAAATTTGGGATGTGATTCGCTGCCACCATTTCAACTTCTGAACAAATTTCACGACTTGAAGATGGAAGTATTGTTTCCTAACATCTGCATAGCATTAAGAATATTTTGCACACTTCCAGTCAGTGTGGCTGAAGGGGAGCGTTTTTTTAGTCTATTGTCTAGCGTGAACAATTTTTTACGTTCTACTATGAGCCAAAATCGCTTGAAAAGCCTTGGAACATTGGCGTTGGAGTCCAGCCTTGATCGCAGTATTAGTTTTGAATCGGTAATTTCCATATACCTACGCAGATCAAAAAATATGGAAGGTTTTCCATGGCTGATTCAAGCTCTTAAAATGTACATATTTTTAAAAAGTTAATGTAAGCAATCAAACAACGAAATCTAACATTTCATTTATGTAAGTGCTCCAGTAAATCTTATTTTATATGAAATAAAACTGAAAATGAGAATTGAAAAATGCATGTATGTTATATTATTTTTTTACTGGATTGAGTTTATTTTTTAGGGGGGCCCGTGAACGCGAACTGTCCCAGGGGCCCGGCTCGGCTCTCTGCGGCCCTGTTTACGTACATACGAGTGGCTGCTTAGTATCGGCTTAGTGATAATATTCGTCACACTATACTGTTTTATTGTAACTTAGAAATAAAATTTTCTTTTAAAAACCACATATTGTTTCAAATAACGTTTTCTAGTTATTTGGTAACATTTTAATACATTTTTGATAAATTTAATGATGATTATAAAAATAAGAAAAAGAGTGGCTTTTCTTGCTTTTTTCACTGCAAATTTTTTTATAATAATATCAGACTTTAACTGTCCGTTTTGGCAACGGATTCAACACAAAGCGTGGCAAGTCCTGAAACTCGCTCTGGAGACTGACGCGATCTATGAAAGTTTTTGATTCTTGAAAGGACGCTGAATGAACGTTCTGAACTAGCTACAGTGACAAGTATAGTGCAAAAGATATGTAAAGCAACACAAATGTTGGGGAAATTGTATACAGATTTTGAACATAGATGACATTTAGCAAATCCAATGGTGACAGACCTTTATCAAAATTTTGCTTCGTAAATGTGTTTCAAGTGAATTATTTCGCATTATAATCTTTGAGAAATGTCCGAATTGTATTTTTCGACAAAATTTTGCTGCGCTCGCCTGAACCGTAGTTGCATCCATGTCTGCAAATTGCCACAGAAAGGAGAACGTCCCGCTGCAAATCGTCCAGTAATGCCAGTGATTACCGAATCAACGATCACCAGGAATGTATTGTTTTTAAAATCAGACTCCGAATGATCTGTAATCATCTCATTTAAATTATCTTCAGAACGGCTTTTGGGTTTTCTCTTTCGAATGTCCGAAAACTTTAGCGAGATGTTCAATTGAATAGCAACTGTTTTGCATGCGTTTCAAATCGTGTCCCATTGGTTCCTGATCAACTTCAAATTACCTAATAAGGCATAAAGATGTCAGACCTTGTTGTTGTTGTTGTTGTTGTAGCGATAAGGTTACTCCGCGACGGCTTTGGGGAGTGTTATCGATGTGATGGTCCTTTGCCGGATACAGATTCGGTATGCTCCGGTAACACAGCACCATTAAGGTGCTAGCCCGACCATCTCGGGAACGATTTATATGGTCACATTAAACCTTCAGGCCATCCCTCCCTCCCCACCACCAAGCTTCATGAATGAGTTTTATCAAATATACTGTCATGGCAGTTCTTAGTCATTGTACGAATTAATAGTGGTCAAACAATTTTGCGTGGGTGAAGAAGTGCAGTCGGTTTTTTGTTTTGGTTTTTGTCTTCTGCTCTGTATAATAAGAGGCGATATTTTTAAGTGAGAGTAAAGAGTAATAGATAACCTTTATTAAGAGCGTGTGTGAGTACATCGAGTTAGCGCCTTAGCAAAAAAATTCAATGTATACGAATTAATAGATGTTTAAGGTTCATTAGCCACTCGAATGTGCCTACGGAGGGCAACTTACTGGCTGGGTTGGCTACTTACGCCTTTTTATCACCTTTCACTAAATAATTAACACGGCACACGATTTTATATAATAAAAGGGTTTATAATATTTATTTAATATTAATACTTTCACAACTAACTTTCTTTAGAAGAATATTTTTCTTGGTTTAAATTTAAACTTCAAAGTGCACAAATCGAATTAACAAGCGTTTTGGGAGTAGAAAAAATTATAAAGGTTTCACCGCGCGCTCAACGACAACTGAACAACTCCGTTTTGCGGCTGACCGTTGAGCCTTTGGTTTTTTACTTCTTTACGTATGTATATGTACATATGTATACTTAAGGTACGTACATGACAAAGAAGCGGTATTCTTCCAATTTGATTTAATATATTTTACATTAGGGCGTTCGCATTTATGATATAAAATTTTTAGGTGAGTATGAATTTACAAATGAGTAGGAGTTTAAGGTAAGTATATGTATATATGTATTTTACTTCATTAAATTAATTCATTGGCTATGTATACATTAGAGCGGGTCGATTTAAAAATCGCTCATTGCTCTGTGAAAATCATATTCTAGGGATCAAAGTAAGAAACTTTGCCGAGAACCATACCTCTAAAACGAATTCTGATGTCCCCCCTTTGGGTCGAACTTTTGGGTAGGGGCAATTTCCATTCTACCTGCTGTGTCTTGTGGTGGCTTAAAAAAAACAACACCAGCAATTTTACGATCTGCAATTGTGTCACAGTGATACCTTCATTTTTTAAAACGGTTGAATAAAAAACCCACACAACTATGTTTACGACAAACAAATGCATCACAGTGATGCCTTGGTTTTAAAAGGGTGTTGTAAAAACGCTAATTTCTAATATTTTTTTTAATTTCTTTTCTATTACTAAGTTAAATTCATTTTTTCATTTACATATTTTCTGACTAAATAAATTTTTAAAGAGAAAACTAACTCCAAAAAGAAAAAACATAGGCATTTCAAAGTGGGATTTTTCAAAATTTGACTGCAGTGTTGAGTTTAGCTGTTATGCCTTTTGGACGTTTAGTAATCTGCCGCTGTTAAAAAAATTGTTTAGCTTCAGTCTATCTACATCTTCTATAAAAATCAAATTCTGTGTGTGTATTCCCTATGAAAACGTGTTTGCTATACTTCGATCATCACAAAATTTTGACTCGAGGTTCCTTCGATCAAGACGAAAGATTTTCATATTTCAGAAGTTTTTGTTTTTTGGCTATGCGAAAGAACTTAGCTCCCAAAAATGATCATGTTAACAAAATCAATGATCGCTTTCAAAATCAATTTCCTGGTTAAGTGACGAAACATAAATCGAATGACACAGCTACAGATGAAGATAAAATTGTGAATTATCCAAATGAATTTCTATACTCCTTAGAACCAAAAGGAATGCCTGCGCATATATCAACTTTGAAAATTGGCTCACCAGTCATGCTTCTTCGGAATGTAATCAAAGCAACAATCATCAGCGGTAAAAGCAATACAATAATGTAAAATAAGATACAATAAGATACAAGAATAAAATGTTTTAACAGAAAATTTCATCAAATACGCGTACAAAATTCAATTCAATTTACAGAACAATAAATTCAATTATCAATAAACAAAACAGGAAAATAACGCAACATCCATTCGATCTCGGTCGTTACAACATGCGCCTGGTAAAGCTTAATATTTAAGATTCGAGACACTTTATTTCCAGAAAGTGGGTAAGAATGGTTCCATTTGTTTGAAATTTATTATTTAGGTAGCCTTTCGAATATAACTCAAGAACCGATGAACCAATTTTATTTTTTTTCCTCAGTTTCGTAGATGGTATGTAAGTGGACTTTAATTTCATATTTGGACCCATTTTTGAAATATAGACCAAAATGTGAACCAAGGTGATTCCAAAATATTTTGTCACAGTATGGGTATCAAATAAAGGGTTTTAGCAAAGCGTGATGTCAAAGAAGATGACCGAGAGGGAAAGAGATATAACTAAAAGCCATTGGCTGAAAAAGAGCTAAAGGAAAATAAAAGTAATTTTCAAGTAATGCATTCATAGCCATTAACAAAAATTAACGCATAAATATGTACTACATATGTCAAGCTGATATGAAATAAAAATACATACATACTTATGTATGTATACTTGAAGTTAAAAAATGCCAGCGAATGCTCGCTTTTTTCACCATTCGATCTTATTCAACGTGTATATATGTGACGCATAATGTGATGTGGTGAAAGTCCCACTCAAAGCAACTATGCTTGTACAGTTCACAGCAACCAACCAGGCGAACTGCAATTTCAACCTGTAAATTTTGTATTACATCTTAAAACTTCACTCTCATAACTTTTTCATAACGCGCCTACAAAATCATCTAAATATTACAATACCAAAATTTCATTGAAAAAGGTTGCGCCGTATTTCTTACCTTTCATACGAGTCTTGACCGAACATTTAGTACATTTTCTTTTGAACTGAAAGTACTATACTCAAATCTGAAACTTCTCTTTTTTAATCAAATGAGAAGTGGCACAGATTAAAATTTACCAAGTCAATTGATTTTAGGAGAAATAATAATTTTTCTATGTGGGACCTGGATGATTTTAAAATATTTAACTTATTATGGGTATCACACGGTAGGAGCTGTTCGGACTATCAATATAGGATGCATTTGGTTTGTATACAACTTCAAGCTTCTTGCTTTCCTAGAAGTTACGACAAATTTGCCGAAGAACTTCAAATCTCATGTGATTTTATTCTTTATCTCGACTCGTACCCACCTAGCGCCATTTCTACCCCATTTGCTGCATTGTCTTGGTCCTCAGAACTATGCGTGAGATGGGGATTTTGTAGCTTAACGGGATGTTTCTATCGCGTAACTCCTATGTTTGGTAACAAAATTCTAAATATCTGGGTCACGGCGTCACCTATCCGAAATGTTAAATGCATTGTCACCTGATCTTCAATTAGATGCCTCTCTAGTTTCTAGCTTAATTTTATCTGATCGTACAGTTTTTTGACTTTTCTACATCCATGCGATACCTAGCGGAGGATTTTGTCACACGTGTTAAACTATCATTGAACTCTGAACCACTTTTCAAAACCCTGGGAAGGTAACTAAAAAACGGACTCCAAAATTTCAAATCCCGTATAAATTTTCTAAATATTGTGACTTATGTATGGTCTAATGTACTTTCTAAATATCTGGATGTCTACTCCATTAAGCAGATTTTTTTACACTGAATAGAACGATAAAATAGGGGTCTATGTTATGGTAAAAGTGAAAGCTAATTTTCGAATTCGAGCGATTGGGTTTTTAAATTTTACGATCTTTGTGGCTCCAAGGTTGGTACAAGGTAACTTCACTTTGACTGCTGACACAGTTTGAAATGCTGAAAAGGTATTGTAACTTCAAAAAAATTTTGTTTTGGAAATTTTTAGTTCTTTATGGTACTTTTATTCAACTATCAATTTAAAAAGGATAAATAAATATAGAGCTGTTAGAAAGTGTGAACTAATTCAATGTAACTAAAAAACTGCATCAAAACAGCAATTCAAAATCTTTATCCTTCTTTTAGAAGAGTAGTGCTCCTTGAAATCCGTTTTATTTATTTGGAAAACCACCCTGCACCGCTGTTGAGAAATTAATCCAAAAATACCAGTAACGCTATGAATTGCGCTTATCAAACCTTTAATCTCTAATGTAATTGATGACGCTATACTACTATGGCCGTATGGTCTGAGCACAAGCTGTCCCCAGGCACTGATCCACTTTGCAGTTGTTAACGCTACAGATCTACGGGTGGAATGTGTAGAATGTCATACAATGCAGCCGTCGGGGTTGTTTTCAAAGCTCCCGTAATGCTAAGCATTGATAACTTGCATACCCCCTCTAATAATAATATTTAGAAGTAGGCTCTTTTTTGTGTGGGTTTCCACCAAACAAGAACTCCATAGTATAGGTTAGGGTTTACAATCGCTGTAAATACCCAATGAAAAAGAGAGGGCGGTAAACCCCACGTACACCCCAGCATCCCATGTAAAAGTGCCTTCGAGGCCTTCTTCACCCTCTCCTCCACGTTGAGCTTTCACAACAGCTTACTGTCTAGGATAATTCCTAGATATCTTGCGGAAGATTTCACCTGTATTGTAGGTAGGTTGAACTGGCCGGTCCGTGAGGAACTCACATAGACTGATTGATTCCGTAGTGTTACCAGAAGTTTGTTTTAACGACCAAACTGAAAAACCCTTTCAAAAACCAGGACTTATGTTATAAAATAACTCCGTCCCCTTGGAAAATACTAGAAGCTTCCTAGGACTTAAGCCACTTGCTGCTTCTAGATCTGATGGCTGTATCACTCCTAATAGCTGAAGTCTTAGCTTGGCAAGTGCAGGGCACGAGCACAGAACGTGCTCGATCGTTTCCTCCTTCAACCCGCACTTCCTACATCTGCTATCAATGACCAAGCCTAATTTAAAGGCATGTGACGCCAGAAGGCAATGTCCAGTCAGAATACCCGTCATGAGTCTACAGTCCTCTCTTTTTAATGATAGAAGCAACTGTGTTAGTCTAAGGTTGTAAGACCTGTGCATAGTGTGCACCTCTCGCCTTCGCTTAATCTCGCCAAATCTAATTGGGACATCTACGGAGCAAGCTTCAAGGGATGCGCCCTTTTTAGCTAGTTCGTCCGCTTTTTCATTACCATCTATTCCCATATTCCCTGGAACCCAATATAGATGTATGCTTCTCCCTGTCCCGATTCTCTCCAGAGACTGCTTACACTCTAACACGTATTTAGGTGCTGTGCTATGCGAGATTATTGCCTTAATTGCTGCTTGACTGTCAATATAAAAGTTAACACGGTTGCAGCTTAAGCTATTCTCTTCCAGGGTTTCTACTGCTTTGGTTACGGCTAATATTTCCGCTTTTAAGATGCTACAGTAATCCGGTAGCCTGTAAGATCTGCTTATTTCCGGATCAGCGCAGTATACCGCAGACCCTACTCCTTCCACTACTTTGGAACCATCGGTGTACACATATATGGCCTCGTCCGCCATTTGCGTACCCTTGCGCCAACCGTCCACCTCTAGTGTGGCCTTAAGATTTCCCTCGAAGCGCAGATAGGGAATCATGTAGTCTGTTCGTCTTTTGATTGATGGCGCAATACTACTATGGCCATATGGTCGGCGCTCAAGCTGCCCCGAAGCACCGAGCCTGGTTGCGGTCGTTAACGCTTTGTTCTTTGCTACCAGGTCTACAGGTGGGATGTGTAGAATGGCATACACTGCAGCCGTCGGGGTTGTTTTCAGGGCTCCCGTAATGCTAAGCATCGATAGTCTGCATACCCCTTCTAATTTTTTGAGGTATGTTGTTTTTTGTGTGGCTTTCCACCAAACAAGAACTCCATAGTACAGAATAGGGCTTACAATCGCTGTAAAAACCCAATGAGAAAGAGAGGGCGATAGGCCCCACACATACCCCAGCATTCCTTTACATGCATAGAGTGCCGTTGAGGCCTTCTGCCCATGCCCATATTGTACAAACGCTTTCTAGAGTCACCCCTGGTCCACCTTTATGGCGATATCTCGAAAAGGCGTCCACATATAGAACTAAGGCCCACGCCCTCTTAAAATACTCATTAACACCTTTCATTTGATACCCATATCGTACAAACAAATTCAAGAGTCAGCCCTGGTCCACCTTTATGGCGATATCTCGAAAAATCGTCCACATATAGAACTAAGGCCCACGCCCTCTTAAAATACTAATTAATACCTTTCGTTTGATACCCATATTGTACAAACGCATTCTAGAGTCACCCCTGGTCCACCTTTATGGCGATATCTCGAAAAGGCGTCCACCTACAGAACTAAGACCCATGCCCTTTTAAAATACTCATTAACACCTTTCATTTCATACCCATATCGTACAAACAAATTCAAGAGTCATCCCTGGTCCACCTTTATGGCGATATCCCTAAATGGCGTCCACCTATACAACTATGGCCCACTCCCTCTTAAAATACTCATTAATACCTTTCCTTTGACACCCATATTATACAAACGCATTCTAGAGTCACCCCTGGTCCACCTTTATGGCGATATCTCGAAAAGGCGTCCACCTATAGAACTAAGACCCACGCCCTTTTAAAATACTCATTAACACCTTTCATTTGATACCCATATTGTACAAACGCATTCTAGAGTCACCCCTTGTCCACCTTTATGGCGATATCTCGAAAAGGCGTCCACCTATAGAACTAAGACCCACGCCCTTTTAAAATACTCATTAACACCTTTCATTTGATACCCATATCGTACAAACAAATTCAAGAGTCAGCCCTGGTCCACCTTTATGGCGATATCTCGAAAAATCGTCCACATATAGAACTAAGGCCCACGCCCTCTTAAAATACTCATTAATACCTTTCCTTTGACACCCATATTGTACAAACGCATTCTAGAGTCACCCCTGGTCCACCTTTATGGCGATATCTCGAAAAGGCGTCCACCTACAGAACTAAGACCCATGCCCTTTTAAAATACTCATTAGCACCTTTCATTTCATACCCATATCGTACAAACAAATTCAAGAGTCATCCCTGGTCCACCTTTATGGCGATATCCCTAAATGGCGTCCACCTATACAACTATGGCCCACTCCCTCTTAAAATACTCATTAATACCTTTCCTTTGACACCCATATTATACAAACGCATTCTAGAGTCACCCCTGGTCCACCTTTATGGCGATATCTCGAAAAGGCGTCCACCTATAGAACTAAGACCCACGCCCTTTTAAAATACTCATTAACACCTTTCATTTGATACCCATATTGTACAAACGCATTCTAGAGTCACCCCTTGTCCACCTTTATGGCGATATCTCGAAAAGGCGTCCACCTATAGAACTAAGACCCACGCCCTTTTAAAATACTCATTAAAACCTTTCATTTGATACCCATATTGTACAAACGCATTCTAGAGTCACCCCTTGTCCACCTTTATGGCGATATCTCGAAAAGGCGTCCACATATAGAACTAAGGCCCACGCTCTCTTAAAATACTCATTAATACCTTTCGTTTGACACCCATATTGTACAATGTATGAATATCCCGAAGCTCCCGATCCATCAAAGAACTAATCGTTGGAAGGCACTTTCCACTTATGACAATTGCAACGTCATCTGCGTAAGCCGTAAGTTTTACGGGTCCCTCATCGAATCGCCTGAACAGTTGGTTGATGACCAGCGTCCACAGCAGAGGTGATAGCACCCCTCCCTGCGGCGTGCCCCTGTCCACTGATTTCGTGCCCTCGTACAATCCCCATTGTGATGTAATATTCCTGCAATTTAACACGCAGCCGATCCATCTGGTTAAAGCTGGATGTACTTTAATGTAATTAAGACCATCCATAATCGCTCATTTAGAAACATTATTGAAAGTCCCGGCAATGTCCAAGAAGATTCCTAGAGCATATTCCTTACATTCCAGGGATTTCTCTATGCTTATTACCACCCTATGCAATGCGGTGTCTACCGACTTGCCTTTGATGTACGCATGCTGTGTTGTGGAGTGCAGCTTTTCACCCACGTTGGACTTTATGTAAACATCTGTCAGCCTCTCAAAAGTTTTGAGCAGAAATGATGTTAAGCTAATGGGTCTATAGTCTTTGGGATACACGTGACCGATCTTCCCCGCCTTTGGTAGAAAAGCTACACGAGCAGTTCTCCAAGAGTGCGGTACATCATTCGGTCTTATGCACCCATCGAATATTATTTTAAGCCATTCCAAGACCACCCAACTTGAGACTTGTAGCATGGCCGGGAATATACCATCTGGACCCGGCGATTTAAACTTAGAAAACATCTTCATTGCCCACTCGATCTTGATATCGGTCACCAAGCCCGGCACTACTAGCTCCGTGATCGAAGTGTGAGTGATGTCTGCTGGCTCTTCTAAACCATCTCCCGATAGGAAATGTGTATCCAGAAGTACCTCAAGGGATTCCTCACTATTGCGTGACCATTCCCCGTTCTCTTTCTTTATTAGTCCCTGGACTATGTTTCCCTTTGCTAGGACTTTTTTCAACCGTGCTGTTTCGCTGGAGCACTCTATGTCCGTACATAAACTTTTCCATGAGTTTCTCTTCGCCCTGGTAATTTCACGATTGTAGATCCTCAGCAGATCCCTGTACTCGTCCCGACACGCTTCGCTTTCCGTGGTCTTTGCGAGCTTAAACATTTCTTTTACCTGTCTTCTTAGAGGAATCAGCTCATTGCTCCACCATGGGGGCTTTTCTTTTACTCTGAATCTTCTTAGAGGGCAAGCTTTGTTATACGTAGTCATAAGCGTCCTTGTTAGGAATTCATTCGACTCCTCCAGTTCCTCTACATTAGCAACATCTTTGGGTTGTCCCAGTTTTGTTTCTTCATGTTTCTGGAATTTAGTCCAGTTCGTTGACCTAGGGTTTCTAAAGGTTTCTCCCTTCTCTACCCTCGTTAGGGGGATGTTGAAGCTGATATACTCATGTTCGGAGAAGGATGGTCTATCAAGAACCATCCAATCATACCTTGATATATCACGCTCGGAGCTCAATGTAATATCCAGAACATTGCTGGATGCTGGACCAATGTATGTAGGGACATTTCCCCTGTTGGTTATCTGCAAATTGGTTTGTAGGATGTAACAAAATAGAGATTCGCCTCTCTCGTTCGTATCTGCTCCTCCTCACGCATTGTGGTGCGCATTTGCATCTGCGCCTATGACCAACCGCCCTTTGCGCCCTTCCTCCTGTACTAGCCTTTTGCACTCCATCGGTGGAACCTCCGCAGCATGGGCCATGTAGCAGGACGCCAGGATAAATGCCTGCTTATTCTTTTGCTCAACGGCCACCGCTACGAAATCATCAGTGTTTTAACTAGGCAGCATATATGAATGCAGCTGTTTCCTTACGATTATTGCAGCTCGCACCCGTCCTTCCTTTTGCGCGTAGTAAACGCCAAATCTGCGCGCGCTAAGTTAAGAAACCTTTCCTCCCGGTGAGGGCCACGGATCCTGGATCAGCGCCACGTCAAACGAACCCTCCTCAAGGGTTAGGAGGAGTTCGCTCGACGTCACTTTACTGTGTGGGACTCGCAGCACCATTGGGCTGTTTGTCCTCCTCCAGCACCTTCATCTTGATGTCGTCGTCCTCCGATTGCCCTTTTGGTATAGAGTATTCGAGGTCCCCTTCAGCCTCTCGTAACTGTTGTGCCGGGTGTTCCTCTGTGCGAGTCACAGCACCATTTAGCGGTTGGTCCTCTTCTAGCACGTTCGTGGTGACGTCGGGCACTTCTACTTGTTTTTTTCCCTTAGGCTTTTGGGGTCCTTTTCGACTTCGCCCACCTCTAGCGTGTTAGGGTTTTTATTCTCGGGACTTCTTAGCCTGAGTAGGATGTAAATTTTGCCAGTGCCAAAGGACATTTTGCCAAGCTGCGTGTACAAAATATAATCTGCCTGCTTGTTTATTTGGAAGATGTAGAACTGACCATCCTTGGTAGGCCGAGATACAGTAAGTACCTTCCAATCGGATTCTGATTCTGCAGAAGTCGCAGTTTATCCTCCGACTTCATCACGCATGGTATCCATACCTTAACTTTTGGTACCGTGGGGATTTGCGCTTTATCCACCACCTCAAACCGCGCGTTCGTGCCTTGCCTTTGGAGGTTTGAAACCACTTCCTCCAGTCACCGCAAGCTCGCGATATTGTCGCACGCTATCATCTTCACACCATTATACCATCCCCCCGAATCAAAGGTTGGAAGGGGCTTACTTGGTTGTTCCCGCATCATATTAAGCATTAAGCTAATAAGCTCCCTTTCCACAGATCACCAACTTTCAGTAGTCATTTGTCCGAAAGGACTGCTACGATAAACCAACGCCACAGTCAGTGGCTGCTTTGCCACATCACTTATCTTCTCGGGAAAATCAGAGGTCTTATTGTTATCTCCCTTTGGAACCTCCGAGAAAGCAGGAGTCTTAGCGTTAACTCCCTTTAGCGCCTCCGAGAAAGCCGGAGTCTTATCGTTATCGCCCTCTGGCTTATCTCCTACTTCCGTAGTTGGAACTTCCCTCTGACTCGCAGCTTTCGAGGTAGTTGCTACCTCGCTATTGGATCCCATCTGTCTTACAGCTTTGGGACTACTTGTCCTGTCTGTGCAATTGCCCTGCCTCGCGGCTCTAGGGCTGGGTCCTTTCTGCCTCTTGAAAGCAGGCTTGTCGCCTTCCGCCGGAAGTTGCCTCTTCATTCTGCCATTCGACGCTTCTTCCTCCTCGTACCAGTTGCAGAACCGAGGGTTTCTCGCAGCAAACCTTTTGAACTGCCTTTGACCTACTTCTACCGTTCCATGGGCCCATTCCAAGCGCTCGATCTCCACTTCTGTTGGGTCGACCACTGCTCCCAAGCGTTGTACAATTCTTAGTGCGGCACGGTACTGCGAGAGAGCTCTTTTACTTCCTCTGCTCCGTACCCTTCTCCACTCTTCTACTCCGTTTTCATTTGTGTGCTTGTCTAACAAGGAGTTCATTGAATCAGCACTACTCTCGCTCCCCGAGTCCGACGCATCGCTTAATTCGTATTTGTCGTCCTTGGATTGCGACTCAGTCCTCCTATTTACATCGTCCTTATTACATTCAGGTAATGAGGCGTTCATCTTGGTCGTACGACCACCTGCCCGACAAGGCGGGCTCAGCGGTCCAGTATTATATACGGGGAAACAACCGTCCGCCATTGCAACGCCCCTTACTGTGGTAAGACCATAAATACCTTCCGAGGTGGCCAGGAATCGGAAGCCTCCGTTCGAATACAGCCGAATTTATCCCCTGGCTGAAAATCGTCCAATAGGCACGGTCCGCATAACACCCTGGATTAGGTGGTTGGCAGTTCTTGGTCACCGACATCCCGCCGCCCTCCTATGAGGCGAGACGGCGTAGATGTCCGTCCTAAACAGCTCCGCCTCATAGTCGGGCGCTATGGAGTTCGGCTAAGTCCTCACACCAACGACAAGGTGCCTACCCTAGTGAGGAGGGAGAAAAAAAATTATTTTAATTACATTTTGATATTCTTAAGCTTTGCCATTTGTATTTGATGCTTTCTCATTTACAAGTAACTATTCTCATTTACAACTGACTGTTTTTAATTACAATTTATTGCCTTATTTCTCATTTACAACTGACTATTCTGAAAAAGGGTTTCTGAATAGGTAATGCTCGAATAAAAGGGAATAGTTCAATATATATGTATATATGTAAATATCAAATGTTATATTTGTAAAATTTTTCCATGCATCTAAGTAATACCAGACTCATCCCGCACCAAAGAAGATAAATATAATAAGAGTCACCTGTATGATACGAGTGGCGAATAACTCGCTGGAAATTTAAAAAAAATTGATGCCTAATATTTTCTAAGAGGGACATATTTAATTGTCTGGCATTTATCCATGCCGTAGTAGGCACCTTATGCAAATGTGATTCTTGGAAAGAGAATTAATTAATTAATTAAATACAGACCGAAAAATAAACACAAATACCTCACGAAAATGTATAGAAGACATTTGTACACATCTCGCCCGTAAAAAAAAAACCTGCGACTACCATAACGAAAACATTATGCAAATGTCTACAAAGTAACGAGTGACGTCTTTTATTATATTAATCCTCTTTGCCTGCACAAGTTGCACTTTTTTGTAGGGCGGTGTGACCTTCAAAAAGATATGACGGATTGAAGTAAATTGTTTTTAAAAATTTTGATAAATTGTGGGATTAAAATTAATCGTATTAATAATTTATTGTTCTATTTTATGTATTTTCATCATATCTTTATATTTGTTTGGAAATGTTTACATAATTAACTGCAATTTTTGGTATTGAAAATCGCTTTATATAAATTCTCATTTAAAAAAATAAAGCTTAATTGCACTACAGCCAACCGTTCCATTTCGTTCAGCAATTTGCCAAGCAATTAGCATAAATTGAATATTGTACACTTGGCTGCCACTGCTAATTTTTCGAAAGCACCCATTGAAACACCCACTTGATGTGGACATCGCTGCATGTTTGATATGTGAATGTGTGCGTTTGAGTGTGTCATGAATAAATTTGCTTTAATATCATATGGGAATACTATCTATCCATCTATATATGTATGAATATGTGAATAAATATTCGCGAGTGTGTGTGTGTGTATTGCTGTGATAATTGTTTAATAAGCATCGTGACAGGTGACAGCATCGTGTCGTTGCGTTGCTTTTACACCTGGCTATTATGCAATTTTATTATAGTTACATTTACAGTAACAAGCAATCGTTGGCAGTGGCAGGCTGTCTTTCAAATTACTTTCAGCAGAAATGTTGGTATATGCGCGGATGTACACAAAGGCATACAAAAATGTCATTTAAAACAAATATGTACAAACATGAATATTGAAATGCACATGGAAATTTTATTTAACATGTTAACATAAAGTGAATTTAATGAAAAAGGCAGAGGTGTGTGGTATGGCATACAATGGGTTAAATGTTTACATACTGGAAGCTTAAGCGTATAAAAGAGGCGTGTCAGCATTGTTAACACCGTTATTCTGACAAGTTGTTTGCTGACATCTCGTTGTTGTGTTGTTGCGGTCAAGTCTTGTTTTTATACTCAGCTGAGCAGAGCTCACAGAGTATATAAACTTTGTTCGCATAACGGTAATCCGTAACGTCATAAACTAATCGAGATAGATATATACCTCTATATATCAAAATGATCTGGGCGAAAAAAGAAATCCATTTAGCCATGTCCGTCCGTCCGCCCGTCCGTCCGCCCGTAAACACGATAACTTGAGTATATTTTGAGGTATCTTGAGAAAATTTGGTATGTAGGTTGCTGGGAACTCATCTCAGATCGCTATTTAAAATGAACGAAATCGGACTATAACCACGCCCACTTTTTCGATATCGAAAATTTCGAAAAACGGAAAAAGTGCGATAATTCATTATCACAAACGGCTAAAGCGATGAAACTTGGTAGGTGGGTTGAGCTTATGACGCAGAATAGAAAATTAGTAAAATTTTGGACAATGGGCGTGGCACCGCCCACTTTTAAAAGGAGGTAATTTCAAAGTTTTGCAAGCTGTAATTTGGCAGTCGTTGAAGATATCATGATGAAATTTGGCAAGAACGTTACTCCTATTACTATATGGGTGTTAAGTAAAAATTAGCAAAATCGAATTACGAACACGCCCACTTTAAAAATTTTTTTTTTTTTAAAGTCAAGTTTTAACAAAAAATTTAGTATCTTTACAATATATAAGTAAATTATGTCAAAATTCAACTCCAGTAATGATATGGTGCAAAAAAATACAAAAATAAAAGGCAATTTCAAATTGGGCGTGGCTCCGCCCCTTTTCATTTAATTCGTCTAGAATACTTTTAATGCCATAAGTCGAACAAAAATTTACCAATCCTTGTGAAATTTGGTAGGGGCATAGATTTTATGACGTTAACAGTTTTCTGTGAAAATGGGCGAAATCGGGTGAAGCCACGCCCAGTATTTATACACAGTCGACCGTCTGTACTTCCGCTCGGCCCTTAACACGATTACTTGAGCAAGAATCGATATATCTTTACTAAACTCAGTTCACGCACTTATCTGAACTCACTTTCTATTGGTATAAAAAATGGCCGAAATCCGACTATGACCACGCCAACTTTTTCGATATCGAAAATTACGAAAAATGAAAAAAATGCCATAATTCTATACCAAATACGAAAATAGGGATGAAACATGGTAATTGGATTGATTTACTGACGCAAAATATAACTTTAGAAAAAACTTTGTAAAATGGGTGTGACACCTACCATATTAAGTAGAAGAAAATGAATAAGTTCTGCAGAGCGGAATCAAATGCCCTTGGAATCTTGGCAGGAATACTGTTCGTGGTATTACATATATGAATAAATTAGCGGTACCCGACAGATGATGTCCTGGGTCACCCTGGTCCACATTTGTGTCGATATCTCGAAAACGCCTTCACATAAACAACTAAGGGCCACTACCTTTCAAAACCCTCATTAATACCTTTAATTTGATACCCATATCGTACAAACACATTCTAGAGTCACCCCTGGTCCACCTTTATGGCGATATCCTGAAATGGCGTCCACCTATACAACTATGGCCCACTCCCTTTTAAAATACTCTTTAGTACCTTCCATTTAAAACCCATGTCATACAAACACATTCCAGGGTTACCCTAGGTTTATTTTCCTACATAGTGATTTTCCCTTATTTTGTCTCCAAAGCTCTCAGCTGAGTATGTAATGTTCGGTTACACCCGAACTTAGCCTTCCTTACTTGCTGTTGTTGGTTTTTGTATAGCATGTAATTGTTTCTGATGTCAATTTGGTATTAAAATGCTTTTAAATGTCTTCGTTATAACAGTTTTGCTTTTACTGTTGCTGCAAGCAATTGATTGGTGGCAACATTAATTAAGCTCAACTTATTACATTTTGTGGCGAATAGTAGTAGTAGTATACATATATATATTTTTTTTCCAACTATTCAAAAGACCATATATTTGTAAGATAATGAATAAACATTAAAGACGAAAAAATAGCTTAAAATAAATTAAAATTATGGCAGTAACAAACGTGTTGAGTGCCACACATTAACTGACTAAGCTTACTTGACATAAAGTGCTTACGAAAATTCATTTAAAATAAGATCTCTATACTTTAAGCTGGTTTGCAGATACTTAAACCAAGCAAACTAGCCAACCGGTAATCATTGTAGGCTGGGAAAACACCGATAAATTGGTGAATACTTTCATCATCGTCTAGGTTACGAACTGGACATATTGCAGTTGTTACGTTCTTGAAAGATCTCGCACTTAGGTTCAAGAGACCACCTCTCGCACGGAGAATTAAGCGAATGGCATACGCTGAATGTTCGTCGCCAAAATATGTAACGCTCACGGGAGCCAAGTAAGGGTAAAGATCATGTGTGGTAGAGCCTTGGCACGATCTACATATAGTTTAAACTATTTTTCGACTACCTTACTAAGCAACAAAGAAGTGAGGTCTTTAAGGAAAGCAGGAGAAAAATCGGTTAGTGGTTCCAAGCCCGCGCTGAGTGATAGCTGTTTCCAATTCTTAATTCAGGGTGCATCTTACCGTATGCTTTCCTCAGCAAGTATACGTGGAAGCTTATTCGAAGGTAAACTAAAACAACATACTAAAAATAACATGTGCGCCAGAAGTGTTTGGAAGAACTGGGGAACTATACCCGTCTCTAAATGCAACATATAGTTAGGTGTGTTCGCAGGCAAGAAAATAAGCTTCTTTATGAAGAAACGTAAGAGTTTTTTACCTGCTCATGATGATCCCCAACCCACACCTTACTTACTTACTTAATTGGCGCTTAACCGTCTAAACGGTTATGGCCGTCCAACAAGGCGCGCCAGTCGCTCCTTCGCTCCGCCAACCGGCGCCAATTGGTCACACCAATGGAGTTTAAATCGTTTTCCACCTGGTCCTTCCAACGGAGTGGGGGCCGCCCTCTACCTCTGCTTCCATAGGCGGGTTCCGATAGAAACACTTTCCTGGCCAGAGCATCATCTTTCATTCGCATAACATGGCCTAGCCAGCGCAGCCGCTGCGTTTTAATTCGCTGGACTATGTTGATGTCTGCGTATAGCTCGTACAGCTCATCATTAAATCTTCTTCGGTACTCGCCATCGCCAACGCGTAGAGGTCCATAAATCTTTCGAAGAACTTTTCTCTCGAACACTCCCAAAGCCGCTTCATCTGCTGTTGTCATGGTCCATGCTTCTGCCCCATATAGCAGGACGGGTACGATAAGTGACTTGTAGAGTATGATTTTCGTTCGCCGAGAGAGGACTTTACTTTTCAATTGCCTACCTAGTCCAAAGTAGCATTTATTGGCAAGATTGATTCTTCTCTGGATTTCAGTGCTGATGTTGTTGCTAATGTTGATGCTGGTTCCCAAATAAACGAAGTCTTTTACCATTTCGAAATTATGGCTGCCAACAGTAGCGTGGTTGCCAAGGCGCATATGCGCTGACTCTTTGCTCGATGACAGCAGGTACTTCGTTTTGTCCTCATTCACCATCAAACCCATCTTTACCGCTTCTTTTACCAGCTTGGAGTAAGCAGAACCAACCCGCACCTGCGCGCCATAAAATATAATTGATCTTGCGGCAGCATCAAAATTTTTAATTTTTTTTTCCAAATACATATCCGATGGTTATTTAAGTAACTCAACCATGTAGCGCACATTGCAGCTTTTGCCTCGCCAAGCTTTGTGTCTAAGTGTTTAGTGAAAGAGAGTTTGTAATTTAGCATTATACCCAGATATGTATACTCGTTCACATTTTCAAACGGATCATTTCCAAAAAACCACCTACAGTCAGAGGGGAAACTGCCACCCTTCCTAAAAATAAAGACTTTTAATTTGGACAGGTTAACTTTTAATGCCCACAGCCTGCAATACTCATGCAAAGCATTAATCATGCTTTGCAGATCTAAAGCCGACTCTGCTAACAGTACCAGGTCATCAGCATACATCAAAAGCTAGATTTTCATATCCGCAACTTTAACCCCACCTGAAAGGTAATCAATTAAATCATTGGGATACAGGGAGAACAGCACCGGGCTTAGTAAACATCCTTGCCTAACACCTTGATTGACTGGAAACGGGATAGAAAGTTTTCCATTGTACCATACTTGACTCGTAGTATCCCCATATATAAGGCGTAAGATTTCAATCAAATAACTTGTCAGACAATATGAGGCCAGCTTATAGAATAGCAAGCTACGAGGGACAGTATCAAAGGCACTTGAGTGGTAGCGAATATTAACAGTGCTATACATCACTATGCTGCTAGTAAATAAATGCACAACAATAGCAAAGTAAGCGGCCGCTAAGCTAACAGCAAAGAAAATCCGTTTTCTTATCTTTTGATTAACTCCTCCCTCTGCCTTTCTCTTTCCTTGAGTCTCTTTCTCCCTCTCCGTCTTTTTCCTCACTTCTTTTCGTTCCATCTATTCCTATCTCTTTATCTTCGTCTAGCTTTTTCTCATTCTCAGTATCTTTCTCCATCTCTCTTTTTTCATCTCTCAAGTTCTTCTTACTCTCCATCCCTTACTCCCAGTCCCAGTTTCAGTTACAGCCCCAGCCCAATCCAAGCTCTAGTCCCAGTAAATGAAAATATGTACAACATCCATACATAACTATTAATGTACTCCCGAAGCTAAGTGACGTAAGCGAATGCTGGATTTTTTCACCATTCGAATTAAATCAACGTGTATGTATGTACTAGAGGTTTACGCCGATCACTTTATTGGCGGCGACGGCGTAGGCTCTAACTTAAATAATAAAAACATAAAAAAATGCCGATTGAAATTTAACACAGATTAATTAACTGTAATGTTTACTATTGTTATTGTACATATATGTTTATTATGTTATTTATACTTGATGAACTTCGGGATCTAAAATTAATTCATTCACTTTCAAAAGATCTAAGGTGTCTTCATAAAGTTCCTTCACGTTTTTGTATACATTTTTCTAATACTGGTTATATAAGGATCTGAAGTATAAAGAAGAGTATGAAATACGTCCTCGTTTGTAGCGGATTTTGAGCTTTTTCAAGCATGATGTGCACGAAATTTTGTATAATCCTTACTACGGGATTCTTGTGCATCTTCCGAAAGTTGACTAATAAGAAGTACTACAAAATGCTTTATGACACTTTCTCCATGAATCAAAATTTTGTGAACTGAAGATGGCATGTAGTGTTATTCATAATTGCTCACATAGATCCTGGCAGTCTCCAAGCATAACTGCCAAACTTTTCAGATTTATCATTACACCCGATGAAAGGCTTGCAGAATTATGTAAAGCCGCTTAGTTAAATTTATATCCACTCATGTAATTTCAGCAGAGTAGCTTTCATTGTGAAAAAATCTTCTGGCAGTGTTACTGTCATTAGTATTACCACTTACTTGTCTTTGTTTGTCGATGATCAATCCTAGCTCTTCACGGAAACGCCTTTGTACCAGAGTTTTCTTCTATGGCTTTAGTCGTTTCTTTCCTTCGCTTGTGGCGGACCATATTTGGAAAGACAGATTATAGGAAATATGTAAAATATTTCCATAAGAAATCTTCATTTTCAGGCCTAGCAGTCACTTTAGTCAAATCGTTAATTTGTCGTGGAGTAGCTCCACATATTATACATGTGGAATCCGAAGGCGTATATGTTAATACCTGAGCTCCTTTGCCACCTATCATTGTAAGAAAGACATCGTGCTTCACTTGCACTCCCTCACTTTCTTTGTTAATTAATGATGGCCCAAAGAAATTATTTGACCTTTTTATTTTATCCATAACATCCTTAGTTTTCTCTGGAGGTTCTTTGCTAAATTCTATTAATATAGGCCGACAAAAACAAAGAGATGAAGGTACCGTATTTTGCCAAACAACATCACCTGTTAGCTCGTTAATTAACTTAATAGGCATCAAAGGAATGATAAATAAGTTGGCATCAGAAATCAGTTCAGACTCTTATGGCAGTTTGTGTTTGTACTGACTTTGACCGGATGAGCCATCACAACCACATTTACTGTATAGAAGTAAGTTATGCAATCCGTTCCTATACACTGAATCTATTGTCAATATTCTAGCTGCAGTGTGATCTAATAAATCTAGAAGTCTTACTATTTTTGCACTTGTGTCTGCAATTTCTATAGCTGAAGATGGTGGATGGCAAATAGTTTTAACTTCTTGCACTTTTTAATATGGTGGAAACACAAACAATTTTCGTTCGTTCGTTAAATTTCTCAAGTACAATTATTGTACTTTCGTTAAATCCAAGTCAATAAGTACGCTCAAAGCTTCTTCATCCGTTAACATTTTTGTCTGCCTTGTGTCTTCTATGACCCTCAAGAATAAGGTCTTATTTTCACTGTCAGCAAACCTTAATGTTTCCACAAATTTAGCTTCTGTTCCTTCTCCTATTGAACGTAACCCATGGAGATATGCATTATAGATGTGTTCAAATCCATATTCATTAAATAGCATTGTATTTTTCCGCTTTTACTGGATTCTGAAAAATCTGAATAAGATACACACGGTCTCCCACGTTTTCCAGAAGAAGTAGACGGTGTGGTGTCGGTCGTAACGTCTTCAAAGTTCGGTAAAGTTACTTAATATTCTGATTCTAACCAATTTCTGTTTTTCATTAAAAATGTATTCTTTTTCCGTGAAGCTTCTGTCCATCGTTTATTAAAAGTAGGAATAATATGACTTTGCAAATCACTGAGGATGAGACATAAGTTGTCTTCAGATACATGATAATTTTCTTTTAAAACTGTTGTCATATGTTCGACTGTCTTGGGAAAGCTTTTGCTTCACCACTATGAGTGTTCTTGCGAAGGACAAAGCCTCAGCTGGTAAATATGTGTGCCTACATATTTATATTTGTAAAGGGAGCCGTAACGTGTAGGTGATATTTAAACTTGGTTGATAGGCTATAATCAATGTGATTCACTCCAAGGGACTAGTTTTGGATACGGCCGCCAACTTCAGGAAATGTCAAACCGGGAGACTTGGGTGTTGAAGGATGAAGTGTGAAAATCAAAATTAAAATTTCAGACGCTATTGTATAGTTTCGCAAATAAACAACAGATTTTTGAATGTAAGCCCATGTGATCTTCCAAACCCTTCTCTTACGTACATATATTCTCAACTTAAGTATGAGGTAAGAATCATTTCAAAGGAGTGTTTATGCCCCTAGAACCTACTAAAGGATTTTACAACTGATTTCGCTTATTCCTTCAGCCAATCGCAATGTAAAATTTTTTTAAAAATTGGCACCTTTTTTTGGTAATTTGCTTTTTTAACAACTTGAGGTCACTTTGAAAACATGTTCGCCTTGGGCCATTTTATTTGCATTGTTCATTATCAATTTTTTGAAAAAATAACCAAAGTGAGCATATAAATTTATTATAAAACTTTTCTTTTCGTGTTTTGTTTTAATAACTTGGTGAATTGGGTGATGCAAAGTCCGTGTTAAGCTGACATCGAAAGCGCCTGGTTTTTTAAATAACTTTTGAAAAGTTAGAAAGAATTAAATTTCGCAATTAGTTTCTTATAACTGGCATTGATGCGCGTTGATACCACTTTCGACCATATCCGACCAATTTCGACATGAACAATAATTGGCCTAAACAGTCTTAAACGAGTAGAAAATACCGCCGCGCCGGTATTTTTAATATTCGGCGGCGTGCGAAAAACGACCAAAATCGGCGGCGTATATCTCTAGTCTGTATGTGACGCTGTCTTACTCAAACAAATTTGCTCGCACAGTTCACAGCGAACAAACATGCGTACTGCTTTTCTTGGAAAAGGTGTTAGTTTTGTTAAAAAAATTTTGCTCATATTAGCAGGGAGTCATACATTTTTTTTATGCAGAACGAATGTAAATATGTATTTCAAAATTTGGCAGCAAAGAATAAATATTAAAATCGAGCCATCAGTTTTGAATTTATAGCTGTGAAGACAAACATTTTACGCCCCTATAATATATATTGAAAATTTCCATCGCACGTAGCTGAGCTTTCAAATGCAAAAAGCCGTTTTAAAATCGGAGCATTCTGTGTGAAGTGATGGGCTTACAACGATATTTAGCGACTTTATTTGATAAAATTTATAGATGTAGATATGCAAGAATGACTGTCACTCAGTTCAGGCCATTTTAGTATTCAAAGTATCTGTCGAATGCATTTCGTGGGAACATATTGAGGTTGACTTTAGAACGACTAAGATTATCCGCAGCGAAAGAAGTAAAGATTTTGAAAAAAACATTACAGATATACGATTTTATTTAAAACAAAGTAATAACAATACTAGAAGCTAGAACATAATCAGATAGGTCCTAGATACTAGTCATCACTCCTCACCAATCTAGGGCACTGTTAAGACAAATAAATAAAAGCGTGAGCCGCGTCAAAAGCAAGTTCAAGCAGTTTGGTTTTGTGCTAAAATATTGTCCACAAGTCTCTATTTTAAAAATGTTTCATTCATTTTCAGATCACCTTAAAATTTAAACCAAATAAATTAAAAAAAAAACCCAGTAGTAAATTAAGAGGTTCCTTTCAGCCTAATATAAGTTACATTCTTCGTTTATATATATACTAAGTTTACCTCGATTTTGGTTATAAAACATCGATAAAACATCGATAACACTTCACAAACTTGTTTTTCATAAAAGCCCTGCCAAAACGATAACGGTTGTTACTGATTACATATCAATGAACCTCTTTCCAAATGGCCTCATATCGGAGCAGATATGGTGAAAATAAAAACGAAGTTTTCTTGAACAAGTTGCGAAGTGATCCCAAAATAGTCCCGAAATAATCATGCATATAGTAGTCTCGCGATGGTTGATTAAATAATCTCAACCATTTTCAAAATAGTTTAGAAAAGACTAGAAATAGTGGAGAAAATAACTTTAAAATTATTTCGAATAAGCTCCGGAATGATGGCAAACAAAATCCAAACAAGTAAGGAAGGCTAAGTTTGGGTGTAACCGAACATTACATACTCAGTTGAGAGCTATGGAGACAAAATAAGGAAAATCACCATGTAGGAAACTGAACCTACGGTAACCCTGGAATATATTTGTATGACATGTGTATCAAATGGAAAGTATTAAAGAGTATTTTAAAAGGGAGTGGGCCTTAGTTCTATAGGTGGACGACTTTTCGAGATATCGCCATAAATGTGGACCAAGGGTGACTCTGGAATTTGTTTGTACGATATGGGTATCAAATGAAAAGTGTTAATGAGTATTTTAAAAGGGAATGGGCCTTAGTTCTATAGGTGTACGCCTTTTCTAGATATCGCCATAAAGGGGGATCAGCGTGACTCTAGAATTTGTTTGTACGATATGGCTATTTTCACAAAAAACAGTTATCGTCCTAGAATCTAAGCCCCTACCAAATTTCGCAAGGATTGGTAAATTTTTGTTCGACTTATGGCATCAAAAGTATCTTAGACAAATTAAATTTTGAAATTTTCTTTTATTTTTGTATTTTTTTGCACGATATCATTACTGGAGTCGAATTTTGACATAATTTACTTATATGCTGTAAAGATATTAAAATTTTTGTTAAAATTTGACTTGAACATTTTTTTTAAAGTGGGCGTGTTCTTTATCTGATTTTGCTAATTTTTATTTAGCACATATACAGTAACAGTAGTAACGTTCATGCCAAATTTCATCATGATATCTTCAACGACTTGCGAATTGCAGCTTGCAAAACTTTTAAATTACCTTCTTTTAAAAGGGGGCGGTGCCACGCCCATTGTCCAATATTTTACTAATTTTCTATTTTGCGTCACAAGCTCAACTCACCTACCAAGTTTCATCGCTTTATCCGTCTTTGTTAATGAATTATCGCACTTTTTCGGTTTTTCGAAATTTCGATATTGAAAAAGAGGGCGTGGTTATAGTCCGATATCGTTCATTTTAAATAGCAATCTGAGATCAGTGCCCAGGGACCTACATACCAAATTTCATGAAGAGACCTCAAAATTTACTCAAGTTACAGACGGACAGACGGACGGACGGACATGGCACAATCAAAATTTGTTTCGATACTAATGATTTTGATATATGGAATTCTATATCTATCTCGATTCCTTTATATCTGTACAACCAACCGTTATCCAATCAAAGTTAATATGCTCCGTGAGCTCTGCTCAATTGAGTATAAAAAGTTCTATATTGTTCGAGGTTCACGAAAATTATCTCATATTGTCTAACGTCTAAGCTCTGTAATGATACAAACGGATTTCACAATAATCCCTCCATCATATAAAAATCGTCCCGAAATAACTAATTCGAAAATAGTGCCGAATGATCCCAGTTGTATCTAGAACAATTTCCTTAATAATCCCGAAATAGTAACAAATAAAATCAAACAAAATTTAATTCAAAAAAATCTAAAAATGTACCACCGTGACAGAGTACATATGTTTTTTTGGTTTATATTTGAGCCTCACAAAAATGCCTTAATACTTCCAAGAAGTTCCAAGATGATCCCGAAAACAATCCAAAAACTCAAAATAGCTTCGAGATGATCTTAAAAATATTCTACAATAGTCCAGAAACGGTCTCAAATGGTCACGATGTAGCCTTATAAAAGTTTTGAAATAATCCAGAAAACATTCCGAATATGATGCCCACATAGTAGGAATGGTAATTTTAAAAATATTTCCGAATAACACCTTTAAGTAAACAAAATCCCAGCAATTGTAAAATTTATTTCAGATAAATAACTTATCTACATAACTTGTGGCACCGCTCATTAAAAGAAATGTATAAAATTTGAGTTTTTGCTTTTTTCTTGTTATATTCCACTTGGGTAAAGAATTATAATTGATATAAAGTTCTTTTTTGCAAAGATATAGCTTATTTTATTAGTCCACAACCCTTTTAAAAATCGTTTATATAAAAGTGAGCGTGGTCCTTACCCGATTTCGTTAATTTTTCTTCGAAGCATTCCTTATAGTAAAGGCAAGCTCCGCCGAATTTTGTTATGATACATTTAACGGTTTTTGATTTATGATTAACAATATTTGTAAAATTGATTTTATCACAAGTGGGCGATGCCACGCCCATTTATTATATATATAAAATGTCGGCGTGGGTAGATACTGATTTCATTGATTTATAATACCAATCTACTCTGGGCCCAGATAAGTCCGTATACCGAATTTGGTGAAGATATCTCAATATTCGCTCAAGTTATCGTGGCGGCCACCGTGATGTGCTGGTAGCGTGCTCCGCCCACCACACCGGATGCCCTGGGTTTACACCCCGTGCAAAGCCGCATCAAAATTTTAGAAAATAAGGTTTTTCAATTAGAATAAATTTTTTCTAAGCGGGGCCGCCCCTAGGCAGTGTTTGGCAAGCACTCCGAGAGTATCTCTGCCATGAAAAGCTCTCAGTGAAAGCCCATCTGCCTTGCAGATGCCGTTCTGAGTCTGCATAAAACAAGTAGGTCCCGTCCCGCCAATTTGTAGGAAAAATTAAAAAGGAGCACGACGCAAATTGGAAGAGAAGCTCGGCCTAAAATCTCTTCGGAGGTTATTGCGCCTTACATTTATTTATTTTTTATTTATCGTGTTAACGGACGGATATGGCTAAGTCAAATTTTGTTTCGATACTGATGATTTTGATATATGGAAGTTTGTATTTATATCGACTCCTTTGTATAACCAACCGTTGTGTTCCCAAAGTTAATAAAACCTGTGTGCAAAACACATATATTTATATATATTCGGTGTCTATCAAATTAATAATTTAATTTATGTTATTATGATTATTATAATGTACCAAGTTTCCCCTAATTTGAGCTTTGTTCGTTGGCGTTAGATTGACCTGTTCTAATAGAATATATTACGTTAAGTTAACTTAGTAGAAATGCTGGTATGTATCTATGTCAACAATGTTGTTTATAAGCATGTGGACAATGTGTATTTATCAATAAATGATTGATAATTGATAAATTAGGGTGGAACAATGACAGTAAATTGTTCATTGCTTTGTCAACATTCGCTTTTACCCAAAAGCATTATTAATGTAATTCCTAAAATAATTCAGCCGCAGGAATATCGTAGTACAATCAACATTTCTAAATTAATGTAATAGCACTACTACCAGACAATGCAACATTATATGTGAGTATATGTATGCTTAAACATTTATGTACTATGGCGAATATTAGCATTTCGGTTCATCAATATGCTGCTACTAAATAAATGCATAACAACAATAAAGCAAGCAGCCACACATACATGTAAAGAGCGAAGCTAACAGCAAAGGGAATATTTCACATTCATATATATATGTAGGCAGCAGCTAAGAACAGAATTTATTACTCACACAAACACACGCATATAACTAGAAGACACAACGTGAATACCACATACGTGACAAACGTCAAAATCAGATATAGAAATGGGAAATAAATAAGCATCTCCTTAAGGAGATGGTTCGTGAAAAGTCTAGACTCTAGGAAAAGTGGCGAACTAAGCAACTGGATGTATAAAATATAGTTGTAAAGTACTATTGCCAAAGTAATGTTAAAAAAGAAAAGAAGCTATACCAATATATTCTGGGTTCAGATGGGCCAGTGCACCAAATATGACAAACATAACTAAATTTTTACTTAAGCTTTTATGCTAACGATGGTGATAGTTTTTAATGTAAGACTTCCATTCTACCTATTTCAATTGCTCTTTACCAATACAAACAACCACTCTCCGAATATTGTCATTGTACCCTGAGTTCGAGTGCAGATAGGTTTCAAAATATTAAATGATTTCATCTGTTTCTTTTTCAGATTTTTGGAGGCAACAAACTTTGATGCAAAGTCCCTTTTGCTGTGCCATATATATCAGCCATCAATAGAGAATGAATAGAAAGTTTCGGCATAAACTGTTTATAAATACCAATAATAAAAGTACTTCAAACAAATCTAAACTCTCGAAAATCAACTTTAAAAGCACTACAAATTCGGTAGTTAAAACAAAGTTTTAATAACAACGAATCCAATTTTTTTAACAATTGGAATTGTTCAATTTAATGTTAAATTCATTGAAATTTTACATTTGTTGTGTTTTGTAATAAATGAAATATTTAGTTGTAATTGTTGTTAGGTAGAGCACAGAGAGTACTCGAGTACTTAAATAATTGCACATATATAGTAATAAACACGAAAGAAGTTAATAAATTATTGAAATTGTACTTATCAACTTTTTATTTGAAATTATTTGCAGCATCACATCATTCATGTTGACGTCATCGAATATATATATAATACATTAGGGCATGCCTAAAACAACTATAGTAACCAATATCACAGTGCAGAACATGTTACTTATTTCTATTAATTAGTGGTCTCAAAGTCTTTGTATTGAATACTTTAACAGCCGCCTCATCTTATATTCTCAGCTCTTATTATTAATAGGGACTAGTAAGGCTTGATTCTCATTTGCTATAAGAGGCGATTCGTTTCTCAATTATCTAGGTTAGCGATGAGCAAAACGGCTCGGGGCACGCTTTGTACATTTAAGTGCTAGGTGACGGACGATCAAGTGCAGGTATGGGGGCGAAGAACACAGGAAGAGAATAATATACAAACACATCTTGCTCATCTTGCTTAATACATATTTAACAGTTACCAAGCTATGTGGAAATATCGTTTGAGACGAAGCGTGTGATATTTCCAATGTATTTTTTTACTCCCCTAACACCCCAAAACACACAAACGTCTCACCTAGCACACGCTGGCACTGAAACTGATTTAGGAGCCGACAATAGGCCCATCCTTGATCTAGGTACTTCAAAGAAACAAACGTTTTATTTTGATAAGGGAGGGTCAAACCAACATTTTTTCCCTAAACTCCTCAAGCACGAGTTGTTCGATTTTAAACCAGCCTTCTTATAAATATTTGCTTACTTACTTACCGTTTAAACGGTTATGGCCGTCCAACAAGGCGTGTCAGTCGCTTCTTGGCCCTGCTAACTGGCGCCATTCGGTCGCACCAAGGGAATTACAATCGATTTCAACTTGCTTCTATAGGCCGGTTCCGGTAAAAAAAACTTTCTTAGCCGGAGCGTAATTTTTCATTCGCACAACATGGCATAGCTAGTTTTCACGCTGCGTTTTAATTTGCTGGACTATGTTAAAGTTGATACAGGTTATTATTAAGATATTTAAGGGGTTGATAAGAGCACTATAAAGCTTTATAGGTTCAGAGCATCCACAATCCAATTGTAAACTTCACCTACTCGAGGGGAATCCTGTTACAAACAAATATGAACTTATCATACACATATTTAGCAGGCGAGGCTCTGGCAACCCCAAGTTCCGCGGGATGACCTAGAAATTTGATGTCAATGTCATCTGCAACCGACAATAATTGCTCACTTTTTATAGAATTTCGTTCCAGAGCAGTTAGGTTCTGCAGCTATTATAATATTCTCCAGCATCAAATTAAATCGAGCTCGAAAATTGTTCAACGTGAGAACTGACGAATATTTGATACATACATAAAATATGCTTTTTGGCTTGAAAATATTGTAAAACCTTCAATGCTTTTGAGAACTAATACTGCGAAACGCCTCTCGAATTGACATTCAACAAAAATAAGGACTGGGTAATTTTATTAAAAGTTTAATTGGCAAATAAAAAGTTATCCTTGTACAAAACGCCTATTACTCCATCCCTTAGAATGTAAACATTTTACAATATACAACATAGAACTTTATCTACTTGCAAACGTGACTAGAACTTAGCGTCATACTGACCTAATGACTGTAAATGTGACGTCAATTCCACAATAATGGAGTATTGGGGGAACTCAAAACAACAGCATGGATCCCCCTGACTCCTCGCACTAAGCAAATGTGAAATTCAAATGCTATGAAACACAAAATCAAAGTTCTTTTATGTTCAACACTTAATTACATTATGTTAATAAAAAAATTCATTCGGCACAGCTAAGGGCTTCAGTCAAGTTACAAACTCATAATAATACGTACGTCAAATCAACATTACAAGTAAAAAATTCAGCGAAAACTAAAATAAGTGCGAAGCTTAATGGCCCGTTTGCTTGGACAGTGGAAAGTATTTCACTAAAAGTAGCAGAGTTCCATTCAATTGATTAATGTTCAACCCTTTGACCTTATTTTTACGTTGCTGTAAATGAGAAATCTTTGGTTTCCAAAATAAGGGTTTACCTGAGGGGGAAAATATCAATTGATACATACACCATTGACGAAGTTAAAATGACTAAAAAGTGGCCCAAGTGGCCATTAGCGGCACTCGATGGCTCGAAGGCGCGAAAGAGTACTGCCTTGTAGTTACCTATGGTGTAAAGAATGCCTTCAACGTCGTTAATTAGGAAAATTTTTTAGATACACTGTATGGCATATGTATATCCATTTACCTCAGGAAGACCTTATCCAGTTACTTTTAATATCGACTGCTAAAAACTGAGGGTCGGTGCTCAGCCCCCTACTCGGCAACATAATGTATGACTGAGTGTTACGGGTTAAAGTGTCCAATAGAGTGAAAGTTATTGGATACGCGAATGACATATCTTTAGATGTTACTACTAAACACAAGCGTAGTAGCTAGCGTTCACTCGTGGCTCAGGCAACAAGGATTATATCACGCGGAATAAAAAACAGAGGCATTGCTTATATCAAACAGGAAAAAAGTTAGAGTAAGTCGTCATACAAATCTGCAGCCATGACACCGACACTCGTTCAGAAGAAAAATATCTGGGGATTAAGATAGACAGGAGGACGTCATTCAAAACTCATATATTTTATGCAAATAAAAAGGCACCAAAAACGATATCATTATTATCAAGCATAATATTAAATGCGCGACAACCAAAACAAAGACGACGCTTATTATTGGCAGGATTGTAAAGAGCCAGTGGCAGCAGGCCACGAAATATTCGTTATACAACCGCAGAGTTAAATCAATGCAACGCCTTTGCGCTCGCCGAGTATGCAGTGCGCTTAGAACAGTCTCCGACGAGGCAGTGCTATTAACAGCAAAAAGTTATTCATAAAGCAAACCAGAACATAAAACTGGCAGCTGGAATGGAGTAACTCTGCAAAAGAGCGCTGGACACGCGAAGTGGATTTCTAACTAACTCACCTCCTAGCCGAGAACGGCTGTTTACTTGTTCAAACACGAAGAAAATAACATGTGCGCCCACTGCGGAGGCGAAGCAGTAGACGTTGTGTACCACGGTTTTGTTTGAATGCCCAAGGTCCTATGGCTTAAGATGTAGGTTGCGCAGCATATTTAGGGAAGATAAGAACCTCGAGACAATCGGGGATCATATGCTCCAAAGTATAAAAACATGGACGGAAGCGTGCGACGTCATCGCAGACACAATTGGGTGTGTAATTATAAAAAAAGGTTTAATATAGTCTAAAATGGGGCAGATTTTAGAAGTTCCAATCGACATAGAAATATAATTATAATCTTCACCTAATAAATATTATTTATAGTTCATAGTGTACATACATATATACAAATAAATTTTAGTGAGTTCTTATCATTTGGCGCTCTGCTTCGATTAAAAATTAGTTTTGCTCTTATTTTGTTTGAGTTGGGAGGAATGCTAAAATTTCATGAGAACTTCAGGAAAGAGGAAATATATTTGAACATTTTATATATAATATTTATTGCATTTATTTGTTGAAATAAATAGTACGCTTTTGTTGTTAGTTTTTCTGCGAGGTGTCGCACTTTAATGTTATAAATAGAACTAAAAAGCAATTTATGTATTTATTTTGTAATCGAAAATATGGGGAGGAAGTCAAGATAATAAAGTTCTGGCTGGATATCATTTAGGATAAGCAAATATATTTAATTGCAGAGTTTGTTGATTTCATATAATTTTGTTCTATACATATGTATGTGTACAGTCACATACATTCGTATGTGTACGAAATTATAAAACAGGGGAGTATCCGTAAATTTGTGGCTGAGACTAGTGATGTTACAGAAGTGAAAAAAAAAAAAAAATTGTAAGGCGCGATAACCTCCGAAGAGATTTTAGGCCGAACTTCTCTTCCAATTTGTGTCGTGCTCCTTTTTAATTTTTCCTACAAATTAGCGGGACGGGATCTACTTGTTTTATGCCGACTCCGAACGGCATCTGCAAGGCAGATGAGTTTTCACTGAGAGCATTTCATGGCAGAAATACACTCGGAGTGCTTGCCGAACACTGCCGAGGGGCGACACCGCTTAGAAAATTTTCTTCTAATTGAAAAAGCTTGTTTCTAAAATTTTGATGTTTCTTTGCCCGGGGTGTGAACCCAGGGTCTTCGGTGTGGTAGGCGGAGCACGCTGCCATCACATCACGGCGGGTGCCGTGAGTTTGTTGAAAATATGCCCTGGAGAAGTGTGTTAATTCCATGTGGAATTTAAGTTAGCTCCCATCAATCATTATTATTATTTGTCGCTTTGGGGCCCCTCTAACCTGTTGCTTTCATTGCTGAGTTCCTGCAAGAATGCCCTTCGTCACAAGTATTTTCATCTACTAACATAATATGGGCTTGCGAAAGACCCTTACTCTCAAAACTGTATCAACCGATATTGTAAATTTCCATGCGCAAGTCTGGTATCAAGCTTAATTTTAGTTTATCAAGTGAAGTATTTATTTCTCAATAGTGTTCTCGGTGCATAGAGCCGCATCTTTTCCCGACTATTTACATTTACACAGCATAACATTTTGTTTGGATTATGTAGAATCACAAAGTGGGTGAACCAGCTGATGATGTGTCAATGGCCTGAGTATATGACAGAGCAGCACTGCGAAAAGGAAATAGCCCGATAGGACATAACATCATTTGAAATTTCGCTTAATTTTCGACGGCGCGCGGTGTTGGTTGGGCGATTTTGCCCGTAACGGCAGCTATCCCTGTTTCGCGATAACTGACGTCTATTGGGAGCACAAAGGGAAGTCAAGTCTTCCTCCACCTGCCTCCCCAAACTTAGTGGAGGTCTCTCCCTGCCTCTGGTTCTAAACTGCGGTGAAATATGTTTTGGCCAGAGCATCTTTGTCCATGCGCATAACATGACCTAGCCAGCGAAGCTTTTGGCTTTTTCTTCGCTGCACTATGGTCATATCTGCGTTAAGTTCATACAGCTCATCACTATTACATCACTTGGCGCCTTATTATTTTTTAGCCGGGATATTGCCACCATAGTCGGTTGCCGGAACGTGGTGTCTATCATCGACGATGAGGAGAAACGTTCGACATGTAAGAATGAAAGTGGATTATGGTCAGCGCAAAGTATTTATCAAACACCCAGAGATGGTCGGGCTAGTTCCTATATGATGGTTGTTACCGGAACGTACCGGATCTGCATCTGGTAAAGGACCATACAATCGATAACACTCTCCAAGGTCTTCGGGGAGTATCGTTATCGCTACAACAACAACAACAACAACAACAGGACACGCGTTTCCTCCAAATCTTTAGCACACTCCGTACGTCAGTTACCAGATCGCCAGTATCGTTCTTGCAGAAATCTGCCCGGGTCTTGAAAACATCCGTCATCCGCTTTTTCATGGAAGTACCTGGCGAAATGCAATTGAAAGCTTGGTTAAAATCGAGTCAGTGGTACATTGGCTGGGCCTGAGCCCGCTCTGATAAGGCCCATCCAGCCGCTTTACAGTAGGGTTCACTACTTTGCACAATTTGCCACGTATAACGCTAAGTCATGTACTAAGGAGGATGATTACTATGGTAAAGTGGCTGTTAACAAAATGACCAAATAATATAAACTATTACTGAGTTTTATTTTTGAGTTTTTATAGGGCACAATTTAAATCGTAATATTTAGATATGTTTTTTTTAAATCAGATGTTATCTGTTAAGTTTTGGAAGATCTTCAGAAAATTTACGCGATATTCAAACAATAGATCGTTTTTTTTCTTCAAGGAAAACAATTCCAGACTCTGAAGTGATAAGCCCAATGGCTACAAGCGTATTCTGATCTATATTCTAAGCAATACTAAAT
This sequence comes from Eurosta solidaginis, assembly GCF_040869045.1. NCBI lineage: Eukaryota > Metazoa > Arthropoda > Insecta > Diptera > Tephritidae > Eurosta > Eurosta solidaginis. The sequence continues at coordinate 174,016,086 of NC_090321.1, read as the reverse complement.
CTGTCGGTAGTGTTTGATACAAAATAAGGTTTTGAAAGATGGTGAACCTGCTCTGAGGTACGACTTTTTAGTCTTCTCGAAATTACCTATAAAATAGGAGGGGGGGGGGGGGAACTTTACAAGAATGCCGCTTGCATCTTTATTTCTGGAAATTTAGGCTTCTGTAAGATAGTTTCAATCTGTAACATTCGATAGCATTGAATACATTAGTGGTTAGGAATAGTGCTGGTAATAGTGTGAATTTTTTTCGTATAGACAGGTGTCTCTTAGATCTTTCAGGCCTACAAGGATGACATCGAGTCGTTGCTAGAAATTGTAAATAGTTGGCTATCAACCTGCCGTCTCAAATAGCATTTCCCTAACTAGAGAGTGGTGGAATCGTAGGCAACAGGAAAATGCGATGAAAGATGAGATAGTTTGACGTGGATTGGCGCTTGTTGTCGCAGGAGCCGAGAGGGTCGCCGAGCGATTGGCTGTTACCAATATTCGTAGCATCTAGTAGTGACTGAACGAAGACGTGTTGTAGAGTATCGAGACACTGCCGAAGCGGAAGCTATGCCATAACACAAGAATTTTAATCTTTGGAATATTCGCGATTATTCCAATTCAAATGCTTCTAAGCGTCAAGACAATTGAAAATTTTATTTCACATTGTAATGATTTTTAAATAGAAGAACATCCTAAATATGTCTAGCGTTCGAAATGGCAACAGCAATAACTGTGAAGGCATTGAGCTCGTATTCGTCCGCATAATCTTGCACAGCGAAAATCTGACAAAACAATAATAATTATATGAATTAAGCGGGGACTACCTTCATTGCTTTTTTAAGTGATTGAAAACATTTATTTGAAGCCATTTTTAATTTAATTAAAATTTTTCAGAAAATTATTAAATAAATTATAAATTAAAAATTGCTTCAAATAAATGTTTTCATACATTTAAAAAAGCAATGAACGCAGTCCCCGCTTAATTCATACAAATAGACAACATTGGTCAATTCTTTGTAGTTCTGTAAATAGAACAAAAGCAAAAAATACCAGCTTCATCGAAACCGCCAACAAAAAGTACATCTTTAACACATGATTACATACAAAGTATGTACTGTGTAAAAAGGATAAAATACGCAAGGAAGGCAATTGGGATAAAGTTTAAAACAACTAAGGCATGACGTGGCTGAATGCGTTTGTAACACTTCAACCATCGTAGTAATGCGGGTTCAAATCCCACTCCCGGGAGAAAGGATTTACAAGGTATAATCGAAACAGCTGTCGAACATTGAGACGATATGAGTCCCACCGATATTTAAATGAATAACGATTTCTTGAGATTGGGGGAGGTTAGATTCTGCTTAGAAGCTGTAAAGCACCTTAAATCAAGCAAATAAAAGACACACATTTTGAAGCACTTTTAAAGAAACTTGTTTATATTTCAAGGTAATTTTTACATACACAAATTTCTCAGAAATACAAAATTCGACTGAAGTCGTGTCAGAAAAGTCGAATTTGGGTAATTGAATTAATAAATAACAAAGTAATTATACATGAATGTGCCATTAATTAGCACAGGCTGTCTTTGAGCACAAAGAAAATAAATTTGTTCGCCTTTTTACCTGAGTGGCATTATTTCAATTCTAATACGCTTTTCTTATTAAGACATAACCTTTCAATGCGTGCAATTGCCTACTATTTTTACGCATATACTAATTTATTTTTAGCAGCCAAGAAAATATATGCCATTATTTGCACGTGCCTTGGCATTTAATGCCATCTGAAGAACGCCAAAATAGTTTTGCGTGCAAGACTGCATGGCATAGCAGCGTTTGATTCATACATACTACATATATACCTGGAATATGTGTGTCTAAATATATTTGTATAGGTGGATGTTACATAAATCTCCTAACTACGTAAATGTATAATACACATATATATATATATATATATATGTACATACGCTCAGTAAATATGTGAGTCAAGCTGTGACTCAAGCGATGAATCATGTAACTTGTTCATACCAGAGCTTCAATGCTAGCATAAGTGTTGTTTATTACGATACTCAAGGAATTCTACAAGCTTCACTCGTAGCTAGGAATGAGGCTCAAACATAAACAGGTTCGACCTGCGTAATTATTGTTCTACATCCTCGAAACAAGTTGGGATACCCAAATGGATGCTACTTATATATTACAGTCCCTATTCTTTAATATGAATATTATAAAAATAGATTTGAGAACAATTGGGCTTCATGTTTTGGGTTATACTTTTCCAACCTATAAAGAAATCTCCTTTTCTTTGGTATAAAAGGTAGTCCTCTGGGGGAATATTTTCAATCAATTATGTGTCACTATATATCTATGTTCATATCCATACCCCACTTCAGCTCATTGTAGTTAGGTGAGGTTGAACTGGCCGGTAAATAGGACCTCACATAGAGTGAGTGTATCCATAGTGTTACCGATTTTTTTTTTTTTTTTGACGACCACATGCAAGAGCCGCAAACATGTGCTAGAACTTATGTTATAGAAAAATTTCGTCCTCTTGGCAAATAGCAGAAGTTTTCCCCGGGCCTATCTTAACCCTCTGATAGATTGTGGCGTCTGGACAGACGAGAAAGCTTTATTTTCGTGAATAACTTTACTGCTACCCGCCCGATCATGAAAAGCTTTAGTGACTTTTTAAGATTAGAGTCGGTCTTTATAATAATTCCGAAATCCATATTTTGTTCTTTTTATTTTATCTGCTTTTTGTACCAAAGTTGATTATGTCACATTTTAGCGTTGTCGTCTGGCTAGACGAACATATTTTTAAGCCTATAAAACCTCATAGATCGAATTCATATCAAAATTTATAAATAAAAATTCGAACTTATCGCATTGTGCGATGAGTTTTCTTCAAAATTTAAATAAAAATTAAAATATTTGCGGATAAAGTTCAAAGTGTAAAATTTCGTCTGGCCAGACGACAACGCTAAGATGTCTTGAATTTATTCACCGCTAATCGGAGGATTAATTCATTACTTTCCCTCTCTTTATGACGGGAAACCCAGTACGGATGTATGGTCTGGCCTGAGCGAAGTTTTTGCAATGTTTCTTTGTATTCTAGCACACTTCTTGATGAAGTACTGGCAATAATCTCAGCTTTAATGGCAGCCTAACTATCAATATATATTATATTTATTGACGCGACTGCAGCTTAAGCACGCTTCCTCCAGAATTTTTGCTGCTTTCTTCATGGCAAAAATTTCCGCCTGAAAGACGCTGTAGTAGTCTGGCAGCCTGTAGGATTTACTTATTTATGGATCGACACTGTAAACAGCAGTTACATAAATCTCGTCCTACCGTTAATTTGGAACCATCCGTAAACTCGTGTAGTATGATCGACCATTTTTTACCCTAGAACCAACCCCCTGGCTCAATTGTGGTCCCCAGTATCCTTTCGAAACTCAGGCATGGAACCATATATTCCGTTTGCACGATATTAGATGGCGCTATACTACTTGTGCCCTTCAGCCTGCACTAAAGCTGCCTCGAGACCTTAAGCCTTGTGGCAGTAGCTAACGCAATATTTTTGCCCATACGGTTTGCAGGTGGGATGTGTAGAGTGGCATGCAATGCTGCTGTCGGGGTAGTTTTTAGGCTACCGTTATGCTAATCATTGTTAATCTGTATACGCCCTCTAGATTTTTGGTATACTTACTTTTTTGTGTGTCTGTCCATCAAACAAGGTGTCCGTAGTAAATTATGCGTTTGGCAATTGCCGTAAATTCCCAATGAGAGTTTTTGGGTGATAGGCCCCAAGTGAATCCAAGCATCCTTTTGCATGCATATAGTGCCCCGGGCTTTCTTCGGCCTCTTTTCCAAGCTTAGGCTTGGTCAAAATGGGAACCTTATATTTCCCAGTAAATAATGCTTGGTCGGTTTTTTCTACGTTGGTGGTTAACCCAACTTCAGATGTCCAGCGTGTTTATCCCGACGTGCTTCAGCTATCAAATAGCTCGTTGTTGTTGGAAATCTGCCACTTTTGATGACTGAAATGTCATATGTATATACCGTAAGTCTGGCTGGCCCTCCGACGAACCGCCTAAGCCATAATTTCAGAAAACAAAAATCCAGAAACACATTTTTTCATAAAACATTAGTCAGAACCCATTTTTTCAGAAAGCCAAAATTCAGAAATCAAAATTCAGAAGCCGAATGTCAGAAGTCAAAATTCAGAAGCCAAATTTGAGAAGGAAAAATTCAGAAGTCAAAATTCAGAAAGTAATCAGACGACAGAAAAAATATTAAATTTTGCACAAATTTGAATTTGAATTTTCACTACTGAAATTTGACTTCTGAAATTTGACTTCTAAAACTTAACTTCTGAAATTTGACTTCTGAGACTTGACTTCTGAATTTTGCCCTCTGAATTTTGTATTTCTTAAAAAAGGGTTCTGACTAATGTTTTCAGAAAAAAAAGTGTTTCTAAATTTACGGGGGCACTAGTCTTAGCAACTGGCTGATAAACAGCGTCCACAGAACTGGTGATAAAACCCCACCCTGCGGTATTCCTCTGTTTACAGATTTTGTTGCATAACATAGACCACATTTCGACGTGATCATTCTACTGCTTGACATGGAGCCGATCAAATGCGTTAAAGCCTGATGAACTTCAATCGAGTTGAGAATGATTGCATGATTGCGCCTTTCGAGACATTGGTGAAAGCTCCGTCAATGTCCAAAAAAACATCTAAGGCATATTCCTGATGTTCCAAGGCTTTCTCTTTGTTCCATGCCACCCTATGCAATGTAGTATCGACTGGCTTACTTCTGGTGTAAGCATGCTCATTATGGTCACTCTAATATATTCATATATGCATAAATAAATTCTTGGACATATAGCTTCATATCTTTGTGTTAAAATTTCGCTTTAATTTTGTCTTTAAATTCGGCAAAAACAGCCTTGTCTAAAAATACTAACGTCGTAGGAGGCAGGTGATGAAAAGGGATGTCATGAATATTTTTGATTCCCTTTTGTAAACAAGTTAAACTTATTTATTTATTAGCTACATGAAGATGCAAAAATTTCGTGAGAAAAATTGCCTGAAAGCGCTTATAGGCAATCAAAAAATTTACGCCTTAATACCTAATGACAATCGGTTTTGGGTTTGCTCAAAATAAGATGCACAAATATCAGTAAAATCGCTGCTGACATATATGGCTTTAGAGATTTCCAGGTACTATGAATAAACAATTTTTTAAGTAGGTATTGTTTCTGTGACTATGCATAAACGGATGACAAGGACAGTAAAGGAGATGAAACTTACTACAGAAGTAAGAAACTATTTATTGAGTTTTAATTAAGTATTTATTGATGTGTAAGCCTCCTGGCTCACTCAAGTGTAGCCATTACATTAGCCGTGTTTTTTAACACGCGTATATCCGTTTACGCTTAAACTTTATATTGACTGCTAAGAGACAAACTATAAATACACCTCTGAAATTGCTGCGCATAAATTTTGTCCTACTAAATTTCAATACGCATTATACTCAGATGTAACTGAAATATGTGTCTTTGTTTCACCCTGTACACTAATTCTGTGTATTATATGTGTGTCCACAATTCATCGCAACTGATTCAGCTATATGTTATACCCTATGGCCATCAGAGCGTTGCGTCTCCGCTTTTCGGTACACCCTGTTGCTGTAGCTAGTTGTTTTACCACAGCCGCTAGATGGGTCTCCTAAGCATTATCTAAGCGAAGATAGGCGTTTTTTAACACGCGCAAACGAAACGTATACGCGCGTGTTAAAAAACACGGCTATTGTACCATAAAGTAGAAGCAATGTACGTGAGCCATATCAGTTAGTGAGGAAAGCAAATGCTTATTCTATGTGTGTTATCGACAAAGTACATCCGAGTTATCGAACTTATATCGAAGTGTTGTAAATTTGCTTTGACTAAAAAGGCTATAGATAAATTATACATTTTTATCGACGAGCTATCGGTTACTTGTAAAAAGTTATTGATTTTTTATCAAAAAAATATTAACTATTTATTGAGATGTTAACGACATACTATCAAAAAGTTATCCGCTTGTTAGCGAAGTGTAAAGAGTTTTTTGTCGTCGGGGTATCGATTTGTTATCAAAAAAGTATCATTTTGTTAACGAAGATCTAAAATGTTATTATATAAAACCTTCCGACTATAAAAAAGTTATCGGTATGTTACAAAAAGCTATCGATTTATTATCGGAGTGTTACCATTTTTATCGTCGAGTTATCGAAAAGTTAACAAAAATTTATCGTTTAGCGAAAATATATCGATTTGTCCAATTCAAAACCCTTCCTGTGTTAAGAATTGGATGAGGATGTAACTACCAATATCTCAAATACTATGTAGCTTACGCAAAGCATCTCTACTGCTGGGCTACACTTCCAACAGTTGGAAAAGGCCAAAGGTGATATTCATACCAAAGCTGAGGAGTTCCCAGAAACTACTCTCATTATATCGTGAGGATATTAGGGCAGTGAAACTAAAGAAGCATAGAATAAATTTGCCTGTTAGCCAGGAAAATACCTGGCTACTACTATGAACAACCGATATATTGGAAAGACCTATAACTCTTTGCAATCTTATTAATTGTTTTTATTGTTTCTCGCATAACACGAAACATCAAGCTATTGAATAATTTACCCATGCCGTGCAGATTTGCCAAAAGATACTGTCGATGTTAAAGAGAAAATAAAAAATAATTTCGGAATTAGGAAGGACAACTGACGTATGAAGCCAAGCGGGTTGTAACCTATCCCCTCTTTTGCCTCCTCGTTATAGTTGACCTTTTAAACACTCCGAATTTGAAAAAATTATATCGGATCGTATTTCGTAAAATGATGTTGTGAGACCAATGAGCTGTATATGATCAATAAAATTCGTTTTACCCGAAAGAGAAAATTATGGGTGTTAAAACCATTTCTATGTGGCACCAACATTAGTTTTTTAAATAAAGAAAAATTTCTAGAGGGTACATTGGGTAGAGATTTTCCATGACATGGTCATCTCAAGGCTACGACTTTACCGCAAAATATAGAAAGTCAATTGGCATGTCTGACTTCTTAGTCTGATAGTAAGAAACTGCATCAACTCGCTTATGTCAGCGTAACAGGTACGCTTAGGACGTGCCCTGTTGATGCACTTAGTGTCACAGTGGGACTACCTCTTTTCCCTATACTGATAGAGAAAGAGGCTAGGCTTGGTTCACAATAAATTAAAAATATCTTTAAGCTAAATATCGTAAACTTTGCAAGATATAAGTACATATGGAAATAATAAAATAATGGAGAGGCAATCCTGCGGGAGTCTACGAAGCAGTTTAAACTCGGGGCAAATCTACATTATGTTAGGCAGCCAGGCAGTTGTGCGTGCCTTTCATCTTTTTACAATTACATTAAGCTGATATATGAGTTCATTAGAGTGAAGCTTATGCTGGGATGGGTTCCCCGGTATGAGAAACATGGTGGTAATTGACAGACAGACCAAATTATCAAACAGTTTGCTATAGCAGAATTTTTTAGGCCATACCCTTTCTTTGGGCTTACCAAAATACGAATAAATGCTAAACAAAAGGGCTCAAGAAGCTTTGAATTGACGTCCAAGGACAAAGACAAATCAAATTGTTAATAGCCTCGCCAAAAAAAGTATCAGCCAAAGACTTTAATTTGGGTAGCGGGGGCTTTAGAACTCTAAATGGTTATAAAGAAGGACATTATAATCTGCAATATAACAGAAATAAGGTAAACTAATGCGACAAAAAGCCCGCAAATCCTGTGAACTGGAAGGTGAAATACCAGTTCATGTTCTCTGAAAATGTTTTGTTGTAGTTAGACTGATAATGTTCTGTCTAAAAGCGGTGAGACTCCTAATCCGTTCGTGATAGGGCTCTATATACAGTTATGCGCTAAAAATGTAAGCAGATATATTTTGCTTCATTGTCTGAGTGCAATGATTAAAAACAAACTATAAATGATCATAAAGCTACAAAAGGTAACAAAAAGGCCAACGAGTTGACAAAGAATAGTACAGCTCTCGATGAATCGAAGCTAGAAGTCCAGTCCACTTGGCTGAAATCAAAAGTAAACAGGAGTTGCATATGATCCATTCAACAAGAGAGCCATGGATAATAGCATAGAGCTGAAAAATTTCTAAGATCATGTGGAAATTCTAAGACGTTAGACTTACAAAGTTGCTCATATCTCTAAAGGGAGAACACTTAAGGCTCACGGACACTGCCTTCTGACGTCACATGCTTATATGTTAGGCGTCGTCAGTAATAGTAGATAAAGAACTGAAAGCTGGAAGAAGAAACGATTGAGCAAGTTCTATAATTGTGTGCTATTCTCGCAAGGTCAAGGCAGCTGCTACTAAGAGCGACAGAGTTGCCACATCTCGAAGCAGGAATTGAGTAAGGTCCTAGACAACTTCTAGTATTTGCAAAGAGGACGGATTTATTGTATAATATTGTAACGAATTTACTGAAATTCCTCTCATTTGCAACTTTCTGCTAACGTTCGAATCACTAAACCGTTGAATAAATAACTCCACTATTCAATAATGCAAAATGGCTTTTATTAAAGTACTTCTCAATAACACTTATACTCCGCAATTGATAGCTTGCTTAAACCAAACTGATTTTCGTGTCTCAACTGTAGCTGCTTTTATACTGTTCGGTTTCCTCGTTGACATAATTCTAGAATTTACTAGTTACTTATCAGCAACAAAATTTAAACCACAGATGCACGTGTATAGCGCCCCATATCCGCGTGCACATGTGAGTAACACTTCCATAGATAATTGCCCACCTTTGGGAGCATCTCAGATAACATATAGGACTTAGTGATGTGAGTATCACTTAGTGTCACTAATATTCGTCACAATATACATAAGTCCACGCTAGCTAATTGTTACTTTTCCACTTGGTAATCAAACCAGTTTTGGTAGCACTATAGACACTTTCAGTCTATGTGAGGTCTCTATTGACTGGCCAGTTCATTCTAACCTATTTTCGGCGCGATCCAATCTAGGTGAAATTTGGAATTCTCCATATATAAAATTGTTTGCACAGGTTCAACGCATTTCTTTTTTTCTAATCTAATCTTTTCTTAATCTCTAATCTGAATCTACCTTAACTACAGTTTTGATTGGATGGGTGTAAAGCTTAGTCCGAAACAAATGCCAAAGACAATTTTGTCTCAAAATGGTTCTCTCAAAAGGGTTAAAACTATGAGAAAACTTCGCTGTACTATATAAAAAGAAAAGGGAATTGCAGCTCTTTACAAAATGCCGGTGAAGCCTATACCGATCTATATTCTATACCCAGTGTGATATTAGCACAATGCTTGAAACTTGAAAGTTGTGGTTTAGTTTAAAGTCAATGGGGCTCTTTCGGCAATATCTTTATAACATTTCCATTTCTTTTTCCTCTAGTTTCTTCCCATAAGGCTCATATCAAATGAATTGATGCGACTATCCGGGTAATAAAATTATAATTTTTCCTAGTGGCGGTGATTAGTGAGCTCGCAATGTGCTTATACTGCGCGGCAGCATCGTGAGAATAATGCTCCTTTGGTGTGTCACTAGGCGGCCGCCGTGGTGTGATGGTAGCGTGCTCCGCCTACCACACCGAAAATCATGGGTTCACGCCCCGGGCAAAGCAACTTCAAAATTTTGGAAACAGGGTTTTTCAAATAGAAGAACATTTTTTTAAACAGCGTCGCTCCTCGGGAGTGGCAGTGAGTGTATTTCTGCTATGAAAAGCTCTCAGTGAAAATTCGTCTACATTGCAGATGCCATTCGAAATCGGCACAAATACAAATAGTTCCCGTCCCGCCAATTTGTAGGAAAAATTATAAGGAGCATGAGCAAATTGGAAGAGAAGCTCGGCCTAAAACCTCTTCGGAGGTTTTACATTTGTTGTGTCACTAAGCGTACTTTTTTTTATACACGAAGGTGTGTGTGTATCTCGGTTTACAGATGATAATGGCGCGAATCAATATTAAAAGACACACATTTATCAATGAAAGTGCGAGTAATTTGGTTTCGTGTTTTTCGGCCAACAGACTATTTTAAAATATGGAAGATGTTATATTGAGGAAGCTGCATTTTTGTACAATACAACGAAAGACCGTTTTCTCACCCCATTTTTATTAATATTGCTAGGTACGGGTTTGTTCTATTAGCATCGATAAACACTTGGCCCCTGATGCACAGGGTACGAGTGAGCCACCTTATTTTGCCGGTTACTTATTACCAGCATATACAAAGGCTACACCATCACAACAAAGGTTTTATAAAACAAATGGCGTTCTCTTTTCTGAAAGTAATACCGCTTTGTCGGTTCTTCTCAACTCTTTCGTAAGTTTGCGTGTCCGTTTCTAAAAATATTTCTCACTGAATAACAGAAGGGATACGATTTCTTAGAAATTCGGCCAATTTTCAGAGATCCAAGTGACCTAGTTCAAAAGTTAGAATTTAGAAGTGGAACATGAGAGTAACATTTTTTCCAGAAAAGGAAGCGCCATAATTAACTAGTTTGCTATATTTTAATAAATGCCGTGATATATTTTAGGCTTTCCGATATAATATATGGAATCAAATATAAATTAGCCAAACATAAATATTCCAATTTCAATACAAAAATTGTAAATCAGTTGTTTTTGTTTCACGCCATTCGAAACGTCAAAGCATTAAATGGCTATAAATAACTCTTTAGGCTTTAAGCATGTCTGATTCAATGAATTGTTGGCTAAACAATAAAAACCTCATAAATTTCTAGTCAAACGTTGACATGGGTTTTTAATACGGGCATTTAATCTAACATATGTACACGTGGCCTACGCACATGCCCACCAAAAAAAACCGTCCGTAAGAACCTCATATTTATTTATTTATTTATTTATTATTTAAAGTCGACGACAAACTATGGTCGACTGCATAATATAAAAGATATATAAATATACAACTCAAAAGATAAAATTTAAGATATATCGAGCTTTCAACAATGTTATATTACAAACAAAGAAATATTAATGAACATTACTATTTAATTTCAGAATATAATAATAATAAGAAATATGAGCAGAAATAAGATCTTATGCCGAAATCTTATACTGGCGGAATGCATCAGATTCCGCTCAGCATGATTTCGGAATGCAGTGGATTCCAATCTCCCTGTTGGAATGCAACAAGATTCCAATCAGCATGTCATGGGAATCCGGCAGTGCTAAGAGTAGTGTAATGAGGATACGCCATCACAAGGCATAAAAAAGTAACATGACCTGTGTTGTTGGAATGCACCGGATTCTAATCAGCTCGATGCCTGACCCATAAGATTATACTGCCGGAATGCATACGATTCCGGTTAGTGACTCATGAAAAAGCATGTTTTTTACGTTGTTGGAATGCACCAGATTCCAATCAACACATTACTGTCTTGTTCCTTCTTAATGATACATGTTGATAAATGTTCCTCCATCCTTAAGCGAGATAGTTCCTGTTTTTTATCGAAGGAATAAAATGACGGCAAATTAAATTAGCTTGTATCTCTTAAATTAGATAGGCAAGTATTGCATTACATATAGTGGCAAAAGTACATTCAAGACTGATGCAGCTATACAAGTCATTGTAGTGCGCGCACCAGATAAGAAGAGGATTATTTTTAGCAAAGTTTCGTCGACAAAGGGGTAAATAGAAAGGAACGTAGTGTCTGGATACTCTAGGGGGGACCGCAAAAAACAAGCGGCTGAGGAGGTCCGCGGAATCAATTTCTCCAATAATGAGCTTATGGATGAACAATACCCCCAGTAATATTCTCCGATTTTCCAGAGTGGGTAAGTTAATAAGAAGAAGTCTACTTCTGTATGGAGGAAGGTGGAGACTTGAGTCCCAATTAAGGCCGCGCAATGCAAATATCAAAAATTGCTTTTGAACTGACTCAAGACGCTTTATATGCTTTTGAGAAACAGGGGACCAAACGCATGAGCAATACTCGAGTATTGGACGAACCAGCGATGTGTAAAGAACCTTAGTGAGGTACGGATCATCGAACTCTTTAGCCCATCTTTTAACAAATCCAAGTAAACCCAACGCTTTGTTGGCTATAGATGAAATATGCATGTTAAAATTTAATTTCGGATCAAAAAGGACACCTAGATCATTTGCAATAGATATACGCTCCAAAGGCGTACCATCTATTACATAAGATTTCAATGCTGGCTTCACTCGGTGAAATGTCATATGCTTACATTTAGAGCAATTTAAAGCTAGTAAATTTGTTGTGCACCAACATTGGAACGAGTCCAAGTCGGCCTGAAGAAGATCCAAGGAACTCAAATAGGTAGGACAGTAAGTGTAGCAAAGTTTTACATCATCCGCATACATTATAGTATGGGAATATAATATTGTCTGTGGCAAGTCATTAATGAAAAGGGCAAAGAGCAAAGGGCCTAGATGACTTCCCTGGGGTACGCCGGAGGAAATTCCGAACGATTCCGACAGATTGCACTTGAACAGGACTTTTTGGGTCCGGTTAGAAAGATAGCTTTTCAGCCACATTAATAGGTGAAACGGAAAGCCCAGTAAATCAAGCTTATGAATAAGCAACTCGTGGTTGACGGTATCAAATGCTTTGCTGAAGTCCGTGTAGATGACATCCGTTTGCTTGTTCGCTAAAAATCCTTCCATAACTATAGAGGTGAATACAAGCAAATTTGTAGTGGTAGACCTTTGACGAATAAAACCGTGTTGACATGGAGATAAAAGACTAGAACACTGATATTGCAGTTGATTGGTGACAATCTGTTCAAAGACTTTAGGAATGACTGAAAGTTTAGCAATACCCCTGTAGTTTTCAACTTTTGACCTACTACCTTTTTTATGCAGAGGTATAATAAAAGACTGTTTCCAAAGTGCCGGGAATGACGCAGATCCCAGAGATAGCTCAAATAATTTAAAAAAAGGCTCATACATGTTTTCGGCGCAGTACCTAAGCACGCAACTAGGAACACCGTCCGGTCCCGGAGAAAAGGTGGGCTTCAAAGATTGAAGACTCTGAAGAACAATATTACCATCAATAGCAGGATTCCTAATGTAATTCGAGCTATCTAAGCGAAAGGGATATTGACCAGAATGAAAACCACTGGATGAATACGTGGACTTAAAGAACTCAGAAAATAGTTCAGCAACGTCGTCATCAGTGCAAGCTTTTTTACCTCCAAAGGTTAATGAGGAAGGATACCCAGAAGTTTTCCGCTTTGAATTTACGAAACTGTAAAACTTTTTTGGACTTCTAAAAAATTGGGATTTTCAACAACTCAAGTAATTTTTATAACAAAGCTGATTAAGACGGTGAAATTTAGAACGAGCTATTAGATATCTAGAGAGGTCTGCAGATGCTCCAGATTTCTTGAACCTCTTATAAAGCCTAGATTTGATGTTATTAAGTCTGATAAGTTGCCTTGAAAACCAAGGGGGCTTATTCGAACATAGGGTATAGCGAGTAGGAATGCAGGTATCAAAGAAGCTATCAAGCGTACTGTAAAATATAGAGATAGCCGAATCGACATCAGTGCAAGCATAGAGATCCGACCAATTATGGGAAGCCAACAGATCATTGAGCATAATGAAATTCGCTTTGTAGAAGCATCTAGATCGGGGACGAGACTGTACTTGAATCCTACGGGGTAGACTGATATCAAGTGATATCTCTAGCGTAGGGTGAAGAGGGTCTTCTGGAAGGGATAAAGGTGGTATTTGCGTAAGGGCAGTACCCACAGAGCCATCCACAAATACTAAATCCAGCATTTTATTTCCACTATTTGGAACATTGTTAATCTGTAAAAGAGATGAGTCTAACAAGCAATTGAGAAACTCATGTTGAGCAGTGGGAGTTAAAAAGTTTGAATCACTTATATTAACCCAACTAACTGTTGGCAAGTTAAAGTCACCAACAACAACAAGTCGATCGTTATCTCCCAACTGCGAATGCAAATCACAGAAGGCCGAGCTATGACTAGCATAAACATCCATATCCGAACGAGGTGGTATATACGAACAGCAAACAATTACGCTATAGCTACCGAATGAAAGCCTAACTGCTATGAATTCGATATGAGAGATATTGTCCAGCGAAATCAACTCAGACGATAGGTTAGATTCAACAGCAATAAGGACACCTCCCGCTCTAGAGATGCGATCACGCCAATAAACAGCATATTTATTTGAAAAACCCTCAGAATTGTAATTATCAGGCTTTAGCCAGGTCTCCGTAAAAGCTACAACTTGTGCAGAAAAGTTGAAAGAATTAAGGAAGAATGGAACAAGTTTTGATCGTAAACCACGAACATTTTGATAATTAATGAGAAGACGGGACAGATCAGCAATTACCTTTGTGTTGTTATTACTGTGTTCGTCATACCGTTTTTTGGCTGTAATAAAACAGGTTCGGCCCTCGCCTTTCTCGTGAGCAAGTGAACCACAGTATGCTTGGGCCAAAAAGAGGAATCAAGTACCTTATCGAAATATTCATCTGAAAGGGATATTTTAAATGAGGAGATGTCTCTCTCATATTTAAAGTTAAATTTATACACATTGATGTTACTAGTGGGTGCAACACCAAGTTTAGAGCAAACGTAATGAGCAATGTCATTTTCGGTAAGCGAGGCGTGTAATCGGGACACAAATACAACCCTATGCACTGAATGAGTCTACAGTGTTAAGCCTTGCATTCAAGAAATAAAAATTACCCAGCGGCCTTATGCATAAGGCTTCCTATGGCAAAGAAGAAGTGTCTTAAAACAAAGCACTGCAAAATACTTATAAGGAAGTTTTTATCCCAGAGAGAGAGAGAGTGAGAATTAAATTGTATGTCTGAGGACGTCGATGCTATAAGCTTATAACGTGTGGAAATTTCACGAGGAATACCATCGAACAAACAACAATGAAGGAGATGAAAGCAATATATATATTTGATTTTGTATGGAAGATAAATTCAAATAACCCAGTCACGATGTATAGCGTGCGATCGTGCTGAAGTAAAAAGAGCAGGAGGGTGTGCCTAAACGAACTAATGGATGGTGTCGGTCTTAATTCGTTCGCGTTGGTTACAAAACCGTGACGGCCATTGAGGAGTAGATATCTCAGCCACATATTCTATATTTTCATGAGTAGCACTGAAACTCTTTTTTCGACACAAAATTTCAGGAACTATCCAGAGAAGGAGGTGCTGCACTCCCGGTGGAGCGCCAAATATTGCCCATCACACAGCGATAAGAGTATTTAAACATCTCTTCAAAGAATGGAAAAAAAAAACATGGAAACTTCAAAGCTTGATCCTGTAGCTGAAAACCGAGCACCGTCCGCTTACAGGCATCTTTGTGTGTTACTTTTGTTGAGGAAGATTTTCGAAAGTATTATTAGGCAGCGATTACAGCAGACTATGGGAAGCTCAGACGGCTTGTAAAATAATCAGTTTCACTGGATCTCGAAAATTTAGCGCCACGGTTTCAATATAGCTTGTGAGGATACAACCGGAGGACAAAGGAAAAGAAAGCTCTCTGCACTGATTGCTTTGAACACTAGGAATACTTTTAACACTGTTAACGGGATGCAGATAATGACAGCGCTACGAAACTGTGGTACATCTGCTTACATGCATATGCTTGCATAATAAGCGGCAGAGTACTCCTGCTTGATACGGATAAGGGAGTAAGAAGGCACTACATCAATGATGGCGTTCCTCAGGGAGGCGTCCCTAGAACCAAAGCTATGCAGCGCTATGTACGATGGTGAATTTAAGATGGGCATTCCCGGAGACAAACAAACTTTCGAAATCTAGTGGAGCTCTTATGAAGGTACTGGTAAGATATTGTCCACAGTGATCAGTCCGATAATATTATAGGCAGCACTAATTTAGCATGGATATTAACTGATCCACGAAAAAGATATCTTAGCAGCCTATAGCCTTAATCCGAATAGAAATTGCTTATTGGATGGTGTCATGCTTAAGGAATTAGGTTACCCTAATGTGAAATCACATCTGTATATGGTTGGATTGCTGTAATCGAAATGGGGCTCAGGAAAATTCGCATGCGAAGCATTAGTGATTACACCCCCCTGACATAATATGGCTTTATGTTGCCACAACGACCAAGTAGGGAGGCAAACAAATTATATTTAATATTAGAATTGTTGCATACACCATAATACAAATTCAAGGATTTATGTTGTAAACTTCTTACTCAAACCATCAATTTTTTTTAACGGGTATTCATATATAGACATACTTGTATATGCACTCATACATACATACATACATATTTATAGGGATTTGTGCTTCTTTTCATATGGGTATATTAATTTAATATGAAAGTTCTCTTGATAAATAAGCCGGAATAAAATTAATGATTTATACACTCAAAGCATATAGGAAATTCCAAACACAAATATGCTTAGGTTAAAAAAATGGGGTAGCATTTCATATGAAAAAAACAAAAATGTTTGAGAAAGCGCTTTCCCTATTATGCACATTCATTTGTATCAAATACAATATAAAATGTTGAATAAATGCATGTGGCATGTGGCAAAGCATTAAATATAATTATTTATTATCGATGACATTGCTGACAGTAATATTGTGTAAATAGCGGCAGAACTCATTGAGCTACGTGGCGTATACGCAACTGCACACATACATATATATGTGTACAATCGTATGTATGTGAATGCATGAATCCTGTCAGAAATAACTTTAACATGGCAAAGTCATAGAATGTGTGGTTTGTTCCCGCTGCATAACCTTATCTATACGATTGAACTCTTATAGAATTCCGTTGATTCTATTAAGTTCTTTAAACGCCACTCTTTCGTTGGTCCTGAATTATCGATCAGGAAATTCTAACCATTGTGAAGCGTCTCGATGAATTAAAGCTTAGTAAAAGGCATGGATGAATTAAAAGTTGAATATGCTTTTTCCGGTTAAGGATCCGTTACTTTCTGGCAACAAACAGCGTTGAGGTACTGGCCCGACTATCTTGCGAACGATTTGATAGGCCACGTCGGGTTCTCGATATTCCTTGTTTACCTCACGTGCTTATTTATATTTAACTACTGCCTCTTCTTATATTTACGTAAACTATTCCTTTTTAAGCACATCGTCTTGCTTCTCTTTTCATTCAGTCTTAATCCCCATTCTTTTTCTATCGCCCAAATCGTATTCCTATTCGTTCTGAAGGATTCGTGTTGCATTTATTGCAAATGTTACGAAATTGGTAAAACTTTGAAATTTATTGAAAAAGAAAGAAAAGTAGTAAAATTTTGATACGTATTGAGAAACTATCAAAACTTTGGAATTTATCGAAATATCTTAGAAAATTTGTTAAACTTTAATACTTATTAAAAAAGTAAAAAAATTAGTAAGCATTTTGATTTCTATAGAAATACTAGCAGACCCGGCAGACGTTGTTCTGCCCTAAATTTGGCTTACTTGCATACATTTTAATAAGCTTTTTCCGTCTAACTCTGCCCTACCCTTCTACACTTTTTCCTAATCATTTTATTCACTCCTCCCTCCGTCTTTTACGCTTCATCTCCATCTTCGTCTCCTTCTATCTCTCTCTTTCTCAGTCTCCTTCTCTCTTTTCTCTTCTCTGAAGTTTTTCTTCTTCTTCTTCATCTCTTAGTGCCAGTCCCAGAGGGTGGTATGTATTTTGTTCCAGTACCATTCCGAGTCTCAGCCCCAGTCCCACTCCGAGTCTCAGTCTCAGTCCCAGGCCTAGTCCTAATCCCAGTCCCAGTCAGTCTCTGGTATACTTCCCGGAAAAAAACATCGTAAATACTAATATAGGCAAATTTATATACGAAATTTCAGGCAAATCGAATAGGACGAATGTAAATAGGTATGTGGGTATTATTAATTCTCGTCTTTATTTCGGCTTCGCATGCATATTTATCAGTTTTGCCAGGTTGATGCGACTAAAACGAATATCACAATGAACTTTAGAGCTCTCAGCAAGAGCTTTCATTTGATATCCATAACACACACATTCTAGGGGTATCCGGGTCCACGTTTTGGCCTATATCTCGAGACCCTAGTGACCCAGGGGTATGAAAATTATCCTGTACTATAGAACTCATCAACAGCTTTCATTTGATATCCATATTGTATAAACACATTCTAGGGGTACCCGGGTCCACGTGTTGATCTCAAGACCCTATGCAGGTAGCGAAAAAAAGGTAGACGTTGGCCGATTCTCAGACCTACCCAATATGCTCACAAAATTTGAAGAGAATCGGTTCAGCCGTTTCGGAGGAGTTAAGTCTCTAAAACCGTGACAGAAGAATTTTATATATTAGATTACTAAAATGTGTAAATTTTTATAAAAACTGAAAAACGTGGTAAAACTTTGACATTGATAGAAAAAGTCTCAATATTCTCATGTTTATTGAAAAGCTAAAAGTGGACATTCATTGAAAAAGCTTAAAAAGTAGTAAAATGTTGGCATTTATGGAGAGGAATTTTTAATTTAATTGACATTTCTAGAAAAAACACTGAAATTTTGGAAAGTGGAAAAACTTTGTCGTTAAAAAAGTTAAAGTAGTAAAGTTTGGACGTTTATAGAAAATGGAAGAAAATTTTCGTATGTTTTGAAAAAGTAAAAAGCGTAGTAAAACTTTGACGTTTATTCAAAACTTTAAAAACGTTGTAAGATCGTCTGTAATAGATGCCCATTTTTCCATTACTCTCTAATATCTGTAATAAAAACCAAAAAGTTTCTACCCTTTTAAAAAACTTTTTATTAGCTTGGCCTGTATCTATGTAACGGAAATTTTGAGCTTAATTTTTACCGGTTTCTAGAAGCCTGATTAATTTGAAACTTTGCGTACGTATCAAGGACCGATGGCAATGCATTAATGTGATGGTGAGTTGACATAAGGTCAACGGCCATAAGGTCAATTGGCCTTATTACCACTTTGAATGGCCATAAGTTTGAGTGAAACTTTGCACACGTATCAAGGCTCGATGACAATGCATTAATGTGATGGTGTGGTGACATAAAGTCAACGGCGATAAGGTCAATGGGCCTTATTACCACTTTGAATGGCCATAAGTTTGATTGAAACTTTGCAAACGTATCAAGGCTCGATACAAATGCAATAATGTGATGGTGGGGTGACATAAGGTTAAAGGACATAAGGTCAATTGAATTTATGACCACCCCAAATGGCCATAGTCAAATCTAAACCTTGCACATAATGCGAAAAACGCATTCCTTTATTAATGATAGAAGTGGATGCATGGCACATCTACGAAAGAGCATACTGGAGCCCTTTTTAAAACGCTTTTATTAGCTTGGCCTGTATCTATCTATGTATCTATGTATCAATGTATGTATCTAACGGAATCTGAAGTGGAGCCGAGAGTCCCGGTAATGCAGAGCTCCGAGCTGCGTTGCACCTTTTGATGCATTTTAAGATAGGTACTTTTAGCTAGTGCAGGCCACCAGACCAAGGCACCATAAAGAAGAATCGGACGCATAATGGCTGTGTAAATCCAGTAGGTCACCTTAGGGGAGAATCCCCAGGAGGTGCCAATTGCCCTCTTGCAGGTGAACAGCTCTGCTGCTGCCTTCTTGGATCGCTCCACTATATGGTCACTTTATAACAGCTTCCTATCCAGAATGACTCCCAAATACTTGGCTTCATCGCTAAACGCTAAGAACGTACCCCCAATTCTTGGCGGTGTAAGATTTGGTACTGTGTACCTCCTTGTGAAGAAGACAAGCTCGGATTTATCCGGGTTGACTTCCAAACCTGTGGCTGTGGCCCAGTGCAAAATTTTGGATAGTTCCCCTTCCATTAGATTGCAAAGAGTTTGCGGAAATTTCCCCCGCATGGTGACTCATATTTCATCTGCATACGCGATCACTTGGTGACCTTCTGCCTCCGTGAGGCGTAGTAGTTGGTTGACGGTAACCACCCAAAGTAGCGGAGAGAGAACGCCGCCCCGCGGAGTGCCTCTGCCGAACGGTCTGCGGATCACGCATCCACCTAGCTCAGTTTGGATCTGCCTACGCATAAGCAGATTGGATATAAACTCTCCCAGGCACGCGTCAAGCCACAGATCGGCCAGCGCCGAGGTGATGGCCTCAGGGAGAACGTTGTTGAAGGCACCCGCTATATCTAGAAATGCCACCAGTGTGTATTCCTTGAGGTCAAGTGACCTTTCGATAACGGATACCACTGAGTGCAAGGCCGTGTCAGTTGACCTACCCTTAGTATAGGCATGTTGAGCTTGCGAAAGAAGCGATGGCTCAATCCTCCTCCTGATTTAGTCCTCTAGGAGTCTTTCGAGTACTTTTAGCAGAAAAGAAGATAAGCTTATAGGCCTATAATCATTTGGTTTAGAGTGGGAGGTTTTCCCTGCCATGGGGATAACGACCACGTTGGTACGTAATTGAGCCTAAGACAACCTATAAACATCCCTTTTATCCAGGGCCTTATAAGTTCGGCAGTATACTGTTGCTGAACTGGAAAAATTCCATCCGGCCCCGGCGATTAATACTGGATAATACTGGAGCAGCTTCAGGATGTCAGCTGGGTCCGTTGGCGCCACTGGAACCCACCCTCTAGCCCTTGGTCCTGAGGGGATATCACGCGTCCACCACCTTAAGGCGCGCGCCGGATATACCACCACTATCAGCTTGACGGAGGCCCTATAGAAGTTTACCGACCTGGCGTCGTCACAGGCTTGACATGGCCCTGGAAGCACCCTGCATCGGTGTAAGCTAGCGGTGGACCAGGGTTGTCTTTCGTGACCTTTACGACCACCATAGCGAGCGCGGCCTCGATCCCCTTCCACTGTTGTTTCGGGATCCTGCCATCTTCGCTGCTCTCGTTTATAATGCCAATGATTTGCCGACCCTTGGCAATTTCGGCGAAAGACCGCATCCAGCCTCCCTGCGTCTTAGCCCTTTTCGGTGCCGTGGGCTGGATTCATCCATGGATCGCTGGCGTTTCGAGGTTTCATCACTCTCAACTAAAACTTTTAAAATCACTTGAACTAAAAAATTAAAAATAAATAATAGTTTAAAAAGACTAAAAAACACCCTTTTATAGCTAACTGAACTAAAAAATAGAAAATAATTTTCAATTAAAAAGAGTTTATATAACAGTAGTGGAAGGTCAAACAATCATTTATAGTTAATCACCTCAAAATAAAATTATAACAAGTAAGGAAGGCTAAGTTCGGGTGTAACCGAACATTACATACTCAGTTGAGAGCTATGGAGACAAAATAAGGAAAATCACCATGTAGGAAAATGAACCTAGGGTAACCCTGGAATGTGGTTGTATGACATGTGTATCAAATGGAAGGTATTAAAGAGTATTTTAAGAGAGAGTAGGCCATAGTTCTATGGATGGACGCCTTTTCGAGATATCGCCATAAAGGTGGACCAAGAGTGACTCTAGAATGTTTGTACGAAATGGGTATCAAACGAAAGGTGTTACTGAGCATTTTAAGAGGGAGTGGGCATTAGGTCTATAGGTGGACGCCTTTTCGAGATATCGCCATTAGGGTGGGCCAGGGGTGACTCTAGAATGTTTGTACTATATGGGTATCAAACGAAAGGTGTTACTGAGCATTTTAAGAGGGAGTGGGCATTAGGTCTATAGGTGGACGCCTTTTCGAGATATCGCCATTAGGGTGGGCCAGGGGTGACTCTAGAATGTGTTTGTACGATATGGATATCAAATTAAAGGTATTAATGAGGGTTTTAAAAGCGAGTGGCCCTTAGATATATATGTGAAGGCGTCCTCGCGATATCGACCAAAATGTGGACCAGGTGATCCAGAAAATCATCTGTGGGGTACTGCTAATTTATTTATATATGCAATACTACTAACAGTATTCCTGCCAAGATTCCAAGGGCTGTTGATTTCGCCTTGTAGAACTTTTTCATTTTCTTCTACTTAATACGGTAGGTGTCACACCCATTTTACAAAGTTTTTTCCAAAGTTATATTTTGCGTCAATAAACCAATCCAGTTACCATGTTTCATCCCTTTTTTCGTATTTGGTATAGAATTATGGCATTTTTTTCATTCTTCGTAATTTTCGATATCGATAAAGTGGGCGTCGTTATGGTCGGATTTCGGCCATTTTTTATACCAAGATAAAGTGAGTTCAGGTAAGTACGTGGGCTAAGTTTAGTAAAGATATATCGGTTTTTGCTCAAGTTATTGTGTTAAGGGCCGAGCGGAAGGACAGACGGTGGACTGTGTATAAAAACTGGGCGTGGCTTCCACCGATTTCGCCCATTTTCACAGAGAACAGTTACCGTCATAGAATTTATGCCCCTACCAAATTTGAGAAGGAGTGGTAAATTTTTGTTCGACTTATGGCATTAAAAGTATTCTAGACAAACTTAATGAAAATGGGCGGAGTTACGCCCATTTTGAAATTTTCTTTTATTTTTGTATTTTGTTGCATCATATCATTACTGGAGTTGAATTTTGACTTAATTTACTTATATACAATAAAGATATTAAATTTTTTGTTAAAATTTGAATTAAAAAAAAATTTTTTTTAAAAAGTGGGCGTGTTCTTCATCCAATTTTTCTAATTTTTAATTAGCACATATATAGTAATAGTAGTAACGTTCCTGCCAAATTTCATCAGGATATCTTCAACGACTGCCAAATTACAGCTTGCAAAACTTTTAAATTACCTTCTTGTAAAAGTGGGCGGTGGCACGCCCGTTGTCCAAAATCTTACTAATTTTCTATTCTGCGTCATAACGTCAACCCACCTACCAAGTTTCATCGCTTTAGCCGCCTTTGGCAATGAATTATCGCATTTTTCCGGTTTTTCGAAATTTTCGATATCGAAAAAGTGGGCGTGGTTATAGTCCAATATCGTTCATTTTAAATAGCGATCTGAGATGAGTGCCCAGGAACCTACATACCAAAATTTCATCAAGATACCTCAAAATTTACTCAAGTTATCGTGTTAACGGACAGACGGACGGACGGACGGACATGGCTCAATCAAATTTTTTTTCGATACTGATGATTTTGATATATGGAAGTCTATATCTATCTCGATTCCTTTATACCTGTACAACCAACCGTTATCCAATCAAAGTTAATATACTCTGTGAGCTCTGCTCAACTGTGTATAATAAAATTTATGTTATTAACAGTGTACCTGGTTCGATCCCAAAAAATTAATAAGCTTATTAATTCACAACCATTACCTACCACTAAAGGGTTCACATTGATTTTCCTAAGGGGTAGTTGTGAGTGTGTGTTTATTTTATATTTAGAATACAATAGTTTAGACATAGGAAAATAAGACAATAATAGATGCTTTTTGCTTTGAGGAAAACTTGCAAAAAGGGGGAAAAAATAATAACAAATAAATAAAATATCTTTTAGCGTACGCAGAAATCTCATGACAACAGAAATTTCATAACAAAGCCGATCAGCAGTGCGTATTTACACGTGTGTGTTTGTTTGTGTGCTGTGTGCGTATTGCAGACGCAGGATGTCGGTAATTTGCTTTTCATTTACAAACTAAATTGCGAGCATTTAAATGTCGGTCATTTCTACTGATGCACACACATGCCATGATTACGTAACAAATGCATTGTGATGAACTGGTAAAAGGATGGTTTGGTTGATTGTGATGTCGTTGCTTACATGATTGCCTTATAGGTTTATATTAAACGAATGATGATGATGATGGTCTACTTCTTAAGGCCACTGACTGCTTTGAGCTATGCAAAGTTTCATCCATCATTTAGTTTGCTTTGTTGCTCTCCTTGTTTATTTTATGTAATCTTTCCTTGCTTTGTGTTGCAAAAGAAAAAAAAAATTACAATATAATAATAATATGCGTATGACAGCTTCTCTTGGAAATATGTTAATTTAAATATATATATTTACTCCCATGCTAGGGCACTATCTGTAAATATATAAGATTTTGTTGTTATACATATATTTACATATATATAAGGTATATACATATACAGACCAATTCTAAATATTCTCGCGGAATTTTGTTCTCGCGAATTTTTTTATTCCCGCGGAAAAATTCCTCCAATTCTGTTCTCCTAGGGAGAACAATAATTGGGGAATAGGAGTTTCGAATTTTCGAAGTCAGCTGTTTTGTCAATTGAAATTTCGTTGCACATTTCTCATTTTGTTTAAAAAATTGAAAAGTTTAATTATTGTTGCAAATTTGTTGGAAATTAAGAAATAAAATATAAACATTGCACAGTATTTATTGCATTTCATGTGGTATTCACTAAAATGAGTAATGAATTGGTGCCACAGCAACATCAACAGCGGAACATAAGAAGAAGACGGCCGCATAACACAAATCTGCCGGAGTTGCCTGCTTTCATTCAGCAAAGCAATTTTCTGGCGGCCAAGTTGAGTTGAATTCGTCCTTCATCATATGCCAAAATCTATTTAAGCCTTATTAAAAAATCCTTGCGCAATTTCTGGATGGCTGCATCAAATTTGTATACCAAGAGCTCTACCGTTGCTTATGATATACTTTTCAACTTAAAATAAAGAATATTGTGGTTGTAGTTGTTGTTGTATTAGAAGTGAGAATATTGTGGTAGAATGTAAATACATATTTTAGCACAAATTTGTACAAATAAGTGTTCTTTCTTAAAATAACCAATTTCCTTTAACTATTTTGATGCATTCCCTTTAATTTAACAAGTGAAAAAACTCCTATGAAATGGCAGAGAAATCTCCCTCTCCCTCACATTCATAATACTTACTTTTCTCCCATAACCGGTTTCCGCTTTTTCGAACATTGTTCAGAATAGGAGGAAAGGGAGAAGTGAAAAAACTCACAAGGAATTTTTATTTAGAATACGAGGAATGGGAGAAGGGAGAAAACTCGCACGGAATTTTCGTTTAGAATTGGGCTGATAGTGATATCCTAAGAGCTAGAGGCGTGTCAATTGTATGAAATTTGTGTTCTGCGAGGGCAGTAAATATGCGTTAATATTGTGCCTATACCAATTAAATGGGCAGATATTAAATTTTTTTTTTTCAAAAATCACAGAGCGGTAATGATTCTGAATCTTTATAGTTAAATAAGTCTTCTTTAGTTTGGGTTCCAGCTACTTGTGATGAATATAAGCTAACTTGAATATCAGAAGAACCCGTTGTGATATCACGTGAACCTGCAATATCAAAAAAGAAAAGACTAAAGACCTTCAGATTTATTCTAACATAATCTAGCTCGATAAGCATAGAAGGAATTGACATCCATCCATCTGCAAAAAAAGTAGCAGCTCTGTATAATCAGGCATTTAAAATAAGCAATAAATTATGTATACTGGGCCGATTTTTCAGATACACTGGCTTTGGTGTAGTGCCATATTTAGGCATGAGTACCGAGCACACGATAAGTTCGATGCATAAACGTATAACTGTGAGTCTAAAAAACTTGTGTTTTTAAGTTACCAAGAGCTCGATCAGGGTTTATAGTTAAACCTGAACAGAGGTTGATTTCAAGAAACAAATCATTTTGGGCTTGTTGAAAGGAGCTTCGATAAATTTCGATTGTTGAAATTTTTTGTTTAAAATAAATAAATTGTTGATAACGCACCTATAACAAACCAGTGAATCGTTGATAACAAATAGATAATACGCCTATAGCACGTCGATTATAAACCGATAACTTATTGATAACAAACCGTATCAAACCCTCGCTGTCGCATCATTTTATCACCTTGTGTCTTCAAACCGAACTTTAGCACTAGAGGGCAAGTTGCGGCTTGCACAACGTTTTTTATAAAATATCAACTTTATAGATCCAGACACTTATTAATAGCCAAGTGGCTGCTTTGATGGTCAGGCAAATCTGTTTCCACACACGGACGCTAGTGCCACTTCTAAAGCTGATCCGCCTCGGAAACTCCCTGCTGCTGTGGGGGAGCTCTAATGATATGGCCTTAGAGAACGGCAAAAAGATACACCTAACATAACCCCGACCGAGGGGTGACAACAATAAAAACTATCATGATCCCGATAATACCAGCAAGCGCCATCTGTTCTTGATAGCCGTCCAACTTAACAAATCTGTAAACATCAGTTGAGGATAGAAAGGTTACTATTTTGGACGTCATCATCATTATTAATTTTCGCCTAACCGCATTTGTTATTAGCCGTGTTTTTTTTTACACGCGTATACGTTTCGTTTGCGCGTGAAAAAAACACCTATGCTCGCTTCGATAATGCTTAGGAGACCCATCTTGCGGCTGTGGTTAAACAACTAGCTACAGCAACAGGGTGTACCGAAAAGCGGAGACACAACCCTCTCTTGTATTTCTGTGTATAACATATAACTGAAGCAGTTGTGATAAATAGTGGACGCGCATAGAATACTTATAATTAGTGCCGAGGGTGAAACATAGACACATATTTCAGTTACATCTGAGTATAATGCGTATTGAAATTTTGAGTACTAATTTTATACGTAACAATTTCAGAGGTGTATTTAAAGTTTGTCGCTTAGCAGTCCATATAAGGTTTAAGCGCAAACGTATATAGATGAGAAAAAAAACACAGCTATTATCGCCGTTTCATAACAAAGCGCGTCAGCTACCCCCCTTTCGCTATAACTGAATCCAATTGGAGTTACCAAGGGAGATCACATATTCCGGCATACGTTTCTCTCAAGTCAGTGAGATCTCCCGCTTCCACTACATCCAACTACGGATATCGAAAGAAATACTTTTTTAATCGGAGCGTCTTTCTATATTCGCATTACTACTGCAGATGAGGGGGTTAAAGATTTACCTGTAGTAGGTGTTACTGCAGTAAACGGAAATTAGAATCCAAATCCAGTCACTGACCACTTCAAATGGCCATGAGTTAATTGGTGTTATGCCGACTTGCAGTAAAAGCCTAACAAAGAGTTGAACTATAAAATCGGCGCTAATTGGTCTTTTCTTTCGACTGCACAAAAATTGCGCGAACACAATAAAATATAACTGTTAATTCACCTTAGCATTTTAATACGCGTTGTTGCGAAGAAAATAATTGACCTTTTCACTTTTTAAAAAAATATGAGCTGATTTTATTACAACAATATTGTTGACATTGTAGTCATTTGAAATTTGCCTTTGTGACCCTTTAATATGGTCATATCTTCATTTTGGCCGTTGATCTCAAGTCGGCTCTACGCAGTAATTATTTATTTTTTAATGTGCTCTACAAAATTTGAAATTGTGGCCACTTGAAGTGGTCAGGCCGTTAATATCAGCCCTACGCATAAAGTATTTATTTTTATACTCAGTTGAGAAGAGCTCACAGAGTATATTAACTTTGATTGCATAACGGTTGGTTGTACAGGTATAAAGGAATCGAGATAGATATAGACTTCCATATATCAAAATCATCAGTATCGAAAAAAAATTCGATTGAGCCATGTCCGTCCGTCCGTCCGTCCGTTAACACGATAACTTGAGTAAATTTTGAGGTATCTTGATGAAATTTGGTACGTAGGTTCCTGGGCGATATCGGACAATAACCACGCCCACTTTTTCGATATCGAAAATTTCGAAAAATCGAAAAAGTGCGATAATTCATTACCAAATACGCATTAAGCGATGAAACTTGGTGGGTGAGTTGAGCTTATGACGCAGAATAGAAAACTAGTAAAATTTTGGACAACGGGCGTGGCACCGCCCACTTTTAAATGAAGGTAATTTAGAAGTTTTGCAAGCTGTAATTTGGCAGTCGTTGAAGATATCATGATGAAATTTGGCAGGAACGTTACTCTTATTACTTTATGTCTGCTTAATAAAAATTTGCAAAATCGGAAAACGACCACGCTCACTTTTTAAAAAACATTTTTTTTAAATTCAAATTTTAAAAGAAAAGTTAATATCTTTACAGCATATAAGTAAATTATGCCAACATTCAACTCCAGTAATGATATGGTGCAACAAAATACAAAAATAAAAGAAAATTTCTAAATGGGCGTGGCTCCGCCCTTTTTCGTTTAATTTGTCTAGGATGCTTTTAATGCCATAAGTCGAACAAAAATTAACCAATCCTTGTGAAATTTGGTAGAGGCTTAGCTTCTAGGACGATAACTGTTTTCTGTGAAAAAGGGCGAAATCGGTTGAAGCCACGCCCAGTTTTTATACATGGTCGACCGTCTGTCCTTCCGCTCGGCCGTTAACACGATAACTTGAGCAAAAATCGATATATCTTTACTACACTCAGTTCAGGTACTTATCTGAACTCACTTTGTATTGATGTAAAAAATGGCCGAAATCCGACTATGACCACGCCCACTTTTTCGATATCGAAAATTACGAAAAATGAAAAAAATGCCATAATTATATACCAAATACGAAAAAAGGGATGAAACATTGTAATTGTATTGGTCTATTGACGCAAAATATAACTTTAGAAAAAAACTTGGTAAAATGGGTGTGACACCTACCATATTAAGTAGAAGAAAATGAAAAAGTTTTGCAGGGTGAAATCAAAAGCCCTTGGAATCTTGGAAGGAATACTGTACGTGGTATTACATATATAAATAAATTAGCGGTACCCGACAGATGATGTTCTGGATCACCCTGGTCCACATTTTGGTAGATATCTCGAAAACGCCTTCACATATACAACTAAGGGCCGCTCCCTTTTAAAACCCTCATTAATACCTTTAATTTGATACCCATATCGTACAAACACATTCTAGAGTCACCCCTGGTCCACCTTTATGTCGATATCTCGAAAAGGCGTCTACCTATAGAACTAAGGCCTACGCCTTTTTAAAATACTCATTAACACCTTCCATTTGATACCCATATCGTACAAAAAAAAAATTCTAGAGTCATCCCTGGCCCACCTTTATGGCGATATCTCGAAAAGGCGTCCACCTATAGAACTAAGGCCCACACCCTTTTAAAATACTCATTAACACCTTTCATTTGATATACATGTCATACAAACAAATTCCAGGGTTACCCTAGGTTCCTTTTACAACATGGTGATTTCCCTTACTTTGTCTCCACAGCTCTCAACTGAGTATGTAAAGTTCGGTTACACCCGAACTTAGCCTTCCTTACTTGTTTTTAACTCGCTTCACAAAATTCTAACTTGTAGCGATATACTTCCTTTCTCTTTATTTCAAAAACTGTTGCTATTTTTTTTATATACATAGGTCCTTCGGTAAAGTATGTCAGCATAGTACATGAGGTAGGTTCGAATTCTTTCAATTTCGGATGAAACCCCTGAAGTACCAACTCATATATATATATTGTTACGAATATTAACAACACTAAGGGGTACTGCCATCTCTAAGCCGATGCTAAGCTGTGACTTGATGCAAATAAATAATTCAATCCTTATGTCTACACATATGTACGTATACGCAGCGGAGAAGAAACGCACAAACGCATGTAGATATCTTATCTGAGATATGCAATATAATTGTGGAAGTGTCGCTCATAAACACACGCGCATGAGCTGTGAGAGAAGCCATAAAAATTGTGCATCTGTAGTTATAGCTGAGAAACTTATCGCAGATAACCAACTAGTAGATTCTAGAACAGAACCGCCTAGAAATGTCAACGAGTAAACCAAACAGTATAAAAGGCGGCATCAGTAGAGGCGCAATAATCAGTTTTGATTAAGCACGCTATCTGTAGAGCAATAGTAGAGTTATTTATTGTGAAGTACTTTAATAAAGACTATTTTGCATTACTGAATAGTGGTGTTATTTATTCAACAGTTTAGTGATTCGAACTTAGCAGAAGGTTGCAAATAAGAGGATTTGCAGTAAGTTCGTTACAATATATTGTCTTTTAAATTTCGTGTTCATTTTGAAGGTGCAACAAACATTTTTAAGGGAGTTCAGCTTTGTATATAAAACAAAATTTGTTTCACCCTAATGCACATATGTATGTGCATATTGTTTATACATGACTTGACTCCAACTTGCTGCTGCCACTCAGGAAAACAACGGGTGTAAGCGGCAGGCAGTGGTGGATTTAATGGGCGGCAAACATTGCCGACTGGGCGCTCCTCAGACATAGGTAAATTTTTGGAATGGAGGAAACATCAGCAGATAGTAAAATTGAGAAACAAAAAGAACTGCCAAACATTTTACTACCATTCAAAAAGGGTCTTTATGATAACAACAATTTTTTAGATAAATATTTTATTGCAGCTCTATCATTAGCTGTTCCGTATCAACTAGACAAGTTTGACATACCCGACAAAGAATTTCCAAAATTTAGTGATAATCGCCTATTTAACTCCTCATTTTATTATATGAACAATGAAAAATATTTTATGAACAATGACCGAAGTAAATGGTTATCATATTCTGTGACAAAAAATTACGCTTACTGCTATTGTTGTTGGTTATTTGGAGATGAATCTACTAAACGAAGTGTATGGTGCCTCGGATACACAGACTGGAAACATTTGTCAACATCTACTATAGCGCACGGTCAAAGCAAAGTACATACATCTTTTGAACGCAATAGCTGCTTCCTCTTTTCGTAAAAAGTTAGATAGCAAAAAAACTGGCGCACTGTTCTTAAAATTTTTTTGGATACTGTCAGAGCCTTATCTGGTTTAGGAGTTGACTTACGAGGTTACATATTGGGGTAGATGAGAATCCTGGAATTTATTTAAGTGTTATCAAGTTAATTTCTAACCATAATCCCATATTGTAAGCGCATATTGAATCTTCCGAACGCGTAAGATATTTGAGTTAAACGATTACTTTTGAATTGCTTGAGATATTAGCAAAAACAAGTAAGAACGGGACTGTCTTCGGCTGTGCCGAAGACTTCATACCTTTCATGAATGGGGCTGAACAATAATCTTATCCCGTTCGTAATCTCCGAATAATCGGATGTATAAGATAAGAAATATATAGTGAACAGATCTACATACCTTAACGATTTTTAAGATAAATATAAAATAAAAAACGGGTAGGTACTTTGTGTGAGGATGCAAAGTTTCAGGTTTTTTGTGGTCTGCGTGTAAAAACTATGACTACGAATCACGTATTTCAAAAATATATGACGAAAACGTAACTATTTGATGAAATTTGATGAATTTTGAAGATTCTAGCCGTAAAAAAGGGGTCAAAATGACAGTTTATATGAAGTATATAATATATATACGACCGATCTCTATGATTTTTTCAGACAACAATATATGCTATATACGTAAGCATTTTGTGAAATTTGAAGCTTCTAACTGTTAAAACGGGGCAGAAATTGCGCAAAGTTTCTTATCTGAACAATCGGTTGTATGAGATATATACTATGTGTACCACCGATCTCAATGATTTTTTCAGACATCAATATATGCTATACACGTAAACAGTTGGTGAAATTTGAAGCTTCTAGCTGTTAAAATGGGGCCGAAATCGTAAAAAAAATATATATATACTATATATATATACTATATATACCATCATATATATATTATATATATCACCGATCTCTATGATTTTTTGACACAACAATACATACTATATACGTAAGCAATCGGTGAAATTTGAAGCTTATAACTGTTAAAATGGGGAAGAAATTGCGCAAAGTTTCTTATCTGAACAATCGGTTGTATGGGATATATACTATATATACCACCGGTATCTATGATTTTCTCAGACAACAATATATGCTATACACGTAAGCATTTGGTGAAATTTGAACATATCTAAACGATTTTTAAGATAAATATAAAATAAAAAATAGGTAGGTAATCTGTGTGAGGATGCAAAGCTTCACGTTTTTTGTGGTCTGCATGTAAAAACTATGGCTACGAATTACGTATTTCAAAAATATATGACGTAAACGTAACTATTTGATGAAATTTGATGAATCTTGAAGCTTCTAGCCGTAAAAAAGGGGTCAATATGACAGTTTATATGAAGTATATAATATATATACCACCGATCTCTATGATTTTTTCAGACAACAATATATGCTATATACGAAAGCATTTTGTGAAATTTGAAGCTTCTAACTGTTAAAACGGGGCAGAAATTGCGCAAAGTTTCTTATCTGAACAATCGGTTGTATGAGATATATACTATATATATCACCGATCTCAATGATTTTTTCAGACATCAATATATGCTATACACGTAAGCAGTTGGTGAAATTTGAAGCTTCTAGCTGTTAAAATGGGGTAGAAATTGCGAAAAGTTTCTTATCTGAACAATCGGTTGTATGAGATATATACTATATATACAACCGATCTCTATGATTTTTTCGGACAACAATATATGCTATATACGTAAGCAATCGGTGAAATTTGAAGCTTATAGCTGTTAAAATGGGGTAGAAATTGCGAAAAGTTTCTTATCTGAACAATCGGTTGTATGAGATATATACTATATATACAACCGATCTCTATGATTTTTTCATACAACAATATATGCTATATAAGTAAATATTCGGTGAAATTTGAAGCTTCTATCTGTTAAAATGGGGCTAAAATTTGCGAAAATATATATACTATATATATATATACTATATATATATACTATATATACCACCATATATATACTATATATACCACCGATCTTTATGATTTTTTCAGACAACAATATATGCTATATACGTAAGCATTCGCTGAAATTTGAAGCCTCTAGCTCTTAAAATAGGGCAGTAATTACGAAAAGTTCCTTATCTGAACAATCGGTTGTGGGGGATATATACTATATATACGACCGATCTCATACATTTTTCCAGGCAACAATATGTTCAATATACGAAAGTATATGGTGAAGTTTGAAGCTTCAATCTGTTAAATTGGGTAAGATATTACAAAAATCCTCTTTTTCTGAAAAATCGGTTGTATGGAGGATATATGCTATAGTGGTCCGATCCGGTCGGTTCCGACAAATGTCTAATCGGACACCCAAATACACCTGCTCACCAACTTTTATCAAGATATCTCAAAAATTGAGGGACTAGTTTGCATACAAACAGACAGACGGACAGACGGACAGACGGACAGACGGACATGGCTAAAACAACTCAGCTCTTCAACCTGATTATTTCGGTATACTTAATGGTGGGTCTATCTATTTTCCTTTAAGGACTTACAATTTTCGGTTTCGTGACGAAATTAATATACCATTTCATTTTCATGAAAGGTATAAAAAAACTTATCAAGCAATAGTCAACGAATGTAAAAGTGTGAAATTGTTTGCATTAATAGCCCACTCAACAACAGATGTCGCTCACCTAGATCAAATGGCTATTTTGGTAAGATATGTTGTGATTAGCAAAAATATTTCAAACTCTCCTAAAGTTGTAATCAAAGAGAGTTGTCTGTGCTTTGTCCGATTGAAAAAAGGAGATGCAATGTCCACTTGCAATGAAATCACAGCAATCTTGTTTGCAAAATTCAATTTTGAAAAAAAAATATCTTTCTGGTCAAAACTAGTGGCACGGTCATCATGTCTGGGGGTAGCCGAGGTGTTCAAGTGGAATTCAAGGATTTTCTCGACAACAGCGATGGGTAATTTCTACCGAGATTACGCATCTTATGATCGAATTGGTGAGAAATCTGTCACTGGTGGAAGGATACTACACATTCAGGGATTGAGTGCAACACGTTGGACATCTCAAATTAAAGCTGTGGAAGCGATATTACAAAATTTTGAATGTATCGTTAACTGTTTGGAGAATGAAATTTCAGGATTCGGATCATCTCGGGAAGATATCATCAAAGCTCAATCGTTATTGTCCTCGATTTTTGTTGATGTTTTTACTAAACTTGTTATGGTGGCATTCAGTTCTTAGCGTAGTCAATTATGTCCAAATTCAATTACATACAAGTAAGAACGGGACTGTCTTCGGCTGTGCCGAAGACTTCATACCTTTCATGAATGGGGCTGAACAATAATCTTATCCCGTTCGTAATCTCCGAATAATCGGATGTATAAGATAAGAAATATATAGTGAACAGATCTACATACCTAAACGATTTTTTAGATAAATATCAAATAAAAAACAGGTAGGTACTTTGTGTGAGGATGCAAAGTTTCAGGTTTTTTGTGGTCTGCGTGTAAAAACTATGACTACGAATCACGTATTTCAATAATATATGACGTAAACGTAAATATTTGATGAAATTTGATGAATTCTGAAGCTTCTAGCCGTAAAAAGGGGGCAAAAATTAGAGTTTATATGGGGTATATAATATATATACCACCGATCTCTATGATTTTTTTAGACATCAATATATGCTATATACGTAAGCATTTTGTGAAATTTGAAGTTTCTAGCTGTTAAAATGGGCCGAAATCGTAAAAAAAATATATATATACTATATATATATACTATATATACCATCATATATATATTATATATATCACCGATCTCTATGATTTTTTGACACAACAATACATACTATATACGTAAGCAATCGGTGAAATTTGAAGCTTATAGCTGTTAAAATGGGGTAAAAATTGCGAAAAGTTTCTTATCTGAACAATCGGTTGTATGAGATATATACTATATATACAACCGATCTCTATGATTTTTTCAGACAACATTATATGCTATATACGTAAGCAATCGGTGAAATTTGAAGCTTATAGCTGTTAAAATGGGGTAGAAATTGCGAAAAGTTTCTTATCTGAACAATCGGTTGTATGAGATATATACTATATATACAACCGACCTCTATGATTTTTTCAGAAAACAATATATGCTATATACGTAAGCAATCAGTGAAATTTGAAGCTTATAGTTGTTAAAATGGGGTAGAAATTGCGAAAAGTTTCTTATCTGAACAATCGGTTGTATGAGATATATACTATATATACAACCGACCTCTATGATTTTTTCAGACAACACTATATGCTATATAGGTAAGCAATCAGTGAAATTTGAAGCTTATAGCTGTTAAAATGGGGTAGAAATTGCGAAAAGTTTCTTATCTGAACAATCGGTTGTATGAGATATATACTATATATACAACCGATCTCTATGATTTTTTCAGACAACAATATATGCTATATACGTAAGCAATCGGTGAAATTTGAAGCTTATAGCTGTTAAAATGGGGTAGAAATTGCGAAGTTTCTTATCCGAACAATCGGTTGTATGAGATATATACTATATATACAACCGATCTCTATGATTTTTTCACACAACAATATATGCTATATACGTAAGTAATCGGGGAAATTTGAAGCTTATAGCTGTTAAAATGGGGTAGAAATTGCGAAAAGTTTCTTATCTGAACAATCGGTTGTATGATGTTGAATTCCTAATACAACCCTGCAAACCAATCGTGCATTTCACTCAATTTCTATGTACTATGCATACTTTGTATATAAGGCTAATGTACTTTACAATAACTGAAGAGATTAGCTGTATAGACCAGGCATGCTTAACCAACGAAACGATATCATTTCGTTACGATAATCAACGTTAATAAACGAAACGAAATGACTTCGTTCGTCAAATTAACGAAATGATTTCGTTTCGTTTTCTGCCATATCAAAACGAAATCAAATCGTTTATGTTGATTATTAATTTCAAACTATGCTGGCAAAGCTGATTGATGGCGGAGTCATTAAAGGTGAAAGCATTATCCAAGCTGATTGCAACTTTTCTCATGAATTTTGACAGTACGAACATTTCTCAGAGTATTTTTGACATTACCACCAACGAATTACACAAACAACTTACATAGAGTTTGTGTGTGTATGTGCGCTCGTTGTTGCCACCTTACGGCTTCACCATGGCTATAGCATTGCCAGCATAATTCAAACATAAAGTATCACGTTTTCGTTAACGTTTTTAACGTTAACGAAAGCTTTTCGTTTCGGTTAAAAACGAGATAGAATTTATCTTGATAATTTCTTTATCGATAATATTTCGAAGTGTTTCAACGGAAACGGTGGAAATTTTTTGATAAACGATTAGCTTAACGTTAAGGTGCATCCCTGGTATAGACATCATACCACTTTATTGTAACAGTAAGTTGAAATAAAGAGTTTAACCAGAACGGTCACGCGTTTTAATTCCGCTGCGCTTAAAAATCTTACAATTGGTTATGGGCCCAGATAGTAAAATCTGGTAAAATCTTTAATTCTGAAAAAATTAAAGACTAATTAAAGACAATTTGTTGTGTTTTTCGGTTGTTTTGCTTATCCGGTGTTAAAAGCAATAATCGCGGTATAATGGCGAATTTGTTATCGAATATTGAGAAGTTAAGTAGTGATAATTATTCTACTTGGTGCATACAAATAAAAAGTTTGCTAATTACGTTAGATTTGTGGTCTGTTGTAGTGGATTCTCCTCCAGAAGCAGAGGAAGCAAAAACAGCATGGTTGATAAGTGATAGAAAAGCACTTGCAACTATCACTTTGAGCGTTAAACCTAGTGAGCTTATACACATAAAAAGCTGCGTTACAGCAAAAAGTGCTTGGGACGTTTTTAGCGGTCTTTACAAATCAGACACGGCATGTCGCAAAGTAAATTTGTTTAAAAAATTAATTCGCTTTAAATTTTCAAGT
The DNA here is from genome assembly GCF_040869045.1 of Eurosta solidaginis. Lineage (NCBI taxonomy): Eukaryota > Metazoa > Arthropoda > Insecta > Diptera > Tephritidae > Eurosta > Eurosta solidaginis. The sequence continues at coordinate 173,979,498 of NC_090321.1, read as the reverse complement.
AGCGGTAAATTTTCGGTCCAATTAAAAGAATTTTGCTGTATAATAGACGATTTAAAGGAAGTTGGCATAACAATGGAAGACGATTTTTTATCCATTTTGCTCTTATGTTCGTTACCAGACGAAATGGAAAATTTTGTGGTGGCAATCGAAAGTAGGGACACATTGCCAAAGTTGGATAAACTCACAGCAAAAATATTGGAAGAAGAACAAAGACATGGCGACAAGAGCAGCGGTGGAGAAATAGTTTTTTCAGCAAACGAAGCGCGAAGACGGTACGGAGCTGGAAGTAGCAAAAATGTAAACAGCAGCAGAGGTGGTAGCGGTGATACCGGCATTGGAAGCGGCAAAGGTGCGAGCAGTGAAATCAGCGCAGGTGGTGGCAGAGGGTTTGGCAGCAGTAATGATACGAAGACAAGGCAGAAAGAAAATAGAGAAACTAACGAGCCAGGCAAATACAACAACGTTAAATGTTTTCGTTGTGGGCGGAGAGGGCACATACGCTCACAGTGCTCTTCTTCAGGTAACAATTCGTTGGTAGATGAAAAAGCTTGGTCATTATTTGAGAGAGATGGCGATTTCAGCGGAAATTGGATCATTGACAGCGGGGCGACGTCGCATATGTGCAAAAATGCAAATAGTTTTGTTTCGCTTGTTCCTCTTAAACATAAAATTATTTTAGCGTCGGGTTCGTGCATTTATGCAAAAGGAAAAGGCACGGTAGAATTAAAAACAAATTTTAAAACAATGAAATTGCGAGATGTTTGGTATGTGCCTGATCTTCACTCAAATTTTTTTTCTATCAGCAAAGCAAGTGAGGGTGGTAATGTCGTGACGTTTGCACAAAATAGTGCGGTTATAAAAAATAAAAACAAAGACACTATTTTGACTGCTAAATTGGAAAGCGGAATCTATGTAGCAAATGTATTAGCTAGTAAAACTATAGAAAGCGTAAATGCTGTTAGTGATGATTTGAGTGACTGGCATAGGCGGTTTGGCCACATAAATGCAAATGATTTAATAAAATTAACAAAAACAAATATGGTGAATGGTTTAACTCTAAAATTTCCTAAGAAAATTGACTGTTTTACATGTGCAGTTTGTAAAATCCATGGTAAGCCCTACGCAACTTATGGTAAAGTTTATACGAAAGATGTCTTGGAGTTGGTGCATACAGACTTATGTGGACCGATAGGTATTAACTCGGTGGGTGGCGCATCATACTTCATGACATTTATAGACGATTATTCGCGATATACAGCGGTTTATTTTTTAAAAAACAAATCCGAAGCGTTTGAAATGCTTAAACTTTTTACTGCGATCGCGGAGAAGCAGACCGGCCGCAAAATAAAAACAATTCGTAGCGACAATGGGAAAGAATTTGTCAATTCCCAGGTCAAGAATTTTCTTAATGCGCGGGGTATTCGACACCAAACTACGGTTCCGTATAGTCCTCAACAAAACGGCATTGCTGAAAGGGCCAACCGGACATTGGTCGAGATGGCGCGATGTATGCTAAACGCGTCTGGGTTGCCTCAATCGTTGTGGGCAGAGGCGGTGAGTACGGCGGTATATATCCGGAACAGGTCACCTACGAAGATTTTGGAATCTGTAACGCCTTATGAAAGGTGGAATGGACGAAAGCCAAGCGTGTCACATTTTCGAACTTTTGGTTGCGATGCAGTGGTATTGCAAAAGGGTTCGAAGCCGCGTGGAAGTAAATTTTTGCCAAAGGGAATTAAACTAAAGTTCGTTGGTTATCATGCGTCAACAAAGGGGTATCGATTAATTAATTTGGAAACAAATCGAGTAACAATTGCACGCGATGTTATATTTTTTGAGAGGTCTTTTGAGACAAATTCAAGAGATGAGGAAAACCGGGAAGAATCATTTTTTATCAGCGAAGAATCATTTTTAAGCCAAAATAAACACGGAATGAGTGACGATACGGTTGAAGAAGATGAGGAATGCGACGACGAAGAAAAAAAACAAGTAGATGAAGAAAAAGAAGTAGAAGAAGAAGAAGAGGAAGATACCGAGTCAGATTATGAAGAGGTAGCGATGGCTAACAATAAGCGAAAGCGAGGTAGGCCAAAAATCATTCGAACTGGGAGTGTAGGAAGACCAAGAAAGGTTTACTGCATGGAAGCTGATGCCGATTTGTTGAATAGTGTTGTTGACGATCCTAGAACGGTGAAAGAAGCATTAAACTCGTCAGAGGCGGAGAAATGGAAGGAAGTCATGAAGCTGGAATATGACTCGTTAATGCGTAATAGCACTTGGGACTTGGTAGACAAACCGGTCAATAAAAATATCATTGGTTGTAAATGGGTATTTACTATAAAACGGAAGCCCGATGGTACGGTTGAAAAATACAAGGCAAGATTAGTTGCATTGGGGTGTTCACAAAAGTACAATGTTGACTATAATGAAACATTTGCTCCGGTGGTACGTCATTCAACGATTCGTTTACTGTTGGTGTTAGCGGCAAAACACAAATTGGTTGTAAATCATGTGGACATTGTTGCAGCATACTTAAATGGGGATTTGGAAGAAACGGTTTACATGTATCAACCACCAACGTTCAAAGACGCAAATCATCCGAATAAAGTGTGCAGGCTCAGAAAGGCTTTGTACGGTCTGAAACAAGCTGGTCGTGAGTGGAACAGGAAAGTCACAGATATATTGTCGAAAATGGGGTTCTTGAGATGTAGGTCGGACCCATCCGTTTATATTCGTCGCGATAAAAACAATATTAATATCATCGGTCTATATGTCGACGATATGATAATAGCGAGTTCCAGTACACAATAAATGCAGGCAGTTATCAAATAATTAAATAAGCACATCGAGGCGGTCGATCGTGGTCCAATATCTTTTTATCTTGGGATGGAAATTAAAAGAGAGGGTGATCGTGGTGACATAACCATACATCAAAAGAGATACGTCGAGCAACTACTTCACCAATGGGCCATGGCTGACTGTAAGCCAGCAGCAACTCCATGGGCACCGGGTACGGTTTTGCGAAAGTGCGACAAACAATGCGACGCGTTAGAAACAAAAACCTATCAGAGCTTAGTTGGTGGGCTCATGTATCTGGCTGTCATCTCTCGTCCAGATATTGCGCATATAGTTTCCAAACTGTCGCAATATAATTCGCATCCACATAAAGAGCATATGCAAGCTGCAAAATACGTGCTGAGATACCTAAAGAAAAATCCTGTCGGTAAATTAACTTTTTCTGCTAATTGGAAAAATTTTGTATGTTTCACAGATGCAGACTGGGGTTGCGATAGCGGCGATAGGAAATCCTTCACAGGATACCTTGTTCTAATGGCAGGCGGCGCTGTATCCTGGGAGTCTCGCAAACAGTCTGTGGTTGCCTTAAGTTCAATGGAGGCCGAATATATTGCGTTGTGTCAAGGTACTAAAGAGACGGTGTTCCATCGTGGACTTTTAGGCGAGTTGGGCTATCATGAATATGCAGAAGGCCCTACGTCAATTTTGTGTGACAATCAAAGCGCGCAGTTCATGGTAAAAAATCCAATGGTGCAAAAGCGAAGCAAACATATCGACATTCGCTATCACTATATCCGTGAAATGTATGAATGCGGGCATATCGAAGTGGAATATGTACCAACAAATGAGAATGCAGCGGACATACTTACGAAACCATTGGGAAAGCAGAAGCATATTTATAATTGCAAATTAATGAACTTAAATATTTAAATTTGAAAGTTTCATGCACAAATTTGTTTTGAAGGGGCGTTTGTTGAATTCCTAATACAACCCTGCAAACCAATCGTGCATTTCACTCAATTTCAATGTACTATGTATACTTTGTATATAAGGCTAATGTACTTTACAATAACTGAAGAGATTAGCTGTATAGACATCATACCACTTTATTGTAACAGTAAGTTGAAATAAAGAGTTTAACCAGAACGGTCACGCGTTTTAATTCCGCTGCGCTTAAAAACCTTACATATGAGATATATACTATATATACAACCGACCTCTATGATTTTTTCAGACAACAATATATGCTATATACGTAAGCAATCAGTGAAGTTTGAAGCTTATAGCTGTTAAAATGGGGTAGAAATTGCGAAAAGTTTCTTATCTGAACAATCGGTTGTATGAGATATATACTATATATACAACCGACCTCTATGATTTTTTCAGACAACAATATATGCTATATACGTAAGCAATCAGTGAAATTTGAAGCTTATAGCTGTTAAAATGGGGTAGAAATTGCGAAAAGTTTCTTATCTGAACAATCGGTTGTATGAGATATATACTATATATACAACCGATCTCTATGATTTTTTCAGACAACAATATATGCTATATACGTAAGCAATCAGTGAAGTTTGAAGCTTATAGCTGTTAAAATGGGGTAGAAATTGCGAAAAGTTTCTTATCTGAACAATCGGTTGTATGAGATATATACTATATATACAACCGACCTCTATGATTTTTTCAGACAACAATATATGCTATATACGTAAGCAATCAGTGAAATTTGAAGCTTATAGCTGTTAAAATGGGGTAGAAATTGCGAAAAGTTTCTTATCTGAACAATCGGTTGTATGAGATATATACTATATATACAACCGATCTCTATGATTTTTTCAGACAACAATATATGCTATATACGTAAGCAATCGGTGAAATTTGAAGCTTATAGCTGTTAAAATGGGGTAGAAATTGCGAAAAGCTTCTTATCCGAACAATCGGTTGTATGAGATATATACTATATATACAACCGATCTCTATGATTTTTTCAGACAACAATATATGCTATATACGTAAGCAATCAGTGAAATTGGAAGCTTATAGCTGTTAAAATGGGGTAGAAATTGCGAAAAGTTTCTTATCTGAACAATCGGTTGTATGAGATATATACTATATATACAACCGATCTCTATGATTTTTTCAGACAACAATATATGCTATATACGTAAGCAATCGGTGAAATTTGAAGCTTATAGCTGTTAAAACGGGGTAGAAATTGGGAAAAGTTTCTTATCCGAACAATCGGTTGTATGAGATATATACTATATATACAACCGATCTCTATGATTTTTTCAGACAACAATATATGCTATATACGTAAGCAATTGGTGAAATTTGAAGCTTATAGCTGCTAAAATGGGGTAGAAATTGCGAAAAGTTTCTTATCTGAACAATCGGTTGTATGAGATATATACTATATATACAACCGACCTCGTTGATTTTTTCAGACAACAATATATGCTATATACGTAAGCAATCAGTGAAATTTGAAGCTAATAGCTGTTAAAATGGGGTAGAAATTGCGAAAAGTTTCTTATCTGAACAATCGGTTGTATGAGATATATACTATATATACAACCGACCTCTATGATTTTTTCAGACAACAATATATGCTATATACGTAAGCAATCAGTGAAATTTGAAGCTTATAGCTGTTAAAATGGGGTAGAAATTGCGAAAAGTTTCTTATCTGAACAATCGGTTGTATGAGATATATACTATATATACAACCGATCTCTATGATTGTTTCAGACTACAATATATGCTATATACGTAAGCAATCGGTGAAATTTGAAGCTTATAGCTGTTAAAATGGGGTAGAAATTGCGAAAAGTTTCTTATCCGAACAATCGGTTGTATGAGATATATACTATATATACAACCGATCTCTATGATTTTTTCAGACAACAATATATGCTATATACGTAAGCAACCAGTGAAATTTGAAGCTTATAGCTGCTAAAATGGGGTAGAAATTGCGAAAAGTTTCTTATCTGAACAATCGGTTGTATGAGATATATACTATATATACAACCGACCTCTATGATTTTTTCAGACAACAATATATGCTATATACGTAAGCAATCAGTGAAATTTGAAGCTTATAGCTGTTAAAATGGGGTAGAAATTGCGAAAAGTTTCTTATCTGAACAATCGGTTGTATGAGATATATACTATATATACAACCGACCTCTATCATTTTTTCAGACAACAATATATGCTATATATGTAAGCAATCAGTGAAATTTGAAGCTTATAGCTGTTAAAATGGGGTAGAAATTGCGAAAAGTTTCTTATCTGAACAATCGGTTGTATGAGATATATACTATATATACAACCGATCTCTATGATTTTTTCAGACAACAATACATGCTATATACGTAAGCAATCGGTGAAATTTGAAGCTTATAGCTGTTAAAATGGGGTAGAAATTGCGAAAAGCTTCTTATCCGAACAATCGGTTGTATGAGATATATACTATATATACAACCGATCTCTATGATTTTTTCAGACAACAATATATGCTATATACGTAAGCAATCAGTGAAATTTGAAGCTTATAGCTGTTAAAATGGGGTAGAAATTGCGAAAAGTTTCTTATCTGAACAATCGGTTGTATGAGATATATACTATATATACAACCGATCTCTATGATTTTTTCAGACAACAATACATGCTATATACGTAAGCAATCAGTGAAATTTGAAGCTTATAGCTGTTAAAATGGGGTAGAAATTGCGAAAAGTTTCTTATCTGAACAATCGGTTGTATGAGATATATACTATATATACAACCGACCTCTATGATTTTTTCAGGCAACAATATATGCTATATACGTAAGCAATCAGTGAAATTTGAAGCTTATAGCTGTTAAAATGGGGTAGAAATTGCGAAAAGTTTCTTATCTGAACAATCGGTTGTATGAGATATATACTATATATACAACCGATCTCTATGATTTTTTCAGACAACAATATATGCTATATACGTAAGCAATCGGTGAAATTTGAAGCTTATAGCTGTTAAAATGGGGTAGAAATTGCGAAAAGTTTCTTATCTGAACAATCGGTTGTATGAGATATATACTATATATACAACCGACCTCTATGATTTTTTCAGACAACAATATATGCTATATACGTAAGCAATCAGTGAAATTTGAAGCTTATAGCTGTTAAAATGGGGTAGAAATTGCGAAAAGTTTCTTATCTGAACAATCGGTTGTATGAGATATATACTATATATACAACCGATCTCTATGATTGTTTCAGACTACAATATATGCTATATACGTAAGCAATCGGTGAAATTTGAAGCTTATAGCTGTTAAAATGGGGTAGAAATTGCGAAAAGTTTCTTATCCGAACAATCGGTTGTATGAGATATATACTATATATACAACCGATCTCTATGATTTTTTCAGACAACAATATATGCTATATACGTAAGCAACCAGTGAAATTTGAAGCTTATAGCTGCTAAAATGGGGTAGAAATTGCGAAAAGTTTCTTATCTGAACAATCGGTTGTATGAGATATATACTATATATACAACCGACCTCTATGATTTTTTCAGACAACAATATATGCTATATACGTAAGCAATCAGTGAAATTTGAAGCTTATAGCTGTTAAAATGGGGTAGAAATTGCGAAAAGTTTCTTATCTGAACAATCGGTTGTATGAGATATATACTATATATACAACCGACCTCTATCATTTTTTCAGACAACAATATATGCTATATATGTAAGCAATCAGTGAAATTTGAAGCTTATAGCTGTTAAAATGGGGTAGAAATTGCGAAAAGTTTCTTATCTGAACAATCGGTTGTATGAGATATATACTACATATATATACAACCGATCTCTATGATTTTTTCAGACAACAATACATGCTATATACGTAAGCAATCGGTGAAATTTGAAGCTTATAGCTGTTAAAATGGGGTAGAAATTGCGAAAAGCTTCTTATCCGAACAATCGGTTGTATGAGATATATACTATATATACAACCGATCTCTATGATTTTTTCAGACAACAATATATGCTATATACGTAAGCAATCAGTGAAATTTGAAGCTTATAGCTGTTAAAATGGGGCAGAAATTGCGAAAAGTTTCTTATGCGAACAATCGGTTGTATGAGATATATACTATATATACAACCGATCTCTATGATTTTTTCAGACAACAATATATGCTATATACGTAAGCAATCAGTGAAATGTGAAGCTTATAGCTGTTAAAATGGGGTAGAAATTGCGAAAAGTTTCTTATCTGAACAATCGGTTGTATGAGATATATACTATATATACAACCGATCTCTATGATTTTTTCAGACAACAATATATGCTATATACGTAAGCAATCGGTGAAATTTGAAGCTTATAGCTGTTAAAATGGGGTAGAAATTGCGAAAAGTTTCTTATCCGAACAATCGGTTGTATGAGATATATACTATATATACAACCGATCTCTATGATTTTTTCAGACAACAATATATGCTATATACGTAAGCAATCAGTGAAATTTGAAGCTTATAGCTGTTAAAATGGGGTAGAAATTGCGAAAAGTTTCTTATCTGAACAATCGGTTGTATGAGATATATACTATATATACAACCGACCTCTATGATTTTTTCAGGCAACAATATATGCTATATACGTAAGCAATCAGTGAAATTTGAAGCTTATAGCTGTTAAAATGGGGTAGAAATTGCGAAAAGTTTCTTATCTGAACAATCGGTTGTATGAGATATATACTATATATACAACCGATCTCTATGATTTTTTCAGACAACAATATATGCTATATACGTAAGCAATCAGTGAAATTTGAAGCTTATAGCTGTTAAAATGGGGTAGAAATTGCGAAAAGTTTCTTATCTGAACAATCGGTTGTATGAGATATATACTATATATACAACCGACCTCTATGATTTTTTCAGACAACAATATATGCTATATACGTAAGCAATCAGTGAAATTTGAAGCTTATAGCTGTTAAAATGGGGTAGAAATTGCGAAAAGTTTCTTATCTGAACAATCGGTTGTATGAGATATATACTATATATACAACCGATCTCTATGATTTTTTCAGACAACAATATATGCTATATACGTAAGCAATCAGTGAAATTTGAAGCTTATAGCTGCTAAAATGGGGTAGAAATTGCGAAAAGTTTCTTATCCGAACAATCGGTTGCATGAGATATATACTATATATACAACCGATATCTATGATTTTTTCAGAAAACAATATATGCTATATACGTAAGCAATCAGTGAAATTTGAAGCTTATAGCTGCTAAAATGGGGTAGAAATTGCGAAAAGTTTCTTATCTGAACAATCGGTTGTATGAGATATATACTATATATACAACCGACCTCTATGATTTTTTCAGACAACAATATATGCTATATACGTAAGCAATCAGTGAAATTTGAAGCTTATAGCTGTTAAAATGGGGTAGAAATTGCGAAAAGTTTCTTATCTGAACAATCGGTTGTATGAGATATATACTATATATACAACCGACCTCTATCATTTTTTCAGACAACAATATATGCTATATACGTAAGCAATCAGTGAAATTTGAAGCTTTTAGCTGTTAAAATGGGGTAGAAATTGCGAAAAGTTTCTTATCTGAACAACCGGTTGTATGAGATATATACTATATATACAACCGATCTCTATGATTTTTTCAGACAACAATATATGCTATATACGTAAGCAATGAGTGAAATTTGAAGCTTATAGCTGTTAAAATGGGGTAGAAATTGCGAAAAGTTTCTTATCTGAACAATCGGTTGTATGAGATATATACTATATATACAACCGATCTCTATGATTTTTTCAGACAACAATACATGCTATATACGTAAGCAATCGGTGAAATTTGAAGCTTATAGCTGTTAAAATGGGGTAGAAATTGCGAAAAGCTTCTTATCCGAACAATCGGTTGTATGAGATATATACTATATATACAACCGATCTCTATGATTTTTTCAGACAACAATATATGCTATATACGTAAGCAATCAGTGAAATTTGAAGCTTATAGCTGTTAAAATGGGGCAGAAATTGCGAAAAGTTTCTTATGCGAACAATCGGTTGTATGAGATATATACTATATATACAACCGATCTCTATGATTTTTTCAGACAACAATATATGCTATATACGTAAGCAATCAGTGAAATGTGAAGCTTATAGCTGTTAAAATGGGGTAGAAATTGCGAAAAGTTTCTTATCTGAACAATCGGTTGTATGAGATATATACTATATATACAACCGATCTCTATGATTTTTTCAGACAACAATATATGCTATATACGTAAGCAATCGGTGAAATTTGAAGCTTATAGCTGTTAAAATGGGGTAGAAATTGCGAAAAGTTTCTTATCCGAACAATCGGTTGTATGAGATATATACTATATATACAACCGATCTCTATGATTTTTTCAGACAACAATATATGCTATATACGTAAGGAATCAGTGAAATTTGAAGCTTATAGCTGTTAAAATGGGGTAGAAATTGCGAAAAGTTTCTTATCTGAACAATCGGTTGTATGAGATATATACTATATATACAACCGACCTCTATGATTTTTTCAGGCAACAATATATGCTATATACGTAAGCAATCAGTGAAATTTGAAGCTTATAGCTGTTAAAATGGGGTAGAAATTGCGAAAAGTTTCTTATCTGAACAATCGGTTGTATGAGATATATACTATATATACAACCGACCTCTATGATTTTTTCAGACAACAATATATGCTATATACGTAAGCAATCAGTGAAATTTGAAGCTTATAGCTGTTAAAATGGGGTAGAAATTGCGAAAAGTTTCTTATCTGAACAATCGGTTGTATGAGATATATACTATATATACAACCGATCTCTATGATTTTTTCAGACAACAATATATGCTATATACGTAAGCAATCAGTGAAATTTGAAGCTTATAGCTGCTAAAATGGGGTAGAAATTGCGAAAAGTTTCTTATCCGAACAATCGGTTGCATGAGATATATACTATATATACAACCGATATCTATGATTTTTTCAGAAAACAATATATGCTATATACGTAAGCAATCAGTGAAATTTGAAGCTTATAGCTGCTAAAATGGGGTAGAAATTGCGAAAAGTTTCTTATCTGAACAATCGGTTGTATGAGATATATACTATATATACAACCGACCTCTATGATTTTTTCAGACAACAATATATGCTATATACGTAAGCAATCAGTGAAATTTGAAGCTTATAGCTGTTAAAATGGGGTAGAAATTGCGAAAAGTTTCTTATCTGAACAACCGGTTGTATGAGATATATACTATATATACAACCGATCTCTATGATTTTTTCAGACAACAATATATGCTATATACGTAAGCAATGAGTGAAATTTGAAGCTTATAGCTGTTAAAATGGGGTAGAAATTGCGAAAAGTTTCTTATCTGAACAATCGTATATGCTATATACGTAAGCAATCGGTGAAATTTGAAGCTTATAGCTGTTAAAATGCGGTAGAAATTGTGAAAAGTTTCTTATCTGAACAATCGGTTGTATGAGATATATACTATATACACAACCGACCTCTATGATTTTTTCAGACAACAATATATGCTATATACGTAAGCAATCAGTGAAATTTGAAGCTTATAGCTGTTAAAATGGGGTAGAAATTGCGAAAAGTTTCTTATCTGAACAATCGGTTGTATGAGATATATACTATATATACAACCGACCTCTATCATTTTTTCAGACAACAATATATGCTATATACGTAAGCAATCGGTGAAATTTGAAGCTTATAGCTGTTAAAATGGGGTAGAAATTGCGAAAAGTTTCTTATATGAACAATCGGTTGTATGAGATATATACTATATATACAACCGACCTCTATCATTTTTTCAGACAACAATATATGCTATATACGTAAGCAATCAGTGAAATTTGAAGCTTATAGCTGTTAAAATGGGGTAGAAATTGCGAAAAGTTTCTTATCTGAACAACCGGTTGTATGAGATATATACTATATATACAACCGATCTCTATGATTTTTTCAGACAACAATATATGCTATATACGTAAGCAATCAGTGAAATTTGAAGCTTATAGCTGTTAAAATGTGGTAGAAATTGCGAAAAGTTTCTTATCTGCACAATCGGTTGTATGAGATATATACTATATATACAACCGATCTCTATGATTTTTTCAGACAACAATATATGCTATATACGTAAGCAATCGGTGAAATTTGAGGCTTATAGCTGTTAAAATGGGGTAGAAATTGCGAAAAGTTTCTTATCTGAACAATCGGTTGTATGAGATATATACTATATATACATCCGATCTCTATGATTTTTTCAGACAACAATATATGCTATATACGTAAGCAATCGGTGAAATTTGAAGCTTATAGCTGTTAAAATGGGGTAGAAATTGCGAAAAGTTTCTTATCTGAACAATCAGTTGTATGAGATATATACTATATATACAACCGACCTCTATGATTTTTTCAGACAACAATATATGCTATATACGTAAGCAATCAGTGAAATTTGAAGCTTATAGCTGTTAAAATGGGGTAGAAATTGCGAAAAGTTTCTTATCTGAACAATCGGTTGTATGAGATATATACTATATATACAACCGACCTCTATGATTTTTTCAGACAACAATATATGCTATATACGTAAGCAATCAGTGAAATCTGAAGCTTATAGCTTATGGGGTAGAAATTGCGAAAAGTTTCTTATCTGAACAATCGGTTGTATGAGATATATACTATATATGCAACCGATCTCTATGATTTTTTCAGACAACAATATATGCTATATACGTAAGCAATCGGTGAAATTTGAAGCTTATAGCTGTTAAAATGGGGTAGAAATTGCGAAAAGTTTCTTATCTGAACAATCGGTTGTATGAGATATATACTATATATACAACCGACCTCTATGA